>NW_008751688.1:652578-688737 GCF_000715545.1 Opisthorchis viverrini | reverse complement strand
GTCTGACATCCGGATCTGCCAGTCTTTCAGTTGCCATGCGATTTGTTCGCACCTTACGCGGCCCCGGGAAACGTAGGGCGAAGCGACTCCGGATGAGCGCATGGTCAGAGTCCACAGATGTGTTCCAAAACGACCGGCAGTCAGTTGTTCACCTGCGCCATCGGTAACTGATGGCAATGTGGTCGACTTGAGTTTGTGGCCGGCCTGTTGTTGGAGAACACCAAGTGGCCAGACGACTGCGGCTATTTCGGAAGTTCGTACTGCATAAAAACAGCTTGCGCCTGACGCCTATCCACGACCACAGTGCAAAGAGCAGCACACCGTAAATGTTGATGTGCATGTTTTCGGCAGTTTCAAGAAGCAACTGTCATGATCCATGCCCCCGATTCACAGAACCCTGTTCCTTCGTAGAAGTAGACATTTGAAAGAAGAATGATATTCTACCAAGACAAGCAGGCTATGATTTCTTTAAAAGCATCACTCTTTGACCAGCCCGTCTGCCGCAACGTCAACAATTTCCAGACCGGTAAATTCCACCCCCTTCTTCGAGGCACTTTTGGGACAGCAATCTGTTGAAAAGATGGAGTAGAGTATACCGGTTCCCCCAAAGGGGATATTCCGGTTGGTAAATTATGGTATGTGTTCACACGTTGGCATCACTACCTTTCATTTAACCTTATCCGAGGGGCGACCAAATCTTGCAAGTAAGGTTGATGCCCTGTGTTTGGTGGGTCGGTACATCGAAGTTTGGTACGTGGTCACCGACAGTACAGTCCGAGTCGTTCATCAGTAAACGTCAAAGATGATTGTCCACCCCATGTTGGCCACCTAATAGTTACTGGATCGTCCAGACGCTTAGCGTAAAGTCATCAAAGTACCACACCACTAAAAACTGATGTTTTATCTAGGTGGAGAATGGATACAAAACACAGAAGCACGGAGAAGAATTGATAAAACTGTTTCCACAGAAAAGGAATATGTGGGAAAATATATGAGAGGAAGCGGTTGGGTTTAGTCCAGAGGTGATCGACGGGAAGACCCGAACGAACCACTGTTCTAGGTTGGACAGGCATCTACAGTAACTTTTCGCTTCATACTAACGTAGTCGTTGCCTTTGGCGACAGAGGAGGCACAAACGATCCAGCTAAAAAGAGAGAAGGGCAAAACAAGGTAACACGCAAAATGACTGACGATACTGAGTTGTGAACGGCACCTTTAACCAAGCTAAAATTAATAGCAATTGGGTTTTATCTCGAATGATGCTTCGTAACCTAGAAGTCGTTCCGCTGTCACACCTTTTCGGTGCACAGCTGCCGTGCAAATCGGGGATATTCACGATTGACCTAGAGTGAAGTACGAGTACATGACCCGACATTTCGCTCGTCCAGTCTGTGATGTAGCGGAGTTCGACCTTTCCACACTGTCCCATGTTGTTAAACCTAGTGTGGCATGCAGGTCGTGTTTTGCTAACAAATACTTTGCAACAGAGGATTCTGCAACAACTACTCTACTTACATCGGAGTTTAGAAAGCTGCGACAAGTGTCGCCAACAGCTCAAAGACAAGTAAAGTGGCTCGAAAATAATCGACATCGTCAGCTGCCAACCGTACACGGGCGGCACGGAGATCCCGACAGCCAAATCATCTACAATCATCTACAATGTTAACTCAATCGGTCTGTTTGGAAAGGGGTTCTGAATGATAAAACTGAAAATTGCGGCCCTTATAACAAAGTAGAATGACCAATTATCAATCTATTACTCACACGCGTGCAAACATACCTCTGTGCATCGGGTTTCTAATCGGTTATGGATAGTACACCGTGCAGATTCAACTAATTTTTGATTCCTATGAGCAGCCTACAAACATTTCCTTAATAAATGATATCACTTTCAAGACTGGAAAAACTTCAATTTCTTAATATGGTCCATTCTGATGTTCGTGGAACCGTAAGCAAGTAGAAGATCGACACATGAAAAACAGTGATCCGTTTTAGTACTAACTGATGATGGAAGATTTGTTTCTTAGAAAAACCTTAAGGGGAGAATGACATCTGCATCGCCTGTTACCTACGCTGACAACCAATCGACAGATCTCATGACGCAAATGAACAGAAGATCAAACTCGGATTCGGATGCACTTGAAACCCGAACGCACCTTTATTACGCTCGAGAAAACAACAATTGCGCCTTTGGGTACCAGAGCTGCACTTACTAAGCACTGTGTCATTAGTGATTAGTGTCGAACAAAGTCAGAGTTACCCTTCATCAACATCAATACAATACATTACTCAGCCAGGACTACGATCATCCATAAAGCCAGAAGTGGAGTGGTTGGAATTGTGAACAGTGATTAATCCGCCCTCGCAGCTAACAGCTTTTCATTTCCCGGATACGCTTGGTATTATGTTATCAACAAAACGGCCCCCAATCACACTCAAGATTCAAGGATGACGACAGTACTCACTTGCCTACAAAAGGGTTTGCGGAATAAAGGCATTCCATTGCGCTTGGTACACATGCAAGCAATAACTGACTCACCGGCTTTTAAGCAGCTTCACAATTTGTTCATGTCCCCAAAAGGCAGATCCCTGATGCCATATGGAATGGCACAAGCTCCAAGGATTAAAGGCCGCACTAGGTCGATCCGTGTCTGCTGCTTCAGGCTGATGTCTCAGAATGCAGCGTTCATGTTGCAGCACGGTGGGCATTGGAGGCCTTGGGTTTAGCTGACATGAAAAACCAGCAGTGGGAAAGTCACGGCTGCTGAATATTGCAGGCATTTGAATTGGTTAAGTGATTACCGTTTGGAACGTAACCGGAATTAGGGTTAGCTGAGAGCGGAACCTTGTAGTACCTTGACTTCAGGTGGTCCCCTCAAATGGGGTAAACTACATTCTAATTCACTGAATGCTATATTGAGGTCGTAGATGAAATGAGAGTCCAAAATAGAAGGCCACATGTTCCTCTTAAAGGAGTTACAGGTAGATGTTACAATAGCCAAGGTGAGTCAGTATCTCTCTTACACGATAAGAAGCAAATCATCTATCGGCTTCCTAAGTTTGTTCCTAGAAACAAATGGTTAGATACTGCGCGAACAATGCTGGGTTTTGTAGTCACCAGCATGTGTCGTAGAGATAGTATGTACTTGATCTCCTCACCAAGTGTTGAATACAGCACTCCAACCTCATTTGGCTGGCCGCCAGAGTGGCCCTAATCTGTACCACGGTTACCATTGCCTCTTCCCCATAGTACCGAATCAAGTCACTTAGTGAGAAACTGGAGGGTATTCTGTTATAATATTAGTAGAGCCACGGAATGTTTGTCAAGATTTAAAAATGGAGGAGCATACCTTCATTCTATGTCCAATTCCAATGGTCTCCATGGGAGTTCCGGACCGGTAAACGACTGTCTCAACTCGACTTTTGGGCATATTAGCCAAGGTTATTCTAATTCACGCCATCAATTTACATACATTTATCTACTCTGCGATTGTCCTCGTCAATCTTATACTTTGGAATTGCATCAGCCTCATGGATTACTAACAAGCTACAGAATATTGGGCTTAGAGCAGACTGTGTTTGGGTAAGGTAAATCTCCCACAGATGTCGTTTTGGTTCGCCTTCGTAGACCTTGTTTAAATATACCAAATAGTTAGTAATCTCAACTCATATACCCCAAAATACACGAGGCTGAATAAAGTATAAGTGACATTGGAAAAAACACGTTAGACAGGTGTTTCTGGTCTGGTTTACCAATGTTTGGTAAGTAGGTGTTCTTTAGTCCCATCGCGCATTCACAAAGGGTCTTCATTTATTAATTCCTTATCCAAGGATTTTATTCTTTCGGTGGTAAAAACAGCAGTGATTGGTCACAACTTGTACAGTGTGGATACTAAAACTCACCCGTAAAGGGATAAAATCCACGTCGCTGGTTGACACCATTGGTCCTAACTTGTCACAACCGTGCCCACACGTCGAGCCGGTAGGGGGGAAGGCGATACACAAATGAACATCATCCCCACCGCGATTCATGATGCCTTCGAGTGAATGGTCCAAACCCAGACAGTGTCCCAGCTCGTGCCAAACACTGCCAAGACCGGTTGCAAACGCGGCCCAATACGTGTGCCTGTGCCATAAGAGCCAGTACAGAAAACCACGGTTGGTAACAGCTTACTTGTTAGGCGTCACCATGGTCAGAAGCGTTTGAACGTGTTTACTTGAAAAACGTGTGAACACGGAAAAGTGGAAGCGCACCAAGTGAATGTGCGATCCTTTTGGACTAACTATGCAGCAAAAGTACACACTTTAAACTCCACGCCTCGGCAGATACATAGCACAAACGTCGTCTGAAATTTTTGGTTGAATACTGTACAGCAAACGAATTTGGTTACACCGAGTTATTCGTGGCATGCATTGGTCATCCAATCCAACAAACTAACCTGTAAGCTGTGTCATCCATGACTGTCGAGTGGTCTATGCGCCGCGTATTCCATAATGCCGTGTTGAGGGAACCCAAGTCCTCCGGCCAGGCATGTAAGGTAGCCGTGCCAAGTAAGGCCAGTCCCCCAGCACCTGCAGATAATTTTGCAAATGCCACGAGTTTCAGAACATGTTCCCCCAATTAAAGTGAGTTGACAACAGAAACAGAGAGTTGAAAGATCGATTCCCCAGGTCCGCCACTTTTATGGACAACTCAAGTCAGCGTGAAAGTAAGATAATGAAATTCCATCTCAGCTTTTCAGAATGTCATGAAGTAACGCGATGTTGGCACTAAAACCACAACCCCTGGGTCATTCTAAGATCCGTCCGAGAACGAAATCGGTTCGGAAAGAATTACCACTAACGAACTCGAAAAATGTTTGACCATTGTGTAATAATGCACGAAGTTGAAGCAATTAATGAAGATTGGATCGGCATCTGATGACGGCTATCAAGCTTGCGCTTGGGCTACACAGGGGTAGTATTTTTACTGGAGTACGGTATGCAAGCTCGATAGCCGGATATGGGTCACCCTCCTGTCAGCCTATGGTTCTTAATCGAACAGCCACGCAGGTAGATCAACAGACGTTTGGTTTGGCACAGGCGGCATCGCTTTTGTGGATTCCGTCAGTTCGTATTTCGTTGGCCGAACCGAACCTAGTGTCTACATCAGCAACATCAACATTATACACCGCCACATGTTTACGGAGGGTCCCAGTTCATTACCCACGCTTGTACACTGGATTGAGATACTTCTCAGTTAGACACTTCGGTAAATTGTTCGAATGCAGCACGTGATGCATTCGACGTAAAATGTTCTGTCTCTGGAGAACACGGTGTTAACCAGTGTACATTCTGCTATGCTATGTAGAAAGTGAAAATGCTAAAGAAATGCCTCATCAATGAAGGTCAAAAATAAAAACGCGGTATTCAATCTGGCGCAGTTCAGTCAAATAAGCTAAAGGAACTTCGTAATTGTGAAGGCATTTGGAAGTGAAGAAATGCGATAGTGGAGATCACTGAAAGGCTGTCATTTTCAGAGTGCTCCCAAAGTTCAGCAGCAAATAAATTGGCGAAAAACACTCCCAGTGGAAGTCACTCTAGATCTTTCGAGATCGGGCATAAAATAGCCGCCAAATTGGGTCTCATCGAGCCGTTTTTTGCAGCACTTTGAATAGAAAGGCTAGGATCCTCAGCAAGCACTAATGGGCATGAGCCAGGAAGTGTGCTCTGGATGAGTTTTCAAGAAGTTACCCGAAAGTGCGGTTCTAGTGAGATAGGACGACACCATAAAGGCTCACCAAATCTTAAATAAGGTCGAGAGATCTCGTTTTTTCAACAGTGCTTTGTGAAGATCGATCCAGAACCTTAGAAAGTACTACCCGCACAAGAAATATATCAAAAGAGCGTGAGAAGCACATAAAATAAGTTTTCCCTTCAAGGTGATGAGTGGAATATTCACATTTGTGTCGGAAATTGAAGGAACTGTCACCAGTAGGATGCGAAACACCTCTCTGGATGAGATATTCGGATACCTTTGCGGATAGTTAGATCCTTTTGCCATTAGACTATTTGATGCATCTTCCGGATTTTGTTGTACATGAAGTCCAACTCAACGTGCCTAAATGACCACATCGTCATGAAACCTGATTAAAATCACTCACTAAAACGCACAGAAAATACTCGGGGTCCCGAGGCGGAAAGAAGTAAGAGTATCCTTGGGGAGAATTTACGAATTAGTATTATTTGAATTTCAGTCTGACGTTTCGGCGACCATGCAACTGCCTGTGTTCATACTGACGACCGTCCTTTGGTGCTCCAATGGTCAATAGCACATAACTAAGGAAAGTTACTGTCGCCATATGCATTCATCAAAATGACTAATAACTGGCCATCATCATATACATTGGTATGGCATCTCATACAGGAAACTGAAGCCACGCAAACTGACAAGGTCAGGCGTAAGACACTCGAAATAAACGCATTCAATTCAAAGCACTTCAGTCAGAAATACATCTCGACAAAAGTGAATCATACCTTGGACTGTGGAGGCCTGCATAAGAACTGACAGTTTCAAGAACTAGCAACATGCCGTCAGGCCCACTCTCTCGGTGGAACCGCTGTGGCCAGACATATCCCATGTTTGACGGAGTAACTCAATAAAGAACGAAGTATAGTTTCCAGTAGAAACCAGTAAAACCACATGGCTCAGATCTATCAGTTCGAGAAGCGAAGTAATAACTGCAGGCAAATATACTAGTCCCAAAAACCAAAGATTAATTTACAAAAACTGCTTACCGAGTGCGAAGTGCGCCTTTGCAAACTTGCTCAACTCTTGGTAGGTTAAGTTGGACTGGGATTCTGGAGCGGTATACCGAGTATCCGCCATGAAAGCTATCCACTTCGTGTTCATGAACGCTTGAGGATAGGCATTACATAGCTCACGGGCTAGCTTGGACCAAACATCGATAGGTTGACTGCTGTATATTTCGGTACATGTAAGACGGGAACGATGCAAGCGACAGATTAATTCGGCCCGATCCTCGTTGCATGCAAATGTGTATCTTTGACCATATTCCGAGAAGAAACTTTCGGCAGTCAGAGACTGTAAAAGTTGGACAGCGAAGCCGATCCGACGCACAGCACTTTCTGGGCTTCCTGAATTGTAGCCATTCTCGTTTTGAAAAGATCCATTTCCGTCAGAGCAAACAACATAAAGCGGTTGGACCACATTAAATGAGTCTGGTGCAGGGCTGTAACAAAGTCGACAGTGTATAGAGAAGTGCTTGCAAGAGCATTCGACCCTGTTCCATCCCAATCGTAGGGGCGCAAATGCTTTGAAATTCGAACCACATAGCCTCCAGAAGTGAGAATCCAGCACCCTATCGGTGCGTACGACTACCTCAGAACACCCACAAAATGGGATTAACTTGCCCTTAATTTGCAAAAGAGGGTAGTGAACGCAAAGCAGATCCTGCACATTGCACAAAATCAACATCCGCCCACCTAATCTTGAGGCAAGAGAGTAAGCCCTACAAATGGAACAGACGAGTTGATCTCAAACAAGGACATGGATAACAGAACGTCACATAAACCAGAGTTGATTTTGGGTAAAAAGCTATCTTTAAGTAAGTGGCAGTACAGATTTCGATGGGGAAACAAGATCGCGGTAATCTAATAGGCGCGAATCACGGACAGCATCAGGCGTGTTAAATGCTGTCACACAATCATTAAAAACATACAACGGATCAGGTTGTGGCGGAAGAAAAAACTGGGAAATTAATCTAGTAGCGGCCTAAGCTTCATGCTTAGAGTTCATTGTAATTAAGTTTTCGAGTGACCAACTGTGAGACTCCGCTTGCCGAAAGAATTGAATATCAATATCGTAACGAACAAGATACCGTGAATGTTGATTATGGAGGGACGTAAAGCTAGTGGAAACAGTCGATTATAAACGGAAAATGAGTGAATGAGCAAAGGAAATGGTTAAATATGGTAGTTCTAACAAATACAGTTTCTGAGCTTGCAGTAAACTCAAAATGTCAGTTTGCCACATACAGATTATCGTCATCAACGTTACCAGCAGCACCGGAATTGCACACAAGTGCTTCACTATCGTGCGGCCATACGATCCCATCTGCGTAACCAGTCCATTGATGATGTCTCTCACATTCAGGGAAATAATCCAGTAAAAGCACTCGAAAATGCGACATGTTTTTCATTACCCAGGAAGTGTACAAGAGAAGGAACGATCAGTTGTCAGAAGCGCCAGTGCATGGTATACAAGCAAATCGTATAAACCGAAAGTCATCTTCATCAGTGTTGTTAAACGCACGTAGCAGACCCGTTCTTACATGAACAAATTGCCGACAACTAAATCTTGGGGATCGGATTGCTGATTCGTACACAGGATAAGTGCTGCCTGAGATTCCAACACTTCCTCCATAGATTGGATGCTTTCGTAGCTTGTTTGGAAGATCATAATGAAGAAATCGTTTATTTGTCGAGAAATTGTTCCAATTTACTCGGAATAAAATCGAAACTCAGATGCGAATTCGAGGAGCGCAAAAACCCTGCGCGTTCATGTCTCAGCCGCCTTGAACTTGTTCAGCCTAAACGCCGGATGCCCCAGTTCTCAACGTATCACTGGTGAGTTAGACAACCAGGTGGCGAGGTTGTAGAATACCTGTGTTAGGAACTGAGGTTCAAAACCTCCAAAAGTGTAAGGCAGTGCTCTGGCTGGATTGCGAATCCGATCCGCGAATACTACTAATGACACATCTGCAGCATACGTATGAAAATGCTTGCATTCATTTTCAATGATGATGATGATTCATTTCCAATGATTCATTTTCAAGACGAAGAACGAGTATTTTGTTTACGTAACGGGGCGAGATGGCTCAGCGGTTAGAGCGCGTATTTACTGACCGGAAGGTCCGTAGTTCGAACCCGACCTCGGCCTCTCGACCTTTCCTGTCTAGGCTCGGGAAACCAGGCAGTATTCCAGCTCTCATGCTTCCTTCGCGTTACATGGCAGTTAGGCACCGAAAGGATGTTACAGTTGAACGAACCCTGTCTACCTGAAGTTTTGTGAGGAAACCTAGAGAAGACTAAGCTACACATCAGCTCCATACCTGGTCTCTTGGGTGTAAGAAAATACGCATAGGCACAAACTGCTGAAGTAGGTTTTGAAGAAGGCAAAGCGGAAGTGAAACTTCTGGCGTGCGCTGAATGGACTTCGAACATTTACACAGAACCAGCATATGTCTCTGGTAGCCGTCCGTCCTAGGTCGACTTATCGACACAAATACGTTGAAATGGGAACTTTAAGGTGCGTACTGATGGTACTATAATGCCCACAGGGTCACATCTTGTCGCTAGGGGTAACAGTAATGGTCACTTGATCAACTTGTCCAGGCAACATTAGCAAGCACGATTGCTACCGGCCATCTACTACATTTCACATGACACCGAGAACACGTTCAAAGTTGACAACTGTATTTAGTCATTGCGTCTCATCACCACCATAGTCGACAGTAATATACCACCGGCAAATTAAGGTAATTAATTGTCATGTAGATATGGGAAAGAGTACCCTAGTATGACTGTAATAGAATGGAAGGGCAAAAACTTAATGTGAAGAGCCCTACGTCTTTATGGAGAGGACAACTTAGGACGAAACATTAATCTGAACCGCACGTCATAGCAAGACACCACGGGTGGGATCATCATAACGTACTTGGCGAACTTTGCTCAACAAAAGCCCAGCGTACAATGATAGACAAAATCTTGCTAGGTAATCCGGCTAGAAAATTACAGGGCACCCGCCACTGGGATCGATTAAGAGCAATGTCCTGTAGGGTTCCTGATTACGTGCAAGGAAAATCAAGTAGACCACGGCCACGAGGACGCCAAGATCCAACAATACTCAATCTAGTTGTAGCTGCTTTTATCCCATGTTGTATGCCACGTTCAGTCTTCCTCGGATCTTTCGCCAGCAAGGGTTCGGAATGAAAAAAGTGTCTTGTTTAGTAGATGACGGTTGTGCATGTCTAGCACATATCACATCCACCTTAACCAAATAAGTTCTCTTTGCTGTTCTAATGATTCTGGCTAGTCAAGTAGCTAACAACCAGTTTACGCACCTCGCAAGCTGCAGCCAGCTAACCCTTGCTATGCCAAGGTAGAAAGCGGGCGAAGTATCAGAAACCGTTTCAGACCCTCAGGCAGGAGGGTTCAAGTTTTGCAACCACAGGGAGACCGCCGTTACAGTTGCTTTGTATACATGGCGCTTCAGTCTCAGTGAAGCTCGCTTAGACATCGCAAACAGCACAAGTTGGCAAGTACTGCTTGTGCCTTGGAGATGAATGCATTGACGGTAAAACTATGGTTGAAGAGACTTCCAGGATATGCAGACTGACCACTTTTCACCTTTAATTTTTAAAAAGGCACATAGGGGTTAAAAAGCTTCCGCTTCGATGGTATAAATGTATCCTGAAGCAAGGGACGACGTCTGATATTCTCTTCAAAGTAGTTTACGTGGGATAGTGATAACTTAATCCAAGTCCACTAGGCTTTTTCCTACAGACACTAATTTCTGGGTTTCCGATCTATTCGAGTGTGCACTCCATTGTTGCGTAACTGATGAAATTGGACAAAATGGCTAATACACAATAATCTTAGCGGCCCGCACTGGTTATGATGAAGTTTTGAACATTTCATTATTATGGATGTTAGGATGAATGGTATGAAGTGTGATGACCCACTTTTATAGCATACTTTTCTGTTTAGGTGCAGTCAAGAGCGCTCTTCTACATACGGATTCGAAGGCCCCTCTGAAGCAGAGAAAGAAAGTTATTTCTTGTCGGTGGTATGCGTGGCGCTGGTCAAGAAGTTGATGCAGTGGAATGATGTGCTCAATGCGCTTCTTCCGTGATTGAAATCCTGCGTGCTCACGGAGTTATCCCATATGCTGGGGCTAGGTTCCACGGTATCAGGTAGGCCAGTCGTTGTGTTACGACAGGAATGACACTTGCATCTCCCTCGGATGGAAGAGTCACTCCGGATACCTTTTTCTTGTGAATCCGCAGCGGCTTCAGGCCCCTGGAACACGCTCTTATTTTTACGTATGCTCGAAAGTTTTAGCCAGGGCAGAATAGAGACTGACCAACGTCTTTAAATAATAGTGGTGGATACCCACTTGGTTCAGCAGCTCGGTGGCGTTCCAAGTCAGAAGGGCACAGTAAAACCCATAACCGGAAGATTTATATTAACAGCCTACGGCTCAATTTGAGCGGATCGAATGAAAGATATAGGTACATTGGCAGAGAGCCAATCGAGCTGTGGTTGAAAACATTCTGCTCAGCTATCTAACCACCGCAGTTCATCACGTGGTGGATTCCTAATATCCAAGCTGACAGTCTCCAGAGTATGGTTTTACGGATTAGAGACAACTTCAGTGCATTCGAGGCTGTATTAGCCATCTCCATTTCTGAAACTTTCGGTTCTACCACGCCCCTTCGTCTTACCGACCATCGATCCGATTTCGTTATTGGACCGAGCGAATACAGGGTCTCGCGTTAAGCAGTGACCGTGAATGTTCTGAAATACAGTAGTTTTGTAAACCCCACAAGCAGAATTTTCGATGTCGTGCGTAGCTGTAGTCATCTGTTCCTGATGGAGATATCCTCAGAGGAAGCCACTCACAGAGCCGTGGGTTCTTTTAGCTTCTACACTACAAATCTTTTCTACCGCCAAATGGTGAGCTAGCTACCCAGGTTTACTAGAGAAGCCTGGTGAAAAAATATATCAAATGAGAATATACTCTGAGCCGTGTTTACCACAGAATGACTAATAATCAAGAATTAAACCTTATTATCGGCAGCTGATGGCGATATGATCAATTTCGCTCCATGGCAACTCCGAAGCAGGCAGCGCCAGCTAGCCCAACGGTTGTCACTGAGTTTGAATCCAATACTACTAAGGAACAACTGGCGGTTGGTATAAAGTTACAAAAAGATGTTCTAAAAGATGCGTCTAAACCAAATACACTTACCCGCTTGTGCGCTGAGGCCTCTAGCTACTGGAAATATACCTATCTTACGTGTGGATACTAGGGTAGTAAACGTTGGCAGGTATGTTTCACCAAACGGGAGCCACACCTGATCGAGGCACGCGTGGATACTGTAGTTAAAGACCCAGTGCTTAAGATTTCATATCCCAAAGAAAGTGGAGCGAGGTATGAATGGCGGGCTCGAGGCGGTAGGTGTGAGCAGTGAGGCGCGATCAATCATTCTCAGGTGCGCCTGAGTGACGTGCCTGCAAATAGGATCTCGTTCAACTGTAACACCCTTTCGGTACGTAGCTGCTACGCCACCCGAAGGAAGCACGAGGGTTAGGATACTTCCAGGCTGCCCAAGCCTAGACAGGGGAAGTCGAGAAGCAAAGGCCGCATTCGAACCACGGACCTTCCGGTAAGTAAATTCGCGCTCTAACCACTTGAGCCATCTCGCACCACAAATGGAATCTATAAAAAAGTGGATGATGAGTTAGATGAAAAGAAAAAGAAGAGAAAAACGATTATAGGATTTGCTAGCTGTTGCATGTTGTCGTTCATCCGACCCATTGTATGAGAAGTGAACAAGCCGACGTCACTACCCAAGCCAACGTTACTGTGTATTTCACGGTTGTATGTAGGTGAGATACTGTCATGGAGCCAAAACCTAGACCAGCACACAGAAAAACGGTGCTCGGGATTGGACAGAGCTGCACCCCACTGGGCTGATGCATCCTCATCTTCACCAAGGACAGCGATACCGGTGTTGACACCGATGCTTCACTGCCACACAACTACAAAATTCATCCCAGATTTAAAGCCTTGGAGCGGAAAGGTTGGTCCATGGGTAGAGGTCCGACAAGTCTCCCGGCCCTCCAGGTTGGGGGTTGGAACATGTATGGCAACGTGTTCCGTAAAAAAAAATGGTAATGTACTTGCATTGCATTCCGAACATCGCTGCCTTGCGGTTAAGCTTTTGAGCCAAAGGCTTTGGTTGAGGACCCTAATCGTCCTCCTGTCTAGGTGTGGGCGCCCTGGCAGTAGCCCAGCCCACATACAACCATGAACTGCACATACACAAATAAACTCATGCCACATCGACCGTTGCGTGGTGACATCAGCAGGATCGCCTTACTTGCTGTATACAGCAGGGCGGGTAAGCAAAAACATGCTACTGCTGACGCCTCCCTTCTTACACTTTCACGTTTTCCTTCTTTCACCCTCCCCCATCCAAATTCGAATACTTTCTCCGCAGGTCCCAGCTCTAGGACTGACCGTGTTGCTCGCCCTGCATCACACTCAGCTGCAGCTTCTGCACGTCCGAGTTCAGTTACAACCCTAAACACTTCGAAGTCTGTTTTCAAACCCCGAAAGCCTGTCTACTTAGCCACTTTCAATGTTCGCACACTGAAGCAAGCAGGTCAACAGGTGGCTCTTGCGCGTACGCTGGATTCCCTCTGTATTGATGTATGTTGTCTGTCAGAAACAAGGACGCAGGACGCAAGTACTGTAATCGAACTGACTGCCCCCTCGCTCTCTTCCAGGTTCCGACTGCGCACCTCTGGTGATGCAGAGGCCGCTGCAGCTGGATATGCTGGGGTGGGTATTGTATTGAGCGAACGAGCGGAAGCGTCTCTGCTTGATTGGATACCCGTAGACAGTCGCCTCTGTGCGGTTCGTTTGGCAACATCGGTGAGAGAATCTAGAGGAAGTGAGGTTCATCGCACCTTGTTTATTGTTTCTGCTTACGCCCCAACTGACTGTAGCTCTGAATCTGCCAAGGACAGTTTCTATGACGCTCTAGGTGCCCTTCTACAACAGGCTAAAAGCTCAGATATCGTTGTGGTTGCTGGTGATATGAACGCCCAGGTAGGTAGACTAAGCGCTGCTGAGGCCCGATTGGGTGGTCGTCTTGGTTTGGACACTAGACGCACGGACAACGGAGACCGCTTACTTCAGATGTGTGCCGATCACAGGCTGTTCCTTTGCAGTACGAATTTCCGGAACAGCGGACATCGCTTGACAACGTGGTGCCCACCATCAAACGAGCGCCGAATCCAAATAGACCACATTGCCGTCAGTTATCGGTGGCGAGGGTCGATCACCGCCTGCCGCTCCTTCTGGAACACCAGCGTGGACTCCGACCATGCACTTGTACGCTGCTGCTTTTCATTGCGCTTTTCAGGTGTACGCAAATCGCGCACACCTCGCTTAGCCATTGAGAAGCTAGTTGATCCAGAAACCAAACGAAACTATCAGAAACAGCTCCTCGAATGCCTGCCGGACGGTACGGTGTCGGATATAAACGGCCACTGGGAAAAAATATCCAACGCGTTGCTCAAAGCAGGAGCGTCTGCTTGCGGTACAACCCAGCCAACCTCATCCAAGCATTGGATCTCTGATAGAACCGTGTCTTTTCTGGAGGCCCGGCGACAGATCCCACCTGGTCGCCACCACAACTCCATCCGGCGCATCATCCGACGCCAGGTGAAACTGAGTGTCCGCGCAGACCGAGAAGCTTGGTGGACCCGAAAGGTCGAAGAAATGGAAGATGCAAAGAATGCTGGAAACGTGCGCAAATTGTTCCACTTGATTCGTTCGACTGGTCCTCGGAAACCTCTTGTCAGTGAAACAATCAGGGACCAAAATGGCTCCCTGATATGCAGCAAAGCAGAACGTTTGGATCGCTGGGCACAGTACTTCGAACAACAATTCAGCTGGCCACCTGCTAACCCCAATCCAGAAACCCGGCCTTCAACAGAAAGGTGGACCGTAAATATGGAGCCGCCTTCAGTCCCAGAAGTGTCCGAATGCATTACTCTACTCAAGCGTCATCGTGCTGCAGGTCGTGACGACCTTCCGCCTCCTCTTTTCAAGGATGGCGGTGGATTCCTCAGCCAGGGCCTGTCTAGCCTAGTTGGGTGTATCTGGGAGAAGGAGACCGTCCCAGACAACTGGGGTGAATCGATAGTAGTGCCCATTTTCAAAAAGGGTACCCGCAGTGAATGTAGCAACCACAGAGGTGTTAGTTTGACGCCAGTTAACAGTGACTGTGCAGATTAAGTTTATATGGACGCTTGTGGTCTACGGATCGGAGGATTCGAGTTTCACGCCCATATAGTAGGATTACTCTCAAGATCCTTTGATGGACAAGGCTATTCAAACTTATTAACAACAGATTTGATGCCAAAGTTAAATTATACTTTACCCGCTAATAAGTGGGTAAATGCTGCTTGTGCCTTGGTGAGGCGAGAAATGGTTTCACCTATCACAGTAAATTCAGGGCTTGCGCAGCCTGCAAGATATATGAACCCGTCAGCAGAACAATAGTTCGAAATGACCGCACGTCACGTCGGGTGGACGCAATAACCGCGAACCGACTACGAGCCAAAGAAAAGCTACGCCCTGATTGGTTATGATATGTACCATTGGGTTCAGTAGGTTCATTATTGGTCGTTGGTTTGTTCGCTGAGCTGGGCAATTTCATTTCAAATATTTCATCGCCAGTCTAGCTGACACTGTCAAGAGGGAGCCTAGTAGTGCGTAGTGCTGGGCTGGTGGTTGTGCGTTGAGTATGTGTGTTGACACGTGCTGCTTGCTGGGGATGACCTCTGATCACGATTAGTTGTTCGGTCGGGTGGTTCCGTTGGTTGCCCTGTTGTCTTGTCACCTAATTCGCCGATGTCCACGTGACCTTTGGCATTGGCATCCCCTGCCGTCGTGCTCTGGCCAATTTCTGAGTGACCTTTGTCCCTGGCCCTCCGGTTTCCGGCTTGTGACCTTTACTGATTTAACCCCAAGGTGGTCCTTGTTCCTTCGTTTGCGAATTCTATGTCCGTTCCTCCTTGAGTGTTCCGGTTGATATGTTGGTGTGTTGCGCATCGAATTGCGTTGATTAGATTTAGTTGGATGCACCGGTCGGTCGAATACGCCGTGGAGCATCATGCTCCTCTCTCTTCTGTATCTGTGCCCCAGTATGCCAACATTTTTGCGTTTTCCTGATTGAATTTGTGGCCTTCTTGGTCAAGGACAGGTGGTCACGCCTCCTGACGGCCGCAATGTGTTCCCTTATTCATGTGTGTAATTTCTTCTCAGTTTGTCCAACGTAGAATTTGTTGCAGTTGTAGCAGTTGAGTTGGTATATAGCATTGTTTTTCCTGCTTTTGTGTCGGGTGTCCTTAGGTCTAGAGATCGGTCTCCTTAGAGTGGCATTCGTTGATGACCGTGGGGATGACCTCCACGATTAGTTGTTCGGTCGGGTGGTTCCGTTGGTTGCCCTGTTGTCTTGTCACCTAATTCGCCGATGTCCACGTGACCTTTGGCATTGGCATCCCCTGCCGTCGTGCTCTGGCCAATTTCTGAGTGACCTTTGTCCCTGGCCCTCCGGTTTCCGGCTTGTGACCTTTACTGATTTAACCCCAAGGTGGTCCTTGTTCCTTCGTTTGCGAATTCTATGTCCGTTCCTCCTTGAGTGTTCCGGTTGATATGTTGGTGTGTTGCGCATCGAATTGCGTTGATTAGATTTAGTTGGATGCACCGGTCGGTCGAATACGCCGTGGAGCATCATGCTCCTCTCTCTTCTGTATCTGTGCCCCAGTATGCCAACATTTTTGCGTTTTCCTGATTGAATTTGTGGCCTTCTTGGTCAAGGACAGGTGGTCACGCCTCCTGACGGCCGCAATGTGTTCCCTTATTCATGTGTGTAATTTCTTCTCAGTTTGTCCAACGTAGAATTTGTTGCAGTTGTAGCAGTTGAGTTGGTATATAGCATTGTTTTTCCTGCTTTTGTGTCGGGTGTCCTTAGGTCTAGAGATCGGTCTCCTTAGAGTGGCATTCGTTGATGACCGTGGCCTGGATCAGCTTGCTCAAGTAGCGGACAAAATCCATGGGACCTATCCCAGTCAACATATTGGTTCCGTCTCCCGCCCTACACCCACTACAGCCACAGAATCTGAGCTACTACTATCTGTCATCTCACAACTGAAAACTAGATTAGATACCTCGACAGATCGTCTACAGCAGATGGAGATCAATTAACATCGACCAATTTGTCAATCTCGATTGTTGCCTCGTTCTTGGTGTTGCCTCGTTCTCTCTTGGTGCTGGTATCACCAATCTTTCGGTCCTAAACTCACCAAAGTAAACCGCCTTGTTCCTTCAGGCCACGTTCCAGCTGTCCTTTTACCACCCCGGGGGGTCGGTACCAACGACGACTGTCTGTGGCCCTCCTCACACTAGCCGTTTATTTCATATCACCAAGCGTTCAAGTGGTCTGCGTTTCCTCCTAGATACAGTAGCTGAAGTTGATGCGCTACCACATAAGGATCCACCTCCTGATTTCGTTCCTTACTCGTTACAAGCCGCCAACTGTACCCGCATCGCCACATAAGGCGAACGCTCCCTCACCCTTGACCTCGGATTGCGACGCGCGTTCATGTGGATTTTCCTCAAGGACGCCGTCCAAACACCCATCATTGGCGCAGGATACCCGACCCACTATAAATTATCTGCTAGTGTGTGACGCAAACGTTTCTTGGACATGCTAACTTCTCTCTCTCAGTCAGCGGATTTAGTGCCCGAAGTTCATCCACAGGTGTCCGAGTTGTCCTACCTGATTCCCATTTCGCTGACATTTTCCAACCCTTACTCATCCATGTCAGTACACCCAGCCGGTCACTCATTCCTCCGTCCACCACATGCAGACGAGAGATCAACCTGTCCATAATAACCCCCATCGACTTTATCCAGATATGCACCAGAGTGCGAAACACATGTTTTAACACATGCTTGAGCTCGGCATCACATCCGCAATTCGTTGGGTTACTGGTCATCACTCCTGCATATGGTATCCAAGAAATCCAAGGGCTATTGGAGACCTTGTGGAGATTAACAGTTCCCTAATAGTGCCATTATCCTGGAATGGTATCCCATCCCAACTCAGTTTCGTCGCCTCATTGGTAGCGTCAACCATTATCGGCGGTTTAACCCTCACTGTGCTGGTATTTTGGAGTCACTGATCGATTTACTTGGCCCCGAAGAAAAATCTCTCGCTTATTCCCCGGCCTCCATCATTGCTTTCGGAGGAGCGAAGCAAGCCACCTCTCACTCCATAGAACTAGCTTTTCCCTATACTCACAAAAACAGAGCTTATTTTGACAATTGATGCTTCGAACGCTGCTATAAGGCGCCGTACTACATCAGTTTGTTACCAACGTATTTCAACCGTTAGCCTTTTTCTCGCATAAGATGCAGGCTGTACAAACGCGTTACAGTACCTCTGGTCGTGAACTACTAGCAATTTGCTTTTCTATTCGCCATTTCCGATACTTATTAGGAAGTACATCATTTTCCATTCAAGCCGAACATAATCCACTTATGAATGCTTCCAACTTTAAGTCTGACCGCTATTCATCACGCAAGATACATCATCTAGACTATAATCTTCAGTTCTCCACCAACATTCTGTAAACTCCAGGATCAAACGATGTCGTCACAGACACCCTATCCCGCCCAGTTATCAGCACTCTCCACTCTTCCATGCAGTTGGACCTAGACAAACTGATAAGCCTTCACCATTTTTATCCTAATTTAGCGTCCATATTATCCCCCTTTATTTAAGGCTTCCTCAGTTCCCTTACCCATCCGGCCTGGAGCCATTCCTTGTGCTATATCTGCCGGCACAACTCGCGTAATCGTCCCCAAAGCTTTCCGAAAAGCTGCTTTTGACCACATTTATTGACGTTCTCATCCAGGAATCAGGGCAACAAGGAAGTCGATTAGTGCACACTTCGTATGGCCCTACATGAATAAGGATATAACAGCCTGGGCCAAACCGTGCGTTGCTTGTCAACGCAGTAAAGTAACTCGTCATACAAACTCACCTCTTGACGCATTTGCGGTTCCTGATGCTTGATTCACACAAGTTCATCTTGATGTCGGTTGTCCACTTTCCACATCAAACGGTTTCACCCATATCTTACACCGGCTAATTGTTTTACCCGCTGGCCAGAAGCTGCACCCAGTTCGGATACTTCAGTTGAAACGGTAGTCTTCTCGTTTTTGCGACATTGGGTGGGTAACTTTGGCATACCTTTGGTGTAACCTCTTCCATGAATTTTTCGCACTATTCGGTTTCCATCACACTTGGACTACCGCGTATCACTTCTGCTCCAACGGTCCGAGTAAGCGTTTCCATCACTGCCCTAAAGCTCCATTGGCTGCCCAAATGGACCCAATTTATGATCCTCTTTACCTCTCGTTTCGTTTGCTATTCGATCCATCATTAAGGAATATCTTCACTGTTCAATAGCCGAACTGGAATGCGGCACAACTTTAGGTTTACTCGATGAACTTGTTTTCCCTCCTGGCGCACAGCTCGACACATCAGTCACATTCGTCACCCGTCCGAAGCAGCAAGTGTCTAAATTTGTGCGACGCTGACAAAACGATCAACGCGAAAAAGACACATTTAAAACTATTTCTCGTCTACATCATTTGTATTTGTCCGACACGACGCAACAAAGCAACCCCTTCAACCGTGATATGATGGTCCCTTCAAGGTCATCGAACACCATTCCAAATACTTAGTTTTAGGTAGAAGCGGAAAGTGGGATACAGTCTCCATCGATTGCCTGACGCCTGCCTTCATTGAAGCACCCACGACTACGTTCAATAATCCTGTCATCCAACCATTCTCCGCCCCTACATATGAGCCACCTACCGTAAACCTAACTCCTTCCACTAGTCGTCTTGGACAACGCGTCCTTTTTCCTAAGCAACTTGTCGATCACGGAGCCTGAAGCGAGCAAGTTGCTGATTCATTGTTTGCAAACGTTTCTTGGACATGCTAACTTCTCTCTCTCAGTCAGCGGATTTAGTGCCCGAAGTTCATCCACAGGTGTCCGAGTTGTCCTACCTGATTCCCATTTCGCTGACATTTTCCAACCCTTACTCATCCATGTCAGTACACCCAGCCGGTCACTCATTCCTCCGTCCACCACATGCAGACGAGAGATCAACCTGTCCATAATAACCCCCATCGACTTTATCCAGATATGCACCAGAGTGCGAAACACATGTTTTAACACATGCTTGAGCTCGGCATCACATCCGCAATTCGTTGGGTTACTGGTCATCACTCCTGCATATGGTATCCAAGAAATCCAAGGGCTATTGGAGACCTTGTGGAGATTACAGTTCCCTTAATAGTGCCATTATCCTGGAATGGTATCCCATCCCAACTCAGTTTCGTCGCCTCATTGGTAGCGTCAACCATTATCGGCGGTTCAACCCTCACTGTGCAGCGGGTGTCCTTAGGTCTAGAGATCGGTCTCCTTAGAGTGGCATTCGTTGATGACCGTGGCCTGGATCAGCTTGCTCAAGTAGCGGACAAAATCCATGGGACCTATCCCAGTCAACATATTGGTTCCGTCTCCCGCCCTACACCCACTACAGCCACAGAATCTGAGCTACTACTATCTGTCATCTCACAACTGAAAACTAGATTAGATACCTCGACAGATCGTCTACAGCAGATGGAGATCAATTAACATCGACCAATTTGTCAATCTCGATTGTTGCCTCGTTCTTGGTGTTGCCTCGTTCTCTCTTGGTGCTGGTATCACCAATCTTTCGGTCCTAAACTCACCAAAGTAAACCGCCTTGTTCCTTCAGGCCACGTTCCAGCTGTCCTTTTACCACCCCGGGGGGTCGGTACCAACGACGACTGTCTGTGGCCCTCCTCACACTAGCCGTTTATTTCATATCACCAAGCGTTCAAGTGGTCTGCGTTTCCTCGTAGATACAGTAGCTGAAGTTGATGCGCTACCACATAAGGATCCACCTCCTGATTTCGTTCCTTACTCGTTACAAGCCGCCAACTGTACCCGCATCGCCACATAAGGCGAACGCTCCCTCACCCTTGACCTCGGATTGCGACGCGCGTTCATGTGGATTTTCCTCAAGGACGCCGTCCAAACACCCATCATTGGCGCAGGATACCCGACCCACTATAAATTATCTGCTAGTGTGTGACACAAACGTTTCTTGGACATGCTAACTTCTCTCTCTCAGTCAGCGGATTTAGTGCCCGAAGTTCATCCACAGGTGTCCGAGTTGTCCTACCTGATTCCCATTTCGCTGACATTTTCCAACCCTTACTCATCCATGTCAGTACACCCAGCCGGTCACTCATTCCTCCGTCCACCACATGCAGACGAGAGATCAACCTGTCCATAATAACCCCCATCGACTTTATCCAGATATGCACCAGAGTGCGAAACACATGTTTTAACACATGCTTGAGCTCGGCATCACATCCGCAATTCGTTGGGTTACTGGTCATCACTCCTGCATATGGTATCCAAGAAATCCAAGGGCTATTGGAGACCTTGTGGAGATTACAGTTCCCTTAATAGTGCCATTATCCTGGAATGGTATCCCATCCCAACTCAGTTTCGTCGCCTCATTGGTAGCGTCAACCATTATCGGCGGTTCAACCCTCACTGTGCAGATATTTTGGAGTCACTGATCGATTTACTTGGCCCCGAAGAAAAATCTCTCGCTTATTCCCCGGCCTCCATCATTGCTTTCGGAGGAGCGAAGCAAGCCACCTCTCACTCCATAGAACTAGCTTTTCCCTATACTCACAAAAACAGAGCTTATTTTGACAATTGATGCTTCGAACGCTGCTATAAGGCGCCGTACTACATCAGTTTGTTACCAACGTATTTCAACCGTTAGCCTTTTTCTCGCATAAGATGCAGGCTGTACAAACGCGTTACAGTACCTCTGGTCGTGAACTACTAGCAATTTGCTTTTCTATTCGCCATTTCCGATACTTATTAGGAAGTACATCATTTTCCATTCAAGCCGAACATAATCCACTTATGAATGCTTCCAACTTTAAGTCTGACCGCTATTCATCACGCAAGATACATCATCTAGACTATAATCTTCAGTTCTCCACCAACATTCTGTAAACTCCAGGATCAAACGATGTCGTCACAGACACCCTATCCCGCCCAGTTATCAGCACTCTCCACTCTTCCATGCAGTTGGACCTAGACAAACTGATAAGCCTTCACCATTTTTATCCTAATTTAGCGTCCATATTATCCCCCTTTATTTAAGGCTTCCTCAGTTCCCTTACCCATCCGGCCTGGAGCCATTCCTTGTGCTATATCTGCCGGCACAACTCGCGTAATCGTCCCCAAAGCTTTCCGAAAAGCTGCTTTTGACCACATTTATTGACGTTCTCATCCAGGAATCAGGGCAACAAGGAAGTCGATTAGTGCACACTTCGTATGGCCCTACATGAATAAGGATATAACAGCCTGGGCCAAACCGTGCGTTGCTTGTCAACGCAGTAAAGTAACTCGTCATACAAACTCACCTCTTGACGCATTTGCGGTTCCTGATGCTTGATTCACACAAGTTCATCTTGATGTCGGTTGTCCACTTTCCACATCAAACGGTTTCACCCATATCTTACACCGGCTAATTGTTTTACCCGCTGGCCAGAAGCTGCACCCAGTTCGGATACTTCAGTTGAAACGGTAGTCTTCTCGTTTTTGCGACATTGGGTGGGTAACTTTGGCATACCTTTGGTGTAACCTCTTCCATGAATTTTTCGCACTATTCGGTTTCCATCACACTTGGACTACCGCGTATCACTTCTGCTCCAACGGTCCGAGTAAGCGTTTCCATCACTGCCCTAAAGCTCCATTGGCTGCCCAAATGGACCCAATTTATGATCCTCTTTACCTCTCGTTTCGTTTGCTATTCGATCCATCATTAAGGAATATCTTCACTGTTCAATAGCCGTCCATAGAACTAGCTTTTCCCTATACTCACAAAAACAGAGCTTATTTTGACAATTGATGCTTCGAACGCTGCTATAAGGCGCCGTACTACATCAGTTTGTTACCAACGTATTTCAACCGTTAGCCTTTTTCTCGCATAAGATGCAGGCTGTACAAACGCGTTACAGTACCTCTGGTCGTGAACTACTAGCAATTTGCTTTTCTATTCGCCATTTCCGATACTTATTAGGAAGTACATCATTTTCCATTCAAGCCGAACATAATCCACTTATGAATGCTTCCAACTTTAAGTCTGACCGCTATTCATCACGCAAGATACATCATCTAGACTATAATCTTCAGTTCTCCACCAACATTCTGTAAACTCCAGGATCAAACGATGTCGTCACAGACACCCTATCCCGCCCAGTTATCAGCACTCTCCACTCTTCCATGCAGTTGGACCTAGACAAACTGATAAGCCTTCACCATTTTTATCCTAATTTAGCGTCCATATTATCCCCCTTTATTTAAGGCTTCCTCAGTTCCCTTACCCATCCGGCCTGGAGCCATTCCTTGTGCTATATCTGCCGGCACAACTCGCGTAATCGTCCCCAAAGCTTTCCGAAAAGCTGCTTTTGACCACATTTATTGACGTTCTCATCCAGGAATCAGGGCAACAAGGAAGTCGATTAGTGCACACTTCGTATGGCCCTACATGAATAAGGATATAACAGCCTGGGCCAAACCGTGCGTTGCTTGTCAACGCAGTAAAGTAACTCGTCATACAAACTCACCTCTTGACGCATTTGCGGTTCCTGATGCTTGATTCACACAAGTTCATCTTGATGTCGGTTGTCCACTTTCCACATCAAACGGTTTCACCCATATCTTACACCGGCTAATTGTTTTACCCGCTGGCCAGAAGCTGCACCCAGTTCGGATACTTCAGTTGAAAGGCCAAACCGGCGTTGCTTGTCAACGCAGTAAAGTAACTCGTCATACAAACTCACCTCTTGACGCATTTGCGGTTCCTGATGCTTGATTCACACAAGTTCATCTTGATGTCGGTTGTCCACTTTCCACATCAAACGGTTTCACCCATATCTTACACCGGCTAATTGTTTTACCCGCTGGCCAGAAGCTGCACCCAGTTCGGATACTTCAGTTGAAACGGTAGTCTTCTCGTTTTTGCGACATTGGGTGGGTAACTTTGGCATACCTTTGGTGTAACCTCTTCCATGAATTTTTCGCACTATTCGGTTTCCATCACACTTGGACTACCGCGTATCACTTCTGCTCCAACGGTCCGAGTAAGCGTTTCCATCACTGCCCTAAAGCTCCATTGGCTGCCCAAATGGACCCAATTTATGATCCTCTTTACCTCTCGTTTCGTTTGCTATTCGATCCATCATTAAGGAATATCTTCACTGTTCAATAGCCGAACTGGAATGCGGCACAACTTTAGGTTTACTCGATGAACTTGTTTTCCCTCCTGGCGCACAGCTCGACACATCAGTCACATTCGTCACCCGTCCGAAGCAGCAAGTGTCTAAATTTGTGCGACGCTGACAAAACGATCAACGCGAAAAAGACACATTTAAAACTATTTCTCGTCTACATCATTTGTATTTGTCCGACACGACGCAACAAAGCAACCCCTTCAACCGTGATATGATGGTCCCTTCAAGGTCATCGAACACCATTCCAAATACTTAGTTTTAGGTAGAAGCGGAAAGTGGGATACAGTCTCCATCGATTGCCTGACGCCTGCCTTCATTGAAGCACCCACGACTACGTTCAATAATCCTGTCATCCAACCATTCTCCGCCCCTACATATGAGCCACCTACCGTAAACCTAACTCCTTCCACTAGTCGTCTTGGACAACGCGTCCTTTTTCCTAAGCAACTTGTCGATCACGGAGCCTGAAGCGAGCAAGTTGCTGATTCATTGTTTTCATTATGCAAGCGTTTTTGTCCTTTCACGGTCAACGCTCTAGTGAAGAAGTAGTGTAATGCTTTGTAAGCTTTTGATTTAATTATACCATCACGCATTTTCTCAATTGCATAACCGTTTTCCGTTTGAATACGGAAAACCACAAAAACGCACATTTGTGCAATTTCACTCAATACAAACGTGATCACGTGCTACGACTTTCCCTTCTGATTTCGCCTGCGCTTACAGCGGTCATTCGCGAGCTTTATGCGCTAACTCTGGTATCAAAACATTTCAGACTTTCTTTGAGATTTATCATATGTGAGTACTGTTCAGAAAAAGACTTGCGGGCAGCTAGAATTCGATTATTATTTATTCCCTGACCTGGGGCAACGATTACCTACTTTAGAGAGAACAATTCTTGTTGTCTCTCTGCATCGGACTTCCACCATTAAATTTCCAGTCTAGAGTTTTTAATTTCATTTCTCTGCCATACACTACTGGTAAAGTAGCTTTTTTGGTGGCCAGACCACCACACTTTTCACTAAAACGTCTACTACAGGTAGTCAATTGTTTCTGTCCTGTTCGATTCTAAATATGATATCTTCAAACGTGATGTAGAGTAGCTTATGTGCACCGTGTACTGAATCCCGTTTCATGATGATAAAGGTGTCGTCTACGTTGCGGATCCACAGTTTTGAATTGATGATCGGCAGTAACACATGTTCTTATCTCT
The DNA here is from genome assembly GCF_000715545.1 of Opisthorchis viverrini. NCBI lineage: Eukaryota > Metazoa > Platyhelminthes > Trematoda > Opisthorchiida > Opisthorchiidae > Opisthorchis > Opisthorchis viverrini. Next base: position 663,228 of record NW_008751688.1, on the reverse strand, counting down.
GCATTACTGCCTCAGCAAAATGTCCTGATATCGAGGATCCCATAGGAGTTTCCCTCAGCCTTTGATATATTGGTCCATCGAAGGTAAAGTTTGTATCCATACGAGCGTACCAATGCGTAGGAGTTAGCCTGCACCATTGGTTGTGTTACGATTCGTAACTCTTTTCCATAAGTCTTTTGCTAATATGTAAGGTGAAGTTCCCGAAAGTGAAACGGTTGGCACAAGTGGGGTTACTTATCTGTGAACCTTTGGTAGTCCGTAGAATTGTGCAATATTGGTACCATCGGCTTTCATTTTCCATCATTCCCGCTTGGTTATCTCATGTGTTGCTCGCAGTTCCTTGAGCGTCGCGTTGACTGAAACAGCGATGTTTTAGGTTAAATCATTATCGGTTGGCTTGTAGGTCGTGTTGTCATCTGGCAATTGCTCGGCCATTCTAATGTAATCCCTTTCGTCCAGTATCGCCACGACGCGTCCCTTGTCTGCCAGTAACATTACGATTGTTTCGTGATTCGATTGATTCATGAGTGCGTCGCGTTCTTGTTTAGAGATCTGTTGCACGTTTCTACCCCGTGCGATCGCCGGTACAATTGTCTGTCGGATCTATTGTTGAATGTCCTCGGATATCATATTTGCTTTCAAGGCGTGTTCCAAGCTTGCTAGGTAATCTTTGTAAGATATGTTCTTAACGTTGAGGTCCAGTCTTTCATTAGATGCTTTTGTTCGGCTGCGCTTAGCCGGTGGCCAGATAAGGTTTCGATCCAAGCGTCGCAATTATTGTGTTTGTTTTCCTTCGCGAGCTTGCGTAATTTTGTCGAGATGGCCGATCTACGTTTGATTTTGACATCGTCCACCCAACTTCTGATTACTGCTTCAAGTTCTGTCAAGTTGCGTGGACTGGCTTAAGCAAGGCAGTTTGTCTTGCTCTGGGTGGGTACTCTTTCATGGCTTCTGAGATGATTGTTGGCGTCCGTTATCATTAACCTCACCAGTCGTTTACCATAGTGCCTTGCTATAGACCGCGCCAGCTATTCAGTAGTATTAGTTCACAAGTGATGATAACTGATAGTCACAATATAACTCAGAGGGGGTATACACTAACAACTGTCGACGTGCCGAACTGTCTTTAGACAAAACTTTTTCCTTTGCCTTTATTCTAAACTATGGAACAAGCTCCCCTCCCATATCCGTACTATTTCATCTCACGTTGGCTTTCGAAAGGCCATCGATTCTTACCTTTCTATCGAGGGAGCTGAGCGCCTTTTCGCGCCTCAGCTTACACTAGATACTTTTTTGAAATAGGCCCTAAGCCTTTCTAATCAGCGCACTCACCTTGACTGTCCTGTTATTAGGTCCTAGAACTTACACTTACCAACCTGGAACCCTTAGCATTAGTCCGCAATTGCGACAACTACCCTCCCAAGTGTTCTTATCTATAACCCGCCACTCTATCTCTCTCATGCCTGTCTCCACTGACCCGGTTGCATATCCCTCCTCCGACCTTCAGCTTTTGTACCCAGCCCAATTATTCCTAGTTCTTCAAGCCTGGTCCCATCCCTGAGTAACTCTGTCAGCTCTATTTAATGTCTGGTGCTTTGCTTTGGCTGGATTTAAATAACCTCAGCCAAACTAAAGCCTCAGTTCCACACTGTTCCGAACCATTCTGCATCCCCTGAATACGTGCGCCGTACACATATCAAATGGTGGGTCTGGAGATGCGCTATGAACGAAATACTTGTTTGGCCCCACAGCCCAATCATTCACACATACACATAGCACCGGTGCACCTCTACTTGACGAAGTGGTTCACACCAATGCTTCGTGTTCGTTTAGCCCTAGTACACAGACTCTGAACATCTCCATTCCACTCCCATTGCCCAAAAGGTAGTTGATGATTCATTTGCTCCCGCGACTTGCCTCTTCCAGTGGCTGTTTGCTGTTCGCTTGTTCGAAATGACTGAGCTGTTTTACTGGCCTGACTTTCCCCCGACCGGATAAAATATCTGGTAGCTGGAGTTATTTACGAATGCACAAGCCGCACTTATGACTGCTTGGATGGTTTTCCACCTTGCAGATCTGGCAGCATGCACGAGGGATGAAAACCTCGTGTGGTGGACGGGTACGCCCTGCAGGGAGGGTCGCCCTGTTACGTTGCACCATGGTGCGTTCGTATACTCGCCACCCCTCCAGTAGCACGGGTGTATCGCCCATCGCCGGTGGTTCTGAGCCTGGCCTTTAATTCAGGAAAACAAAAAAAGAGCAACGTTGCTGTTTGTCTGTAGCTGGATTGGCCTTGTTCCGGTTGTCACTTGTCCCACAACACCAAGAAATACAAGCGGACGACAGCTGTCCTCCCGTTTGTTCTAAAAAAAGAATATATAAAAAAAAATTTCATGCATGGGGTGGCCTGAGAGTACTTGTGAGGCTTACGGCTAACGTCAACGTGCAAGGTGTTGCCACTCTCGTCTTAGTGGGGTCACACCAACCCTAGCCCACTTCATCACTCAAACATAGCACACATGTTCTTCCCTCTTGTCATCTAGAGCTATCATATGCGCAAAGTGCTAATAACTTATGATTTCTTGATTACAAGCAGTCACAGCTAGCACTTAATGGCTTTTTTGCCATGCACCATTCGTTTTCTGGAGATGACAGCATTGACTCGGTGACTGATGATCCTTAATCTTACTTTCCTGTTAGATTGATTTAGTAGACCTCAGTTAAGCTACGATTCTTACCACTTATCTCGGAAACTGTTGCCCGTCCGCTTTTCACTTGTCCACTGTCACTGCTGACAGTCATTCTGTTTCTTTCTCTTCGCCCCTCTTCCCAAGCTTCAGTCCTCGACCGCAGTTGCCCAAACGCCTCTCAGAACTGTTATTCATTCAAACTGGCTGGTGCTCGGTCTACACTCACACGGTCCTCTAACAAAAGGAAAATTGTCCGTGAGCCTACATCTGTATGACTCCCTGTGTCAATCTCCGTCTCACCACGGAACTGCGTATCCCTTCTCCGACCCTTGACGACCGTTACGGGGTTGTCCATAAACCGAAGCATGTCAGTGCGATGATGGCATGGCACTGTCATACCCAGTGAGATGGCACTCCCGCAACTATTCTCTCCAGAATCTCGACCGCAACCCCTCGCCCGCTCATGCCTGTAGCCACAACTTCGAGCAGTTCCCATCCGGCCACGTCTCTGGGATGAACTCTTCCGTACCCAATAAATTTTCGCTCAGATTTGGCTAGCCTGGCTTTCCTACTGCAATTTCGACTTGCCCGTTGCACAAGTTCAAATCCGTATACGAAGTTCAGGTCGCCCTATGTATTAGCAACTTGCCCCCATCCAACCTACTCCCCTGCACCTGACATCCCTACAACACTGCAACCAGTGAGTTTGCTTGCTTTCAGATTAAACCACATTTTTGAGACAAAACTTGACATGTGCTCCCAATTTGAATCAACCCATCGCCATCTCCACTGTTGCTCGTTGTGACTCCGGCCATTAACCTGACCGCCCAAGGTCACTCATGGCCAGCAATGGTTTTCGGTTTTAGTTCATGCCACTTGACTGTTTTTGATCTAGTCGAACCTCATGCCCATTTTTCCCAAAAAGTTGGGAGATAACCTATTATTGCTATGTCATCAGGAGTTCCCCACTGTTTGTGACATTGTCCTCCTTTTGTGCAATCCGTACCCCCACAAATCCCTCAGTCATGCTCCATTCTGACTGTAAAACTATGATCATGCCAGACGGTATGCCACCCACAAGTTGGGAATAAACATTATTATTATTATTAACAGTTTTTAATATGTTATGTAGTCATTCACAGTCACTAGCTGCACCATGATAAAATAAATACAGTGCGAAAAATCGCATGAGTCAGAAGGTGATCTTTCGTTTGTGGATAACTTGTGTGAGTTCCAGAATAAAAGTTCGGACGGCCGGGACGTGTTTTCTCAGTATTATAGCTTCTAAGAGTGTTTTGTAATTGCCCATAGACTTGAAGAGTTTAGTTGATTCCCCGCCCCTTGCGCGCGCGAGCTTATATGTGATGACTGTTGTGTCTTCTCACATATAGGAGGGTTTGATATGAGTATAATACATAGATTTGCTTCGACGCGAATAAGACAGGAACTGATTGTTTGCCGGTCAAGTTTGCAAGTGGGACAAGATTTATGACGTTATTTCTGTGCTTGCAGCGCGGGCGAGCCGCGTGATCTGGAGAACACGGATGTATTACACAAATTAGGTAAAGATGGTTATGGAGACAAGGAAATATCCATTACGGTATATTCATAAGTGAGCAGGATGCCCGTGGCGCATAGATTTAGAGTGAAGATTGTCCGACACCACTCACAGTTTCCAGCTGTGTACCTGAAGCTAAATGAATTGCTGTCCCACAATGCCGGTGGTGGTGGGTATGACAAAATGTGGTAAAAGAGTAGGATATAGAATAGAAGGTGTACACTTTAACGCGCTAAGTAACAAACGGACATAGTTGTAACCTTGGGAGGCAATAGAATGTTGGGGGACTAATTGCCAACCTTGGGTAAAACTGAATAACTGGGAGTGGAAATACGATGTGGTCGATTGAAGTCTGAAAAGATTTTGAAGAATTTCAAGGACATGGTAGGATCTATATAAGCCCATGGAAACCCACGATAGTTCATTCTTTTTTCGTTTTCCGCGCGGTATGGGTCACTAAGGAATGCTTTTGAGGGTGCCGACAAGTTCAATAAATTAGCTGCCCACGTCCGTTGAGGTGATATAAACACGTTTTCTGATAAATCACCCTCGCATTTCCAGGATCACTGGGGCTCGTTGTGCCAAACTCAAACAGCTCGGACTCAAATATGATTTAAATTCAGCTCTTTTGCCACTCAGTGCTTTGCAGCTCCGAATGCTGCTCGCCCTGTACACACAGCGCTGCAAGTGCAATGCTTGAGTAATTCTACGGTGGTGGGTATCATTCTTACACGGAGTTCCAGTAAAATGTGCCATAAATACTGGGCGGAAAGGCGTATGGTACGTTTGTCAACATACTTCCTTGGCATTTCAGTGCCACCAGAAGCCTGGATAACTGCATTAGCAATCTGCTGGTTGTGCTCTTACGATGCATGACCCCAGTGGGACGCCAACAAATGAAGTTACTGACATGTTGGCTGCCTTTATGGATCGCCACAAAGTGCCTCCTCTGAATTATACAACTTTCGACTGTGGAAACGTCATGTGGTCTGACACAACGGCCGTTTTGTTATAATTTGCCCTGGCATGCACAATTTTCGTAGACTTTGTCGGTATGCACAAGCTCCGGCAAGCTAAACGAAAAGAGGAGAAAGTTCCAGTTGGTCTGTTACGATATTCGGAATCGTCCATGAAACTCCCTGACCATACCAAAAATGTTAGGAATCAAAGTTACGTTTGACGCCTCCCTTGCTCTGTGGGATAAGGTTTATCGCTTAAACATTCCCCTGCGTATTCTGCAAAGAGATAAGAGAGGCCTTGCACAAGTATGGACCGTAAGCTGTGTTTATGTCCCACAGCAAATGTTTGAATATCTTCTCGTTTAGGTCAGTTCGTCTACGCAATTTGTTCACAAAGTGTACCAACGTATCGATGTAAACGAAATGGCCACTACCCTCGGTAGGTGTTCGTTAATGATCATACTAATTGTGCCTTCAAATTCTGGCTAACTTTTTCCTGTATATGTATCCACACTGTTTCACTCCTGTGTTGCTTGTCCTTTACGTAAACCGCGTCACATGATCGTGCCCCGCTGGACCTTGACTGTCCGCACCGAGTCCAATCCATCTGAGTGCGGCAGAAACCATAAATATTATGTATATATATATAACTGGGAAGACACGCTCATGGGGTAGGTTATCATACACGTTTCAAAAGTAAATGGATAATTACGGATCACGTGCAGAAGTTATAGTGTATAGAAAAGACTCTCCGCGTCCGGACCTTTACTCAAAAACTTGCCAGTTTTGCTCAAAACGACAAACCACCTTTCGTCTAATTCAGCTATGTTTACAATATATGCTGCACAGCTGGAAGGTATGAACTACAGTCTACCATATCAGTTATACTTTTATTATTGCACGCACCAAATTTTTAACAAGGCCACTCATACACTGCCCCAATAAGGGGGTGTAGGGACACTTATGCCAATCTCAGAAGTCGGATTCAGTAGAAGATGTATCACAGCGCATGTTGAATATCTTACCTAGACACCCTCGCGAGGAACGTTGGGAAGCCTTCTCTCCTTTCGATGATGAAACAACCAATCGGATCAAGCCCTCCAGCAAATGATTTAGGTGTTAGGTGTGCTTGTATTAAGGAACAAGCAACCATAGGCAATGCACCGACGATGTGTGACCAACCTGAAGGTGTGAGTGTACGGCCTAATTTGGGGTGCTTCGGTCAGCTAACACCTTACGTTCATGTGCGGACAATGGTTTGCATTGTGAAAGCGTCAGGCTGGCCCAGTGTACAGGCCAGTACCCGCCCTCAGCAGTAATTTAGCTGCACATTCAACGGCCCTCTTACGCTACACAAATTTGCGTTCGTAAACACACCACTCCTCCATTAGCACGGGTTCACTGCTCATCCCCGGCGGTTCCGAATATGGCCTTTAATTCGGGAAAACCATAAAAGAGCACTGTTGTTTTCTATTTGTTGCTCCTGATGATTGACTTGTCCCGAGGGTGTTACTTACCTGGCAACGCCAACAACAACAAGAGACAAAGAAACAGACCATTTATCCGTCAAAAAACTTAAGGATAGCCTGAAGATATTCTGTGATGCCCATGGCCTACATCAACATGCAAAGCTGTAGCTGCTGTAGAGGACAGCTTGTCAACAGTTCCCATGGCCTCAACATGCAAAGCTGTAGCTGCTGTAGAGGACAGCTTGTCAACAGTTTACTCCCGTTTCCAACCCCAAGTGACAGCCAATCAATCTACTGATTCCCCTTGGCCAGATGAACTGAAACCTCCTTGTTTTACTGAACTATTTTTATAACTCTTACGGACTTTGATCGGACATTGTGATTTTTGCGGTTGCTCGCCGTCGATATCCGCTTGGTTGTGACGATATCGATTTTGAGGCGAAGTGAACTGCGCTTTATCCTCAGGCTGGTAATTGTACCGCGGAGGAGAATCCGTTGAGGTATGTTGAATATGTATATTATTATATTTGCAATGGTACTGTGATTCCAGAATTTGGATTTCTTGGTCGTTTTCGTGGATTGGCACGCGTAACTCAAACTCAGAAAGCAGATAGCTGTAACAGTACTCAACGGTTCCAGTACTCAACGGACTCAGTACACAACGGCTCCAGTACTCAGTAGAGTACGGATCTAGTACACAACGATCTACGGACGCAGTACTGAACGATCTACGAACTCGGAGAAGATGGAGAAAGCCCCGTCAATGGATCTCTATCTACCGGAGGAATCGAGGCAAATCGGCCGTTTTGGCAATCCTTTAGCTATTGGTTCATCTCCCGGCTCTGACTCATCTAAGCATAGAAAAATAAAGTCGGTTGCGTTATCGCGAGCACAGATTAAGGCAGAGGAAATGGAGAAAGAATTGCAGCTTATGCGGGCGTGTAATGAGGTGTGTCTAGCGGAGTTAGAGTTGGATTCGGACGAGGATTCCGTCGTTGACGTGCAGTTTGACCCGAAGGGTAAAAGATTACCTAGCCGGGATAGTAAGTAGCACACCCATATGTGAGGCACCAGCGATCCAACCGACTTCTTGCCTGGTTAAGGCAGACCTACCTAGAGTGGACTTAGAGGCCTTCGATGGCAACCCAAGGTGGTATCGGAGATTTATTCAACAGTTCAAATACTACATAGAGGATAGAGTGTAAGATAGTGGACAGAGGATGCTATATTTGATTCATTACTGCGGAGGTCTTGCGAAGGAAGCCGTGGCTGAATGCTTAATGCTGCCTCTCGAGACTGCTTACGCTAGAGCGAAGGAAATACTTAAGGATCTCTTTGGGAGAGAACATATGGTGGTCAGAGCCATACTGGACGATCTGTTCAAGAAATTGAAACCGTTGCATGACGATGCAGATTCATTTTCTCGTTTGTCGATAAATCTTCAAAACCGTCACGTTGCTCTGAGTCAGATGAATCATACTAATGACATGGATTCCTTCTCGACCGTAGAGAGTATTCTCCGTACGTTATCGAAGGATGCTCGTCGGAACTGGGCAAGGTTGGCTGAATCTATGGACAAACTTGGAAAACAGATAGGTTTCTCTGACCCATGCAACTTCGTTTCTCGAGAGGCCCGCATTGCTCGCAGCCGCTATGGTATGCTTACCATAGGCTCAGAACACCATCGTCCTCAAACGCAGCATCATCGGGTAGGCAATGGAAGGCGCCATGGTGTATTCGCCGTTCAGAAGGGAACCGATGACTCGTGCCCTTTTTGTGACGGAAAACACGGGCTGGCGCAATGTCGTAGATTTACTGACTTGTCAATGCAAGCAAGATGGCGTGTGGTGCGAACGAAGCGGTTATGTTTCGTATGCCTAAAACCGGGCTATGCCAGTAACAAGTGCGATTCTCCTAAGAAGTGCATTATAGGGAGCTGCTTGGGGTCTCACCATCATCTGTTGCATGTAATGCCGGATGCCAACAAAACCATATTGGTTGGTTTGGTGCAACTCGACATCTCAGACGGGATCAGGAACCTGCCTTGGCGTCGTACCGGTTCGTGTGAATGGTCCGCAAAACAACGTTCTCACGTACGCATTGTTGGTTAGTGGGTCGGACGTAACATTGGTTATGAAGGACTTGCTTGATGAGGTTGGTCTGACCGGCAATCCAACAACTTTGAATTTATCGACAGTGAGTGGGACCTCTACTGTAGTGGCTGTAAGTCTCAGAATGGAGTTTGAATCGGTAGATTCAGGTGAGACCTTAGCGGCTGAACAAGCCTTTGCAATACGCTCTCTACCCATCAGCCCACCGGTCATGAGCCCAACGAAGATAGATAGTCAATATGATCACTTGAAGGACATTACCCTTGTGGAGCTTCCAGATAAGTGTGTGAGAATATTGATAGGAGAGGACGTTCCAGAGGCACACTGGTCTATGAAGAAAAGTTTGGGCAAGCAGAAGGAACCCTGCGCTCTAAAGACACCTGTGGGTTGATTGTACTTGGTCCGTTGTCTATAGTACATAGAGTCTGGAGACATGTGCATCATGTAAGTACGAAAGATGATAACATTACTGCTCTGTATGAGGCTGATTTCAATGATTTGGAGACTCCGGGCTTATGCCAAAGTGTCGAAGACAAAGAAGCGCTTCGAATCGTTGGGGAGTCTTCAGTATTCAAGGATGGTCATCACGAAGTACCATTGTCGTGAAGAACGGCTGAAGGACTTCCTGTCAATTATCGTCTAGCCCATTCTCGGTTGCAATATATGAGGAGGCGCTTTGCAAAGGATCTGACTCTGTTAGTGCGATACAGAGAACGCATGAACGACAACATCATTAAGGACTACCTTGAACCTGTACCAAATCATCAACCTAAATCAGGGAACGAAAGGAAGTGGTATTTATCTCATCACCCCGTTTTGAACCCGAAGGAACCAGAAAAGCTGCAAAACTGTCTTAGATTGCACGGCCAAGTTTAAGGGTATATCCCTGAACGATAGATTGTATCGAGGTCCCGACACTACCGCGAGTTTTTTTAGAGTTCTTTCGCGCTTCCTGAGTGAGTACCTTGCTATGGCTGCAGACTTTTCCGAAATGTTCATGCAATTAAAGGTTCCCGAAGCCGCAAGGGTGGCGGAAGAGGATTTGCGTTCACAAGAACAAACTACTGGACGGTTTCAACTATAATGCTTCACTATATACGGAACACTGCCACTCGCTATAGTACCTTCGTGGCAAACAGAATCTCCACGATTCATCAGTTGTCATCACCCGGTGATTGGCGTAACGTAATGAGTGAGGATAATCCGGCATACTTGGCCTCTAGAGGAGTAAGTTCTCTGACTGCTCTTCGATACTGGTTCAAGGGGCTGGCCTTTCTGGAAGCGTCCGAGGCCCAATGGCTACGCTACGAACCAAATTTCATACCAGAAGGAATAGAATTGAAGACGAAACGTGCTTCGGTTAACGTGACTACTGCTTTGGGACCAACTGGGTTGCATCGTTTGATGGAAAGGTGTTCCGATTGGTCTAAACTTCTGCGATCTGTGGTATGGTTGACAAGGTTTAAAACATACCTGAGAATGATGGCAAGCGGCTCAACTGAATCCTCACTGAACGTTGAATGATTGAAACTCACGGAAGTGAGGCAAGCTGAGCGTGATAATATTCGCATGGTTCAGAAGACGGTATATCCAGCAATCATGCTGAAATTAGAACGCGCCGGTAAGGTTGACGAACGAAGTGTACGCAACCACAAACTAATACGCTTATGCCCGATATTGATGGGTGGCTTGCCATGTGTAGGAGGTAGGTTGGATATCCTTTTGTGGCCGCATGTTGCTAAACATCCTATCATACTACCTCCGAAGCAGAACGTCACCAGCTTGATAGTTTGGAACGCCCACGTGCTGAATGGGCATTGTGGACTATCGCATACTTTAGCGGAACTGCGCCAAAGATATTGG
>NW_008751688.1:634542-652162 GCF_000715545.1 Opisthorchis viverrini | reverse complement strand
GGAGTTGTGCCGGAAAGTATAACAGAGAGGTATACGAGAGGTTGGCAGCAGGTGAACTACTTGACTCAAGTATTTTGGAAGCGCTGGGTGAAGGAGTACGTACCTCTGCTTCAAGAGCGAACTAAGTGGCAGAAACCTCAGAGGAACTTCAGGAAAGGGGATTTAGTCCTGGTGCAATCAGGTGCGTTCTCTCGGGAACAGTGGCCCGTAGGCGTGGTTGATGAATGTGAAACGTCGGGTGACGGTTTAGTTAGGACCGTAGTTGTACGCACACGAGATGGTAGGCTAAGGGGGGATGTGCGTAAGATCGGTAAGATAGAGGGTTGCGAGTAGGGGTGGTGGAAGGAGATAGGAACCGCGCGCTCAACTCTCCGCAGGTGGGAGATGGGTTTTCGAACTCATCGCATACAGAGAGACCACTGGGAGTTGGCGCGTGAGCAATTCCCGTTTGGCGTACTGGTGTAAGTCCACTCGGAACTTGGGGTAAGTAAAATATTTGAGCCAGGAATGACCATAGCTTGATGGAGGAAAATCCGCTGGGGTTTTGGGTGGCGGTGTAGAAGACAGCTTGTCAACAGTGTGCTCCCGTTTCCAACCCCAAGTGACAGCCAATCCCCATACTGATTCCCCTTGGCCAGATGAACTGAAACCTCCTTGTTTTACTGAACTATTTTTATAACTCTTACGGACTTTGATCGGACATTGTGATTTTTGCGGTTGCTCGCCGTCGATATCCGCTTGGTTGTGACGATATCGATTTTGAGGCGAAGTGAACTGCGCTTTATCCTCAGGCTGGTAATTGTACCGCGGAGGAGAATCCGTTGAGGTATGTTGAATATGTATATTATTATATTTGCAATGGTACTGTGATTCCAGAATTTGGATTTCTTGGTCGTTTTCGTGGATTGGCACGCGTAACTCAAACTCAGAAAGCAGATAGCCGTAACAGCTGCCTCCATCAAGACTGAATTTGCACCGCACCTAAGCCCATCTCGCCACCCAAACAAAACGCCCACCTACCTACCGCTTTCGGTAGTGGATACATACTTGACCATGCCAGACTGTGTGCCACCCACGAGTTGGGAGTATACTTTATTATTATTATTATAAATAATTGAATAGGACATACCCAATGAGATTCATGAACCCTCCACTACCAGCATACATGGCTATCGCCTAAAGGCCTCTTCCTCAGGCATCACTCGTTGATTGAAGCCGATATTAGTGCTTTGGGGACTGGTAGTCATTTCTCATACAGGCACTTTCTTTCCTAGATTACGGTATTGTCCATTTCATGGAAAACTCGAGAAATTCTAGTCGAACATCTCAAAATTTCTACTTCCGTCAGTTCTTGTGTTTGAGTTCCCTTATCACATCGCGTCTCTGTGTATCTATAATGATATTTTTCTGTTTCTGGTCCTACAATAGCGTATATTGGCAAGTTTAGACAGTTTTTGATCGCAGGGCTACTTAGTACACATCTACCCCTATTCCGTCTTGTTTAATCGCTTGTTGCTACCACTCGTGTGTGGTAAATGTTCAGGTTTTCTTTCTAATTTTTGACTTCCTATCTGATGCTTCCAAAACTCATCATATCTTACTGATCTCATCCCATTCCTTCTTCTTCCTGAGCTTCGATCTTTGACCACACCTGACTCGGAGGCCCTATTTGGCTGTTATCCACTCCATCTAATCGGCGCTTTACACCGGATGGGATCCCCAGAAAATACCTGCCTTGTTCTACATCTGCGGATTTCCTGGGCTAAACGGGAAAAATCCCGCTGTTCATAGAATTTCACCTCCCAGCCTATTCACCTAAAATACGACGTCCGTCACCGGGTTGTGCGGAAACCAAAGTATGCCAGCGCAGTGATGGCACGGCACTGCCATACCTACTTCTAATGATACACTCTCACCCACTTGTGCCCTTACCCGCAACTGCGAACAAACTCTTCATCTGGCCCCAGCAGCCTCCGGAACGCCTCATTCAAAACTGTTAGACCTGTCGTTCGGATTTAACCATTTCAGTGAACTTCCAGTATATGGTCTCCACGAAGTCATTAATTTTCTGTACAGTTCGTGTTTCGGCAAGTGTCACCAATTAACTCTTCCAAATAAATTTTACACCCAACTCCATCATAGCAGTGACACCAGTGAGTCTCTACGGTTTCACTGTACACCATGATTCCGAAATTCTCGCTGCCATTTACCTGCACTGCCACTCCCTCTACTTCATCATTCCTACTTTCGCTTTTCGTGACCCTGCCCTTTGGCGCAACCGTCCAGAGCCGAAAAGGCTTAGTTAGTTTGTCTTGGTTAGTTTGCTTCACCATAAATCCCGTCCCCCCTAAAAGTGGTGGGGCACTGGAGACCAGTAGACATCTTTCAAGCGGGCCGTCGCAAAGAGACTAGACCTTACAGTGGTGCGACAGCTTGTGCACTCCAGTGATTCGTTAGCTAGACTGGATGGTGTCTTTGCAACATTCACAGAGTCCCTCAAATCAAGTTGGTCAATGGCTGAACGTCTGAAACCACAATTTTATGGCCCTCCGGGTTGAGGGTAGGTACACATGGTGGATTGTTCCGTAGAAATGGTGGTGCATTAGCAGTTCACGCCAAACACCGCTGCCTAGTGGTTAGGCTTTTCAACCAAAGGCTCTGTTTGAGGACCCTAATCGTTCTCCCGTCCAGGGAGAACTAGCAGGCATAAACCTGGCAAGCCGCTGCCTATTAGGCTTTTCAACCAAAGGCTCTGTTTGAGGACCCTAATCGTTCTCCCGTCCAGGGAGAACTAGCAGGCATAAACCTGGCAAGCTTGTGGATTCAGTGGAGCTGACACGTGATGCTGTGCACTCATCAGAAAGAAGAGTCGTCAAAAGAATCGGCTTGGGTCTGAAATTCATGGGCCAAAGCGGCCAAATGTTCCGCCATATCCCACCTCCCTTTCAACTAAATTGTTACAGCACTTGCAAACTCACGTAGACCAAAAACTTACCAGCGACTTCCAAGGTGAATCATCAGTTAAAGCGTCATAAACCAGAAGATCGAAGACCCAAGCCCCATTAAAATGATCTAAAACTCCCAAACACACCAACCGCGAGAGCTGGGCAATCATACAAAAGAACAAAACCTTGGTACTGACAATCAACATCGATCTAGTGTGTTAATCGGAAGCGGTCCCGTGGTCAATTTCACGATAAACACAAAAGTGCTGGCATTTCGCAAACAGTATCCACTTCCTCCGTCACTAGTTCACTTGTACTGTTAATCTGAATTACATCAGATTAGAAAATATGTAAGAGAAAAGTGGAACATAAGTGGTATCATTACAAAAATGTTTCAAAATACACTGGTAATCAGTGAAACATGCTAGAATACGAACGCTTCTTAAGAGTAAGTGTTTCGCGGGATGTAATATGACCCCACCGACATCTCCCGGTATTCCTCAAGTTTAGATTTGTTTTCTGTCTAGCGCCGTCCCACGTTAACTGCCTGCTGACCTTCGCGCAAGTTTTGCCCTCATCTTCAATAATAATATTTATTCCTAACTAGTGGGTAGCATACCGTTGGGTGAGTTACACAGTGAATTCGCATGCGCCGCAACGTCGCGTTTTGGAGATGACTTAACGAAGTCGAAGTGGTAGTGTATGTATGTTACCGACTCAACTCATCCGAGGGTGCTGAATAAAGCTCCACAATTACGTTGAGGGACACTAGATGATGATGATGATGACAGCGCTGATGATAATGATGTGGATGGTGAGGATGATTGTGGTGCCAAGAAGTCACTTAAAATGATTGTCTCCAAATAAAACCGTCTAGCCACCAAGTAAAATTCGGCATGAACTTGGTCCGGTCTGTAGATCTATTCTGCTTGCGCAAGTAGCTCATGACGACACTTGTAATGAGGGTCTACAACTTAATTGCTCATCGCACCAGGTCTCTTCCCTAAAATGCAGCTACTTCTCCAAACACAAGCCATTATTTTATCCATCGATTAGTGGAACCCATGGAAATTTCCTGGAGGACGCTCACCGGTGAGTATTTTTAAGAACAGAACAGAACAACCAATGGCCTCGTTTTTCGAGCTAGCATGTATACAAAGTTAACTGCTTATTCCTCTCAGCTGAGTACTTGAATCCTGCTTCTATCCAATGTACTCAGTGTCACAGCACTTAAGTTTTACCGATCCTAACATTTATAAATTACCTTGCGTACCGAGCGGTAATAACAAAGCTCAGAGCGATCTCGCGTACGCGAAACTAGTCAGAAGACAGTGCAATATTCTCAGACAAGGCTAACACGGATTGTTGCTTCTTAAAGAGAATATCTCAAGAACTATAGGATTTCCCCTGGGGGAATCCGTTTTCTCTCCTATGCTTCTGGAATCAGGTATGGGCGCCAACATCCGAACCTAGAAATGAGTTTTTCAGTGTGTAATCTCAGTCATTGTCGGTGGTTTTACGAGAGCGGAAGATTAGTTTTCAGCATTGTAGGGCGATGTCATTGCTCAGGGCTAAGTTGCGTTATCGAGCAAGGACAATTCTGAGTTCATTAGGTATGTAGCCCCATGGGCTTCCTTACTCTATGTTTGCAAGACTGGGCTTTTTATATTCAACAACCTCAGGTATCTTTAAAATCACGCACAGGTGTTGTGGTGTCAACGAATAAGTTAACATGTGCGCGCTGGTCTAATTCGTTACAGCCGCAAGCTGGCTTATCGCGAACGTGTGTTTGAGGCTTGTGCTGTGAGGCTGAACTGCCATTTAAACAAGGGAGCGGTGTTCACTCTTCCACCTGGCCACAGTTTGGCCGTAAACATGTAGCGTGAAGGAGAAGCGTCCGTAGTCCAAATGAATGCTTGAGGATCTTAGTGGCTTCCTGGTTGCGGCGCCGTGCACACTGCACAAAAACAAAATTACCACAACTTTTTGTTTTCACATCATTGAGACACCACGTCCTCTTGTCCATGGTGGCATTGACTACAGTGGATCATTTACATACACAAATGCTACCTGAACTATCAATGGTACGGTTATGAGGAAGTTATGTAATTGCGTTCAAAGTTTACTTCACGACTTCGCGGTTGCGTACTCAGTACATTATTAGCTGAATTCAATCTTGACAGTAAATACCAATTTTCAGCGGGTAAGCAAAATAAACTCCAGAGTAAAACTACCTGACTCTTATTGCAATTGGTTAAGCTGTTAACCACTGGGATCTCTGGCGTAGTTGTAGAGTAAAGAATGAGGCACACAGCCACCTTAACGTCCTGTATTTATTGTAAGACCGCGGGAATACGACCAAAAGGAGAACATGATGGGTACTTATAAAGCCATAGCCGCGGTTCTAGGTTTAAGTGACCATCACCGAACATTCTTGTCCCACGGTGCATGTAAATAGAAATCTTATTGTTCTTGAGGCCCACGCGCTGCTGGTTGATGTTTGCTATTGTCCAGCCAGGCCCGCAGCACGATGGCTACAGCAATTCGCCCCTAGCACCATCGTGGGTTTAACATTCTAGAAAGTAGGGAATGTTGTAAGCGGTCTTCTGTGGTCTGATACATGAAACACACAAACACCTTACATCGATATACACTGGATCACAACTTGGAACAACAAATTTAAGTGCACCACGATATATAAAGATTGAATATGGGACGGCAATCCAAACTTTTTTCAGTAATGCAGCCTCTACGGGAAATCATTTGTGACACACCTAGTTCAAGATAGACAAACATCGAAGACGCACAGATACACAAAAAGGTGTCTGGCGGACCGCGCCAAGCGTCATGCGCATCTCAGACACACGCCTAGAGCGTTGCGCGTTGGACGCGCAATTTTTACTGCGAAACTCTTGCGAGTCAAATGAAAATTTTTACATCAAACTGTTGCGCTTTGTTTCGTATGCGCTCAGACCAAACAACATCCTAATCTAATGTCATTTTTCGTAGTTTGATTTGTGTAGTCTTCTTTCCACATTTTGGCGCGCATTTGGCTTTGAACATTCTGCGTTATGGCTTCAGAAGTGGCCAGAAGTGTGCTTGTTTAGAAAATTGGGGTGTGTATCCTCATCCTCCACGGTGTTTAAGAGGGCGCTAAATGAATGTATTTGGGCGTTCATCCAGTAACCGAAGTACCAAATCTGCTTTGCGTTACGAATGGGTGTACTACAAATGCAGCAGCCGTTATGCGAGATAAATGAAAAGTCGAGGAATACGTTGAAGCTGATAATCACAGTGTGTTTTCTAATATATAAGTGGCAAAGCACCAGCCGATCAGTGCTTTTTTGTCTAGGGATGCAATGAAAACACCTTGTAGTCACCTCTTATTTTTTTAACTCGACCATAAGATTTCTAGGGTTTTGTGCCATCGACCTCCAGTAAATTGACGGCTGACCGAAGAGAAAGTAGCACCTGCATGGCCCTGCTGAAAAATGTGTAAAATGTGGTAGTTTGTGACAGATCAGTTTGGCAAGATCCTTTCCAATCAGGACATTTGCACATACTGTCAAAAGTGTCGACCGGCGCTAATGAGTAGCTGCCACGTAGCCTGGTTTTCTTGCATCAGATAATATGCTTCCGGTCCCGGGTATACTTTGGGAGACCGAACGTGTGCTTTCGCTGCAGTCAGGGAAAAGTCACCGTGACCGCATGTGCCCCACCAGATGGCAGCAGATGGTGTCGTTTCAACGCTTTCTGGATGTAGTCGATGTCGACGAAACCTGGGCGACAAACCGTTTTTGTTAAGCTTTTTTAATCACCAAATATCCGGCCAGTAGATACAAGCTGTTGTTAATGCTCTAACGGAGCCCGAAAACTAGTTATACGAAAGAGAAAACGGGGTGCACTAGCAATGTCCGCTTGTTGAGTAAAATTATTACAATAGATATATATGCAAACAACGGACTTATCGTTTTGCAGGTACAGTTTGATAAATCCTGTTGTAAATCCGGATGCAGGTTTCGTGTCTTCTCCGCTGTTGTAACAGCCACACGTAGTCCTGGATATCCGTGAGTGAAACGCCGTAAAAATCCTGAGCGGCTCTGCTCCGAGCTGGGCGACGTGCGAAGCTCTGTTGAGTTGTGTCGTGTTGCTGTGCTGGCATCCTATTTGTAGGACGTTTGCGTGTGTGTGGGTGTCAGCACATGACTTTTTGCTACCGCATCAGGCGGTAGACAGTCGATATCGGATGTGTATCGTGGTTTGTACCACCAGGGAAAAAAGAGGTCTTGGGATGGAGGGCTTGACTGTGAGCTGTGTAGTCAAGTTATTCACGATTGTAGCGTGATTTGTGAGTGCAAGAAAAAAATAGATCTCGTGATCCAGCGAGTGGCGGTGACCTGTACAGTCATGTATGTGGCGAAATGGTAGCTACAAATACCCTCTCCCTAGAAGGAAGGCTGTGTGTTGTGGTTAGGGTTGTCCGGGTACAAAGCGATCAGGTCAGTGAACATGACGACCGAAGCGTGTGGTTCTGCACTGCTCATGTGGAGTCGTGGCATGAGTTGGCTTCGGAGAAACTTCGGTCGCGTTGCTTTCGGGCTTGACATCGCTGGTGTTGTTTCCAAGACGTCCTGAATCAACAAAATCAGTATAAGCTGGTTTCAAACGATCTATGCTAACAGTATCAGACTTATTGTTAAATTGCATGGTGAAATACTTGGGATGACTAGAGATCGAAAGATAAGGACCGTCATAAGGGGGTTGCAAAGGTTATTTAACACGATCATGGATGGCATGGGTACCGGCTGTCCGGTTATGTATGCCCTCATGGAAAGCGAATATTTTGTTTCCATGTGGAAACTGTTCGGCTTATTCAGGGAAATGACTGGGGGCGTCATCAATTGGAGGCTTTCCTCACAGACAGTTTAGCGGCACAAGTTCGTTCTGCAAGAGTCGTTTAGGCTGCCGCGTCACGCTGTGCTACTTTCGTACTGTAAAAGCCGTCAAAAGGAACCACTTGTTTATTAAAGCTAATGGCAGCGCTCCGGGAATAGGTGATCATTCATCTTCCATTCACTTTCTCTCCCAAGTTAAGGTACTATCCAACTCACGGACTCGCCCAGCATCTCGGACCTCTAGTCAATCCTTATACATTTCAGTTCCCTAACCACATTACCTTTCTGCGAGCTCACACAGGTTTTCTCCGAACCTCTACTAATCTAATACCATACATCAGCAAACTTAACCCCTGCTTGACCGTTAACCCCCTAAGCGCAGATTCACCTCGATCCTGTCCCATTAATCACTTGTTTTCACCGCCGTACTTGTGGTAAACATTTTTATCTCTATTATTGCATCTTGTCCTGCCTGGGGCACTTACTAGTCTCCTCCCGGCCCATTGTCTTTCGAAGCTTCAACCATCGGCAAGACCTGGTTTGGACGCCCTGTTTGGCAGTTATTATTTCCATCCGTGATCTGCCCTCAGGTTGGTTCCCAACTGTAACCAAAATCTTCTCGATCTTACATCCGCTCTGTTCTACCTCTGAGGATTTCTTTCGCCAACCAGCACATCCCAGCCCAAACGCCTTAAATATGACGTCCGTTACGGGGTTGTCCGAAAACCGTATTATATCGGGCCAGCGAAATGTACAGCACGGCTGCACTCAGTTTCATAGCACACCCGCAACTACTAACTATATACTCTTGAACGCACCCTTTTGCTCACTCGTTCAACTAACTGTAAATACGAACAAACTCTTCACCCGGCCCCAGCCGCCTCCGGGACACTTTCACTCAAATTTGCTGAACATTTTGTTTGGACACAACCATTTCGTTAAATTTCAGCCTGTGGTCTACATAAAGCCAATAATTTTATGTACAGCTCGCGTTCCGGTTTGTACGCTGTCACCGTCCCACTCTTCCAAGGAACTTTTACAACCGACTTCACTACAGCAGCGACACCAGTGAGTCTTCAGTTTTAGTGTACACCACTGCTCCGGGATTCCTGATATCAGTTATTAGCATTGCCAATCCCTCCACCTCGTTATCCACTTTCACGCTTTTCGTGACACTGACCATAAGCCCAACACTCCAGGGTCGCAATGCCTCAGCGGTGGTTTTGGGTTTTAGTTCAAATCGACCGGCCGGCTTACGCCAACTATGTTGCTTCACCAAATCCGTTGTTCTGTTCCCTCGTTTTTTGAAATTTAGTTTTCTTGTCGGGTGTCAGACATCAAGCCTCTGGTCTTGCCGTCTCTCGGTTTGTTTTTTCTCACTAACTCCGAATTCCGACGGTTACACAGGATAATGCCAACTTTTTAAGACACTGACTCTCGTCTGGGCGATCCCCACTTGCCAACAACCCCCCACCAGTCATGCTTTTATTCTGGCTGTAGCTTGAACGTGCCTGACAGCGTGCGACCTACTAGTTGAGAATATAAATTATTGCTGTTATAATCCATGCTTTTGCCGCAAACTCTGCGAACAACCGGTACACATCCCGCTGCATGACCCATTTGGACAACACCGTACAGTGTGTATTTTGTTTATCGTGATAAGATTTCGGAAGAGATCGGCAAATACTATGCCCCGGTGACCTACGAGTTGTCTTATCTTATGGTCAACTGGTTTTACCTTAGGCGGAAACGGGCTGTACATGCGCTATCAGGGATGGTTTACATTGGTAATGTGACCGACAGCCGCCTAATGGATGAAAAAGGTCGTCCTGGAAACCCGCTGTACCACTCCGACACGCCGGAACACGCCATAGCAAAGGTGTCCAGGCACGCCGAGTGGCTCATGCAGGAACTCGACTTTCCTAAATCGTATCAGTGTGACGTTCGAACAATCCTGAGGATGAGGGCTATGAACTGAACGTGGTCTGTAAAATGATTACGTATGAATGTTCTATCATTTTGGGGCACTGGGGGCCGCGTCTTTCAGGACTACTCTATCATATTGCTGGAACGAATAAGTTCAGATAAACTAACGTATAGTTCGTGATGCAAATACCCAGGTGCTCCCAAATGGTTGACACCTGTGCTGCGGAATGCTTATTCCCTTTCTACCAAGTGATGTGCCCTCTTTGCATCCATTTGTTCTCTGTTTTCAGAGATCTTTCAGTTCAAAGCATTAAGAACTATTGTTCACAGAATCTTCCTTAGGTAGCTTCCAAACCCATCAACGGTGGCTCTCGGATATTACCCAGCTGGAAAAAGGTATACCTCTTATGCTTACACTCACGTCGGAATTCTGTGTGTGTCCGCGTTTTCGAGTCAAAGGAGGAGCCAATCGACAGCCGTAAGAAAATACCTGACTACCACGGCTGATGCTGTAGAGTGCCAGCTAGAGCAAAGAGATGAAGCTGATTTCATGTGACCCGTCAGCTACAGGCGGTTCGTCAGTTAGTGGGACTTCAAGCATTTTACGCAAGTTTCGCATCCGTTGAGGGTTATGGTCAGTAGGCATGCGAATTAGCCGTCGAAGATGGCGCTATGTAAACAAACCTCTGCGATGTTTTAGACGCTGAAGTCCTCCCATTATAGGATAAGGATTGGCTAATGGTGGTATTTCGGTAACCTAACTTATATCTTCTGCTCATTTAAGGACGTCGGCAGCTCAGTGAACACAGTTCACGAGGAAGGCCACTCGCTTCCCGTCAGGAAATGTGTACTCATCAAAACGACCAAAACAATTCAACTTTTCATGTCACATAATTTAGACCTTTTCCCCGATAGAGATGGATGGACGATCTTCGGCCAGCTGAGTAGACATCGTGGACACCTAGCCGTATGTCAGTTGGTCAGTTGCGTCAGCTAGGTTCATTAAGCTATCAGCGATGGTTGGCGTCATGTTCGTCCTGGCATATTTCGCAGGTTACAATAGAACGCCGCTATTTCACAGCAAACTTACACGATTTATCCGGCGATAATGAATGCGGATTCAACGATTTCAACTCGCAATGGAAGTTATCGAGCTACCTGAACACACACATATTCGGGCCCTCACGTAGATATAAGTAACGAAACTCATTTACAGGAGTGGCAACTCCGAATATTTCACATCCACAAGCACCACACAGTTTCTAGAAAGCCCTTAGAATTATTTCAGTGGCAGAACTATCTGCAAATTTTGCCCATTGTAAGTGATTAACCTTTTTCCGCAATTCACGATATATTGTTGCATCAGGCAACGTACTCATAGTCGGTGGTGCTTGATGATTCGCCATGAATAATCGATCACTCAAGCGAATCACCTGTTTAGATAAATTGCAAACTAATTCGCTATACATAAACATTCTACGCTATGAAGTTTCAACCCTGAAAACGTCGTAGCTTTTGGGAAATCAGCTCCATTGTGCGACTACTGAGTGGCCCTAGGGCTAATTGATGCTAGACGTTATTCACCTTATTTTATCTGACGACTATCCAGGTGGGTCATTTGTAGCACCTTCGTGGGTCCAAAGCACCAGAATATGCAGGATGTTTAGGCACAGATCAGGACAACTCGGCAGTTGAACCAAACCGCCTCCTCCTTGGATAGACTGGGGTTTCTTCTACTTATAAGTGTAGTTCGAATCATGTCTGCATGGCCATGATTCAGCTTGACCTCTTTTACACGATGACTATCACTGAAATTCACTGTCAGCGCTATAGTGGGTTCAGCACCCCGAACCGTTCAACACACCAAGGTATCTCCATACGTCTTGGTACGCACCGCAGTGATAACAAAGTCATATACCAGATAAGCATCGATTCAAGGTAGCCTGTGTGCACGTAGCTCGCTAACGAAAGACCTCCCACGCCACCTCGGCCGTCTGCTTAGCCTCTCTGCATGCCGAGAAGTGTGGAAGCCTAACATCCTCGAAAGACGAGCTGACCATGAACTGGGCGCTCTGATTGGTCAAAATAACAGGCCAAGGTGGCAGTCTTCTGGTATTGCCTGCTGTACTCCGGTTGCCACTGCGGCACTTGCAGTGCGCCCGAATTTCTAGATGGTTACTTTGGATATGACGCTCCATATGTAGTTTTTTGACTTGGTATGGACTTTCGGTAGATTCCGTGCGCCCTCAGTGGTTTTTTCTGCCGAAGACACTAGCTTGGGAGGGTCAGACTGAAAACGGCTGGAATATCAAAATTATTTCCTTGCGCCCCATTGTGCGCACTATATTTGCAGGCCACAATAACAGGACTGAAAGCTTTGCCCGCTTTGCATCACCTTTGGAAACCTTTTCTGTCCACATACCTTTGGCAACAGCCACAAACTCGAACTTTGTATGGACGTGTTACACTATTCAGGGATTTGCTGGAAACTCGACAGCTCATGACCAGTTTCACCTTCCTTGGGGCTTATCATTAGGCGCAATCATCGAGTCCCCTTTAACGTCGAAGCGTTTTCAACACCCTTATGAGTAATGTACTGTCTGCAAACTGCATTGCGATATCTCGAGATCGTACCAAGTAGTATCTACGTAGCTGCCTCTGGTACTGTGTAGCAAACAGGGCTACGAGCTACTTTTGCCCGTATGCTGGATTCCGCATTGTTGTATGCAGTTTACCAGAAACAAGAGTGTAGGACGCAATCACGTACTTATTCAAGTTGCTCTTGTATGTCGGGCTGAAAACAGGCGCCGTTGAGGTCTCTGGTGATGCGAACGCTCGGGTAGCTTGGATTAGTGCTGCCGATGCTTATTTGGACTGTCGTCTTCGACTTGAATCGAAGTGTGCAGACATCTGCGAACGCCTGCTGCCGACCGAGACTGTTTCTGTGCCGTAGTAGCTTCCGAAAAAACCGAAGGCGCTTGGCTACATAGTGCCCCCACATTCTAGCCAACCTCCAACACAAATGAGCCTCGTTGTCATTAGCTATAGTTGGTATTGGTCATCCAGTTACTCGCTCATTCTGCAACCTGTGTAGATGCGCTTGTGTGTCATGCGCTTGTTTGTTACTACTCTCCGCTAGGCTCTTCAGGGACGCGCAAGATGTACACTCCTCGTCTGGCCAGTGACAACCTCACGGACCCTGATGTGAAGCAACTATCAGAATAACCCATTCAGTTCTTTTTGGAAACTCTTCTGATGTTTAATTTTACAAGAAGGCACTGTCCATAACCCTGCAAGATGCTGGCGCTTTACTTGTGAACTGGCGTAATCAACTAGATCTAAGCACTAGATCAGGAACAATCCTAAAATTGCCCGAAGCTTGGGCACGTATCCCTTGTCAAAAGTACAATACCTCCAGACGAACTGTGAGACCTCAGGTGCAAGGTTTTATTTCACCAGCCAGCATACAGTTACAGCAGTTAAGTTGATTCAATCAATATCAATACATCGTCGAGGGAAAGCACCCGACCAAAAGCTGTCACCTTGCTGTGGTAGCAGGGCTTCAGTGATGCAATAGTCCTGTGGATTATACTGACTGGAACTCATCCTAACGGTCCAACCATACTAAGAAGGCCAACAGAGGACATCCCCACGAAGAACAGCGAGTTTCCGTAATCTGTAAAATCTCAAGCATGGGTGCCTCAACCAAGCCCCTTTCTTTGGCCTGGGCAACCGAGAAGTATCGTTCGCTCCTACTCGTCTTCATCCCCTGTCCCACCAACGTGCCCTTCACCCAAGTCCTTCTAAATCGTTTAATTGTCAATCACCTGAACGTTGCTTCTCACCTAAGCTTCTGTCCAGTAAAACATACAAATAAACCCTTATCAAATTCAAAGAACCTGTTTCACATTACTGCTTTCAACGTGCGTACCGTGTCAAATCGTCTCTTGCTTAGAGCCTGTTCTCTCTCGCTTGATGTACGCTGTGTCTCAGAGACACGCGTACGAGTCACGAGTTCGTTCGGGGGCGAGCTGGCTCAGCGGTAAGAGTGCGGATTTACTGACTGGAAGGTCCGTGGTTCGAACCTGACCTCTGCATCTCGAATTCCCCTGTGTAGCCTTGGGCAACCTGGCACTATTCCAGCCCTCGTGCTTCCTTCGGGTATATAGCAGCCAGGCACCGAAAGTGTTACAGCTGAATGATTATTATTATTATTATTATTATTATTATTATTATTATTTCGTTCATTATTCCCAAATGGCTCGCAGTGAACCCAAGTTTTCCGCATTTTACTCTTCGGGTGTCCGGCGATCCTGATGCAATAGCTCGTGGTGTCTACGACATGAAGTCGTGCTTAGCCCCATGGCAGAATGCGCCTTACTGGACAGTAAACAGTCATCTTTGCGCTGTTATGCTGACTGATGCAAACAAGATCAACACATTTCGACGTGGTAAGTGGTGTTTGTTAGTTGTGACAGCATACGCCTCGACAGGCGGTCGCTCCGGGACCGGGAAGACGGCTTCTGTCGAGATTTGTTACGGTTACTCCAGTCAATGAGAAGCATAGGTATCGTGATTTTGGCAAATGATGTGAATGCTCAGGTTGGCCAACTACGTCCTGATAAAGCCCGTCTTGGCGGCCAATTCGGGAGGGCACTCACCCCACAGATAATGGGGGACGGCCCCTCCAACTGTGTGCCGAACCTGTATATCAGAGATGCAGGCACAGTGGTTTATCTAACCTCTCATCATTCTCCACTCGCTTCCGGCTGCACACCTCTGGCGATCCAGATACTGCTGTGGCAAGATTTGAAGGGGTTGGGTTCGTCGTAAGTCACCGGACGGGACGATCCTTGCTTGAAAGGACACCCGTTGATAGTCGCGTGTGTGCGGTTCGTCTGGCAACGTCTGTGAGGGAGTTTCACAGTGGGAAAGTTGGTCGATCTCTATTTGTCTTGTCTGCCTACAAATCAACCGACTACCTCTGACACCATCAAAGATAGGATTCATGACTCCCTGAACGCCCTGTTGCGGCGAACTAAAAGATTGCCCAACGTTGTGGTTGCCAGAGATCTAAATCCACAAGTGGGCAGGCTTAATGGGTTGGTCGACATGAACTGGACTCGGTACGTACGGACAATGGTAAACGATTACCTCAGCTGTGTACTGACCGCAGGCTGTTTTTATGCAGTGCTAACTTCCGAAATCGCCGAAGTCGTCTGGCCACATGGTGTCTTCCAACGGTGTGCCGGCCACAAACTCAAATCGATCACACAGCAATCAGTTACCGAAAGCGCGGATCAACAACTGACTACCACTCTTTTTGGAGCAGAATTGTCGGTTCTGACCACGCGCTCGTCCGGACGCGCAAGGTGCGGGTAAATAGCTGAGCAACTGAGAGTTTGGCAGATCCTCTGTCTAGGCTTGGGCAACCTGGCAGTATCCCAGCCTTCGTGCTTCCTTCCGGTGGCATGGCAGCTAGGCACCAAAAGGGTGCTACAGCTGAATTGTTTATCTATTTTTCATGCCAGATTCGCCTTCTAGAGTCCTTTAACTGCTTCACCATCAGATGTGAATCCATACTAGGACTAGATTGCCACCTTTTTGCACATTGTTGGGGGTTTTGCCTCTGGAATGGCGCTACCAGGCTTACTCAAGCGGTGGATATCAGACTGAACAGTGAAACGGCTGAAATCTCGGAGAAATATCCCAACTGGTCCCGAACATAACTTGACCCGATGAATTATCAGACGTCAAGTGAAAGTCAGCGTCCGTGAATTCTAGTGGAGATGAAAAGCCAAGGAAATGGAAGAGACCCAGAAAGCTGGGAATGCCCAAAGATTACTTCAGTTGGCCCGTCTGACTGGTCCCCGGGAACTATTCGTGATCGAAAACACCAAGGGTGAGAAGGGAGCGAGCATCTTGAGTAAAGAAGAACGCCTCGACCGTTGGACCGAACACTTCTAACAGCATATCGTGGCCACCAGCTTCCACTCACCTGGAGCCCACAGCTGACGTATAACCCTGGACGGTGAACGTGGGACTCCCTATCGTCTCAGGTTTATGACTGCATATGTTCTGTCAAGCGCCACCGAGCTGCTTGTCTGGTCTGTTTGCCTGTATTTGGGAAAAAGACTGCCCCACACAACTCGGGAGAGTCGGTGATCGTGCCCATTTTCAAAAGGGCTCTCGTAGTGAGTGTGTTGACCACAGGAAGGTCAGATTGACCCCGGTCATAACGAGACTGTTGGCGTCACTTGTGCTTCATCGCCCTATGGTGGCTCGTGAAGCATTGACCCGAGAGTAGCTAGCAGGGCGCCGGCCTGATAGGGATTACATTGACCAAATCTCCACACCGTCAGGTGCTAGAACAACACCATACCTCTAAACGACCCACAAATGTAATATTCCTAGATATCCAAGGCACAATCGGCTCGGTTGACCGGTCTATTCTACTTGAGACGCTTGCCCATCGAGCAATTCTCCGGAAATTTTTGAACATAATGCGTTCTTTGTATTCTCGGAATTCCGGACGTGTGAGAATATACAGCAAGCTCTCCAAAAGCCTGCGTACACAAAGCGGTATCCGGCAGGGGTGCCCATTCGCTCCATTCCTATTTACTTCCGCGATCGATTGGATAATATGGCGAACGCTGGAAGGTCTTCAAAACCCGGTGTTCAAAAAGCCTGTGACGAAAATTTTTTTCAATCTGGAATATGCAGATGGAATCATTTTCGTCTTCGAATAGGAGAAGGCGCAATCGTTTTTAGATGAACCAACCAAAGTCACTCGTCCTTTCGTATGCACCTACAAAGTGGTAGGTCATGCTCGTGGACATGCAGTCACTGAGCACGCCACTCACAACCCAGGTGGAATTACTCGAAGTTGTGAAGCGTTTTATGTATCTTCTGAGTTGTGTTAGTTCTGATTGTAGTGCAACATGGGGTCAATGCACGAATCTGCAAGGGTTGGGTCGCGTTTGCTAATTTGAAACACCCATGGCATCAAAGCGCCATATCCATGAATTTCAAGAAACGTGTATACCAGGCTACAGTGCAAAAATATTACGCGCCTATCACTCACATATTGCAACTTTATGCTTTAGAACGTGCAGTCTGCCCCTTGCAGTTCAAGGAGAGGCATTGAACATTGTGTAGACTTTTACGTGCTTCGATAGTTGAATTCTCTTTGATGGAAGTACGTCTGCTGAATTTGGCCTATGAATCTCAAAGGCCAGAATTATGCATGCAGATTTGCATCACTTATGTAATCGAAAAGCATGTAACTGGGTATTAATGATGTTGCATACTAGGCCACAATAGGGACTTGTAGTTGTGGGAGATGGTCTCAGAGAGTGGATGACGTAGGAGTCTTCAGGCTTTTGACCACCGATTTCTCTGAAGCGCCGCTGGTACCAGTTGACGGTAACGGGTTCATGAGGGGTTTATAAAACGGGCGTTTGATTGTGCAATAGACATGTCGTTAGTGGAAACCATCCAGGTCGGTGTCCTGAACCTGTGTTATGTGTGCGGAAACACGGTCTCCTGGGACGAGTATTGTTCACTGTCAAGCGAAGTATGACCGATGTTGTGTCCGTTTCCCTCTTTAACTCGTCCGCTGGCGATACATTTCACGGTTCAACCACGCAGCGAGCAAACAATAAGATATGCGGACTACGACAATATTCTATCCCCAGCTATGTTGTTTGATCCAGACTCCTAGCACGGCGAATAGTAAGAGGACGAAAAACCTCAGACGCAACTTTATCGATCCAAACAACACGCGATCAACAGGCAATCTTAGGAAAAATGACTATATATATATATATATATATATATATATATATATATATA
>NW_008751688.1:621402-631310 GCF_000715545.1 Opisthorchis viverrini | reverse complement strand
GTAGGTCATGCTCGTGGACATGCAGTCACTGAGCACGCCACTCACAACCCAGGTGGAATTACTCGAAGTTGTGAAGCGTTTTATGTATCTTCTGAGTTGTGTTAGTTCTGATTGTAGTGCAACATGGGGTCAATGCACGAATCTGCAAGGGTTGGGTCGCGTTTGCTAATTTGAAACACCCATGGCATCAAAGCGCCATATCCATGAATTTCAAGAAACGTGTATACCAGGCTACAGTGCAAAAATATTACGCGCCTATCACTCACATATTGCAACTTTATGCTTTAGAACGTGCAGTCTGCCCCTTGCAGTTCAAGGAGAGGCATTGAACATTGTGTAGACTTTTACGTGCTTCGATAGTTGAATTCTCTTTGATGGAAGTACGTCTGCTGAATTTGGCCTATGAATCTCAAAGGCCAGAATTATGCATGCAGATTTGCATCACTTATGTAATCGAAAAGCATGTAACTGGGTATTAATGATGTTGCATACTAGGCCACAATAGGGACTTGTAGTTGTGGGAGATGGTCTCAGAGAGTGGATGACGTAGGAGTCTTCAGGCTTTTGACCACCGATTTCTCTGAAGCGCCGCTGGTACCAGTTGACGGTAACGGGTTCATGAGGGGTTTATAAAACGGGCGTTTGATTGTGCAATAGACATGTCGTTAGTGGAAACCATCCAGGTCGGTGTCCTGAACCTGTGTTATGTGTGCGGAAACACGGTCTCCTGGGACGAGTATTGTTCACTGTCAAGCGAAGTATGACCGATGTTGTGTCCGTTTCCCTCTTTAACTCGTCCGCTGGCGATACATTTCACGGTTCAACCACGCAGCGAGCAAACAATAAGATATGCGGACTACGACAATATTCTATCCCCAGCTATGTTGTTTGATCCAGACTCCTAGCACGGCGAATAGTAAGAGGACGAAAAACCTCGGACACAACTTTAATGATCCGAACAACACGCGATCAGCAGGCGAATCCCTGGAAAATGACTATATATATATATATATATATATATATATATATATATCCATACTTTGAGCTTGAAAAATACCGGAAGTTCGTTAGCACACACAAAGTTACATAGTTTTTTTTGGATATTGATATCCCCAACAATATCCTATGGAAATCAACCGGGATACAACTTATACTGAATGCAAGAAATGAAGTACGCTAGTACCGTCGTTATAATGAGAGAAGACGCGGTAGCCATCTTGGAATTTATAACTTCTTGGCGATCGAGGCGCCCTCCCAGTGAATATTTTTTCACCTCTTAAATGCAGTATCCTTCCAAGACCGGTAGGAGCCGCGATCGACAATCGTGGCGGTGGCAGTGGTCACATGGTTAAACTTGACAAGTTGGTCTATCTGGGGGGTTATATGACATCTGGCGTTGGATAGGAGGCGTCATTGTGGACCACAAAGACTAGATCCGCACTTATCGACCTAAGGCACTTCTGACAACCAAATCGATCTCACCTAGAGGAATCGTCTACAATGATGCTGTGCGTACGGTGTTCATGTATAGTCTCGAAATCTGATCCAGCCTTGCTGAAGGTGTTCGAAGACTTTAGGTTTTTGGCACTAGTTATGGGTATATAATTTACAGCCTCTAGCAGCACCACCGAGTAAGCAAACAATGCGTCAGTTGCTTCTGGGCTCGTCCAAACTACCCCTAGGTAACCTATATTATCCCTCGGATCTGCTAGTTTGTGTCGCTGTCATACGTCAGCACAGCGTCCACTATTCTGCGCAATCTGTACGCACTCTGGACTAAACTAGAAGAAGNCGCACGTAACTCCGGGTTTGTGTTCGACCAAAGTGCATTCTAGGTTTCCAGGCCAGAGTTCAAAAGAATATAATAACCGTCCAGCAGTAACACCCTTCCTGTACCCAGCTACATGCTGCTCAAAGGAATCACATAGGTTAAGCTACTGCCAGGTTACGTTATCCTAGACACAAGCAGTCGAGGCGATGTGGTTGGGTTCAAATCTACGGACCTTCCGTTCAGGAAGTTCGCGTCCTGACCACTGGGCTGTCTCGAGCTCATGGTTCAAAAGACGCCATACAACTTTTGTAAAGGATGAAAAGAGAAGACACGATGGGTTCTGTTTTCCGAGATAAATTCAGGAAAGCGCAAGCAGGTAGGTGGTCAACCTTCGATCTGGCAGAGAAGTATGAGAGGTAACAAAAAGTCTGGGTACTGTTGGTGCGACTCACCTTCCAGTGTGGGGTCCGCATGATCTCCTCCGAACGTGGTTGGGGGCGCCCCAATATGTAGCTGCTAATCGTTATCAATACCTTTTTTGCCGATATTTCCTACCCACGGTATCTGAATGAGTGTCTGAAGGTTTTGCCATATCGGAATGATTGTGGTTCACCAGCAATAAGCCGTTTCTCCATCCACTTTTATTATTTTGTTTACAACAGGACTTGAAAGTAATTTGTTCATGCAGCAGCAAACTATCTGCGTTGAACGCTCATGTGGGGCTGTCGATGATGATAATGTGGTACAGCGGAACTGGGTGAAAAGGAAGAAAATCACCCTTTGAAAATTTCAGAACAATTGCTACCAATGAAGCCTTATCAGAGGCTTAAAGAAAAATTATCAGCGACGGCAGCAGCGAAGGCCGAAATTATGACAACCCGATCAAACAAGCAAATTGATCATCCTGCCGCACATCGCAAATACATTCGAATTGACAGCAAGATGATTGAAACAAACGAGACTCCTAGTAGCCCACGAACCATTCGCTACATTAAGGACACTAACTTCAGCACTGCAAGACATGGTCGATGAGAGTGCAAGAAACGATATAGCATAGCAAATCGGCTTCATGGATGGTCATGAGTACAAAAATTGGACAAACTGAGCGAAATTCGTTCACGTGGATAAGGGAACGTAAGGCACCCGTAAGAAAACATTACCATGAATAACAAATTCATTAGATACGCGAATGCCTGTGGGAAGGTGAGGCAAGCAATGGGTTCCCGTAAGCATGGTGTTCTGGTTCAGACTCTGTAGACCATTGACTGTTGGTGGGCTGACAGTTAATCTGTTCTCTGGGCTTGATAACTCTTGCAACAAGTTAATATAGAGAAGTTGATCCAATCTACGAACCGCCACGCGCAAAGGTTATCAACTCAAGCGGATAACTTGAGAGGTACGGATTGGGACGAAGGTCCTTGATAACGGGTCGGAGAGATCAGGGTCTAAATCATCTGGATCTTGACCAGAAAGCAGACCAGCTAGCGAGCGAACGTGGTCGACAGTCTAAACGACTAGTCACCATCAGAAGTAACCCTCGGTTAATGATAGGCGTAGTGACACCAGCGCAGTATTGGTCAGCGCTTACCACTGTACTGCTAAACTATATAGCGCTAACCTGTTGCGCAGCAATCTCACCTAAACTAATGGCTGGACGTTTGCGATCAAACCACCAGGCCAAGCGAACAGGGCAACACCCATCCATTTGATCTCACCTAACAACATATACTGTAGTGGCCATACGTTGAGTTATTTTGCATAACGTATCCGGTTAAAGCAGGCAGTGGAAGAGTTCTTTGGGGTTAGTTTCAGCGTTACTAGAACCGACATATATGGTGAAGGGCAATGTTATGGAAGAATGGGAAACAGTAGCTTGGTGGTAAAACATGGATGTGAAAGTGAAACAATTAAAGACAATCACGGATGCCGGGCTGTTGTTGAGATTAAATGATTTGCTGCCACCAAAATTCCACCATTGAAGAGGCATCAATGCTGTTCAGTAACACTGGGGTATTTTCCAACTGTTCGTCGCAAATTGTACGGTAGATTGAGAACAATGAAACTTAACCGATAGTGTTGAGAAATGATCAAATAACGAAACGAACAAGCTAGATGCACTTCCGAACTAACCCTCGGTCACAAAAGGTGTTTTGTACCCATTTAGGGTCAAGAGGATAGAATCCACCAGAGAGGGGCCTCCCACGAGAGAACTATCTCTGTCTGCCTATTTGGGGTAGTATATTGGCTTGTTTTTAAGTGCATTTGCTCATTCCAAAGCGCAATTTCTAGAACTCAAGCTCAAATCCTAGTTCTCCCTCTTCATGACCAGTGTTTTTCATACGATGCGATTGGGGCAATGTTGACTGCGGTACAAATATCCCATCGTGGATTCGAATCCTTATTTTTGTGGCGCTTCACTATACAAGCTATTCATGTCTTCCATAAAGGTGGCTATTTAAGGCATGTCATAACACCGTCCACTTTCATTAAGATATTGAGTGTAGTGCACACGACGCATGTAAATAAATACTTGTTCAGATGCAATGCACTTTTGGTGCCTAGCTGCCATGCGACTCGAATGAAGTGAAAGATTTAGATACTGTCAGGTTGCTCAAGCCTAGACGGGAGCAGTCAGGATGCGGAGGTCGGGTCACGGACCTTCCGGTCATTAAGTTCGCGCTTTAAGCACTGGGTTATCTGCAGCCCAGACAGCGTGTAATAACGGTATCTTCTCAGCTTACTTCTCGTTCTTAACCTTCCAAGCTAGCGTTCCCATCAAAAACGACCACCAAAGGTGCACAATGTGTATTAATACCAAAAACCAGGTCAAAAACACTTGTAAAGTGCATGTGGCGAGAGCATTCCGGAAATTCTGATGCCTTCTAGATGCGCCTTTGGCACCCAGCAGTCGATGGATACTGGATCGTGACTGGTTGTTGGATCCAGACTTTCGGGTAATTGAAGCCCGCTTTGATGCTGCACCATCATTGCCCGATCTTTTGGTCAACCGCGTGCGGGGTAGGCTTATTGTGCGTAGCAGCGCCTAAATGCGAGCGGTGAAGCATTTCGGTGCGGGATTCCGCCTAACAGCGCCTGTGATTTTTGGAAATACTTGCCCACTCTGCTGACATTTGTGAACTAGCAGCTGCTCTGATTGTATTATACCTCCGGTGTTTCCTCTTATTTCAGATGGTCGGGACACAAACCATCGAAACAAACCATGAGGACATGATTGTATGTTGTCCAAACTTCGTTTATCTTACTTAAACGCTCTTGACAGCATGATGCCCAGTTAGACTACTATGGAACCACACTTGCAACAGCTTCTTCTGATGAGTCAATTAAAATCTTTGATGTGCGCAATAAAAAGCAAGTACTCGTGGCACACCTTCGTGAGTAAGTTCATGTTTGAATGAATCTACTGTTTCCTTTGTGTCCTGGCGTGAGTATCCTTCATCGTCACCAGTTGTGGTCCATGAAGTGGCTGACTGTCGCTGTGTAGCTTACTGATGAGAGGATAATCGGAGGATAATAGCTGGTATTTTCGACGCCTGCACTCAATGTTGTCAATACATTAATTTCGATTGTGTTCTTCTTAGTATTGAGCATTTCGACAGGGTTTAACGCAGGAACTCTCCAACTATTTCACCATGCCGCCCTGGTTCAGCTTTTGCCGACGTGGCACTAACCTCCCTGCGGGAATTTCGGAAGTTGAGTTTTGACACGAGATTGGACTTCACAAAGTATACAACACTTGGTTGCAGTTAGGTCGCCCAGCTCAGTTAACAATTCAACGACAATCAATACATCCTGAACTACCACTGTTCTTTTTAACCGCACACAACAATTCTAAATAACTTGGGGTAAACTACGTTCAAGTCCCGTAATTGGCTTGAAAACGTTTGACCATCATCAGTGCACGATTGATTGGCTCCAAAAAGATGGGTTGTTTTCTATCTATCATAATTCAGTCGACCATAAGTCAGCTCTTAAGCTGGAGTGTTCGGACTTTATTTGACCCTGCCTCTTGATCGATTACTATGCGGATCATGCGCAGCTTTTTATTGATATCGCTGCGTTTTAAGGGTTGGCCTATCCGGCTGCCGAACCAAACGTGTGAACATCCTCGAAACGAACTCCCATCGGTTTTGCCGCAATCAGATATCTCATTTGTCTTGAGCTGAAGCGCCAGCATTGCTCACGTCTCATAGGCTCTAAAATCACTAAGAATCACCGTTGTACGCTTCAGATGACCTTAGATATCTCGGTGATCTCCGTGTTCGCAATAACCCTAATTACGAGCAACTAAGATCGGCTGTCAACCGCGCTCCTATACGTGATATTCTGCTTGTACCTGGCAAATGGAATGCTCGTACCGACCTGTAAAAATACTTGACTGACTGTATCATGTTCGAGTGATTTCCACTCGTCTCCGTGCACGAAGATCAAGAAGGATACGACTTCGACTGGAACGACGTTCGCGTACTAGCGCAGACACGAACAAAGAACGTGAATCTGTAGAAGCATGCTAGTCCACCGAAGTTACCATGAAAAGACATTGAAATTAGCCCAGCTTACCAACTATTAAGGACAAGAGAATTTCAGACCTAAAAATTTCAAAACTGTACAAGAAACTAGAGGAGAAACTTGCAGTGAAAACAGGGAAGCTCGACTCTACGGACCGAATCAATTTGACCAGAATACACCTGCTGTCAACAAATCAGCTGACCAAAGCAAACGCAAAAAGTCATCAGATAAACCAACTAGACACAAAGATCAGTCTTTTTGAAGCTGAAGACGGGAGGGCACAGCAAACCAGTGTTGTATACTTCTAGGAATGAAATCCGTATGATTTTAACCATTAGCAAATCCATCGGTCCGATAACTGTTACAAGTCGTACTACTAGCTAGTTACTTATGTGTCACAGAAGGAAGCTGTGTAGAACCACAGATAAAAAACTCCACTCGAAGAGGAATTTCCATATCGCCAAAAAGCTCTCCATTGAAATACCCTGCAACGGAAATGTCCGCTTTACCAGTCGGCTTCGCTCCAAAAGTATCGCTGTATTTTTTCGCAGATTCTAGTCTTTTCGGTTCACTTTGTACTGGCCTCCTTTTCCTCGTTTTCATTTCCATATAGACATCAAGGACCCGTTTGGGGATTGAGCTGGTCTCATCCAATGTACGGCAGCCTGCTCGCCTCTTGTGGATACGACCGTAAAGTGATCATCTGGCAAGAGCAAAATGGTCGGTGGGGGAAAATCCACGAATATACCGAACACGCCAGTTCTGGTAAGTGTGGGGTGACTATGTGTCTTAGCTGTCAGATACCAGAAAGGCTGTTCAGTTGCACGATTAATCATCTGAAGTGCTCCTGGAGATGTACTCCAGAATCAGAATGACTCGACAAATCGGAACCAAATACTCGACTTAATAAATGTGCTTTAACAAAACATCTCCGGGGCTCTCATTCGATAGGGAGTTTCTCTTCGTGCTTTGAAAAGGATTTGAACACTCGAATAAGGCTGTGCCATTTCTCTTGGTTTTTAGCACACTGTCGACCGAACACTAAGCACCATAAATGAATAAAAAACTCTTGTACAGAGTGTAAGTGTATCCCATAATGGCCCGTACTTCTCTGAACACGTGTAACGTTGTTAAATCTGAACCGATCATAAAAAAATTTGCAACTAACTCAGTTCATTTCAGTGCATTCCACGCTCACTTGAATGATTTTATGTCATCTTGTTCCGCTTTCCATCAGTCCGTTTGAGGCGAATCTCAACATCATGTCATAGTATCCTGAAAAAAGTTGTTGACTATGCCATCATCAATGTTTAGAACCAGTTCCTGGTCTGGGCTACAAGAAGGGCAAACTCAAGCTCCTTACGACCACAGCCAAAACTATCAAATTTCTACCAGGAACAGAAGTTTCGCTTTTGCTCACTCTTGCAAACGTGTACAACCTCAGTGCAGTAAATACTGTAGACAGACATAGATTTCTACAGTCGTTCTGCACAATGGGTTATGCAACAGAACTTAGCCACAAGGTCTAGCTGGTTTTAGCCGCCGACGGGAGAAAGAACAAGAGGAAACCAACTGCGCAAGGAAGCTATGACCCAGGTAGTTTACGGGCGCCAAAGTCAGTCCTCCGTCTTTAGAACGGTCAGACGGGCCTTCGAGCATTGAATGATTGGCGCACTTGTGACCTTCCC
Source organism: Opisthorchis viverrini (assembly GCF_000715545.1). NCBI lineage: Eukaryota > Metazoa > Platyhelminthes > Trematoda > Opisthorchiida > Opisthorchiidae > Opisthorchis > Opisthorchis viverrini. The sequence goes on along the minus strand of NW_008751688.1, from coordinate 623,324 downwards.
TGAGCTTTGGGTTCAAAATACATTCTGTGGTAAAGCCAGTACCTCTTTGAATCGCCAGGCATTGACTGGATGATTCTTCTCTTTGTTAGAAAACATGTTCCATATTTTATTTGCCTCAGCAGCCACATGTCCACTCACCGATGTTAAAGAGGATATACAGAGGGTAGCTTTAGATTAGGGCCGATGATATCACCATTCCGTTGTGGTTTGTAGGTAAACTTAGCTAATCTAATTATAAAACAGTACATGTTTCTTTCTGAAAAGCTATTCACTGAGCGTTCCGTCCTGAGAGAGATTGATCCTGACGAATTCCAGCGCGAGGGCCAAACCAAGAAGTCACTCTTGTCATGCGCGTGTGATCAGTGGCTGCACGACGGCAAACGGTGGAAATCGTTAAGAGAAGGAAAGCGCGATCGATCCTGTTACATCCTACTAATGAGTCTAAACTATGGTGAAACTCGCAATGGGATTAGATTTCCAAACGACCCATGCTTTGTAATTAGGATCTCCAATCCATGTACATTAGTACTTTCCATGTGCTCTCCAGCAGACTGCGACTGCGTCATCTATAGATAACAGCCGAATTATCACAGATTGTGACCAATCGATAGGCAACCATTGGGTGATGCAATTGGGTCTCTGCCAATTCTGTGAGCGGACTCTGTCAGCAGAAAGGCGATGACGCTTGGTCTGGGTCCGAAGCTTCCGCGAAAAGTAACAGCGTTTGCGTGTTCTGTCAGACAACCGTCACATTGTACGACTAACTTATGATGCTCCACACACCCGTGCGAATGAGCACACAAAAAAGGATGGTGGCAACAATTGGAACCAAGCCCTTCAGCTACGGTCCGATTCTGCGGGAAGAACTGGAACCCAAACAAGTTTTAGACACCATAAATACAGACTCTATACAATTCATCAGTCTTCCGCAAATTAATTGAGTGATTGTTTCCCTCTCAAATACGAGGCCGATATAGTTGCGCTTCTCCTCCACCCCGTAAATTGCCTGCTTTTCGTAGATTCCATTGTTCTCAGTGTGAAATGGGCCGGGTAGCAATTTAGCACAAATGCTTGCATCCGTGTAAACAACCTCTTCATTGCTTTGATATAACACATTGCTTATAAGGTTGTCAAAAATTCTTCCTCAGTCAACTAACGGTTTCACCCTTATTGTGTCTCACCAGATAGGCGTAGTCCTGACAAATGGATCCTGTGTACTCTCCCGTTGATACCACCTTAATCTGCCAATGAGTACTTCGCAACATCTCTATTGAGCTTTCAGTGAGACGTCTGACAGTTTTGAGGGACTAAACGTCTGGGAACGTATACACTGACCGGTCTAGGTAGGTCCAAACCAAGAGCTGCTACCTTGACATGGTGATCGAGGTTGGGTGTGGACTTAACCGGTCAGAGCTTCGTTCTTTAAGGTTGAACCACGTCCGGAAGGCCAGAATGGCTAATGAGACAAAGAGCGGCAGGCCCCGCACTGCGATCAATCGTATTTCGAAGAGATCTGGGAATAAAGCCGTGGTGTCTTCTGCAACGGGAATGTGAAGGCAGTAGGGCGCTCCTCCCAGGCAACCAGGATATCCCTGCTTATGGAGACACTGATGCGAACCGAGGAAACGCAGGCTAGAAATCGCATCAACGTACTTTTCTGCCCCACCGGGCCATAGATTCTTTAGGGACACCGCTGACTGTCACCCTAAGTGTCTAACTTGCTGAGTTTCCTCTTAGACTCTCTATTCTGTAAGGCAACAGCATCCTGCCTCAATTCGGCTACCGCTTACGGCTTCCTAATAAAATACGGCAGTGAAGCATCGGTGTTGAACACTGATTTTATGCTGTCAATGAGAATGATGATCCTAATAAAAAGTGGTAATAATCAGCGAATATACACTCATTTGCATGCAAATTTGGTT
>NW_008751688.1:573941-621292 GCF_000715545.1 Opisthorchis viverrini | reverse complement strand
GCGACGGAAACATGAGGCGGCCTGGTGCAGCACATTCAGTTGCCTGAGAACATCGGAAACGAGAGATTCAGCTGGGTTCCAGGTGAGTCTCTCGAAAAAACCAAATTAGTTTGCAAATGAGTGTATATTCGCTAATTTCGTGCAATTTGGTTTCAAGTAGAACATGAGTTTGACGGAAACCCGGGGGCTGCCCCTACCTGATGAGCCACAAAAAGGGCGAAACCGGTCGTGGGCTGTCGACGGATTTTCAGCAGCCTTACGAGTAGTACATTACAAAGTAGTGGTAATCGTTTAGCTGTAACACTTTTTCCATGTCTAGCACGAGTGCTGGATTGTAGCAGGTTACCCAAGCCTAGACAAAAACAGTTGAGATACCAGAGTTAGCTTCGAAACACTGTTTTTTCGGTCATTAGGTTCGTGCCTTAACCACTGAGCTGCCCCGAGCTCCTGTGGTCTCCTGCTTTTCCATCAGTTTGTGGATTGTTTACACCGTGCGTATGACTGGGTTCCTCGAAGCAGGCGATCGTCGGTCGTACGGAGGCCTAGCCTAATAAGCATTTTCCATAACTCGGCTGATGTAACATCTCATTGCTTACTTGGTACTCTACCAGATGTAGCCAGTGTATTCGTGGTTAACTTCCGAATCTTCTTCTTCCATACCTGGGGACCCCGTCTGAGATGCGTTCCAGAAGCGTATAGAAAATAAACCGGGCTATCTGAGTGGATGGATTTTATAACCATATTGCTTGGATTGATGCCGGGGTTAGATTCAGGGATCCCCTTGGCTGCTTTTTTCCGGCTGGGAAATGCATAACACCACGTACAGGAACGACTTGCATTCCCTAGGGGTCTGATCCACAAACAGCTTGCTTTTTGCTTGAGTGAAGGTGCTAGAGAGAATAACAGCTGAACCGCTACCTTGAAATGTTTTCTCCTAATAAGTTCTAGCTATTTCCTCGTCTTTTTTCTCTAGTAAACTGTGTTAGCTGGGCTCCTCATCCCTACGGACTGATGTTGGCTTGCGCCAGTTCGGATGGTACAATATCAATTCTCACTTCAGATGGTAGCAACAACTGGCATGCAGTCCGTATTCCAAACGCCCATTCGGTAAGTTCAGTGTGTTACCCAGTCAAGTCCAATCGTATAAACGCATTTCCTGGTTAACTGACCTTCACCCGAACGATATAGAGGTCTACGTTTTCCCCTTGAGTAAACATTTGCGAACATATCCCTTACAATTCAAGTAGAATCACTGGAGATTGTGGAAAACTTTACGTACCTTGGTAGTTGTATTAGCTCTGATGAAAGCGTGTCCGATGAAGTCAGTGCAAGAATCTCAAAGGCTCGAATCACGTTTGCTAACTTGGGTCACTTGTTGCATCAAAAAGGCATCTCACTGGATCTTAAGGGCCATGTGTACCAGGCTACTGTAAGGGCTGCGTTGTTGTATGGGTGCGGGACAAGGCTGTCTTGAGTAAGGCGGTGGTGCTCTCCCATTCTTGAAGTGAAATGGTCATAGTTGATGTTTCCTAGGTTTACTCCACAGTGAATAACATCTTCCGAATTGTTCAGTTTTTCAGCAAAGCTTGAACATTATGGAGGGTTGAATAATAATAATAATAATAATCAAGCAATTCACCTTAGTCTCATTTATTTCCCACATTAACACCCGTTCTACCTGCGAACAAGTGCCATGCCACACAAGGTTGAGGATGTTTCACAAAGGTATACCTCCCGTGAAACCTGTCATTGACAGATGGCGGTTTACTAGTTAGTCCGAGGGCAAAATTGACCGTGGATTATTCGTATGGTCCTGTTTGATATAAGTTGACGTTCGGTTTCATTTCATATTTCACACCGATGAGGAGGAAATAAGGGTAGGAGACAACGACCAGTGCTCAGCTAACTGAGTTCACTTTGCCCATTACCTGCCAGAATCATTCGTGCCTGACGAAATCGGTGGAACAAGTCCAATCTCTTCTGCACTTTTAGCGTTTAACGTGGTGATTAGATAGGTTCGAAGCAGCTAACTCTGATTACTTACACTTCCTGGTCCTGGTCTCAATATCGCACGTGTAACTTTGCATCTCACTTACGTTTTGTTGGAAACTCAAGTCTGTTTTGCATTCTCCATAGTTTAATGCCACAGACCGTTTTCCGGTTTCGACTGCACCACGTGTCTTCCGACTTCGATACGCATGAAAGTTCATTGCAAGCAAACTTCCTCCTACAATTACTACGGACAATTGAATTTTTCTGCTCAATACGTACGCCACCAAGAGCCAACGCCTCAGCGCCCAGATGCTTACTCTACTCATGAGTAGCTTAAGCATCCATTGGCACTCTAAAGCCTTAGTTCCTCCACGTCGTTGTTGCCTTCAATACGACTGAATCGTCTTGCATGTAGTGTGATTAAAGGCTTCACCATATATTAAAGCACTTAAGTTCCTTAATGTTCCTCTGGATGTACGTACGTCCGTTTCTTAAAGGAAACACCAAAAAAGCTACGTCCTATGTGACGAAGCACCCTTTCGTGTTACATGCAAGCAGATTGGATGGAATGGGTGGTAGTGACGTCTTGGAGAAACTAAGTTTTATATTAACTTATTGGAGAATCCCTTGCCATATGGCCGTATCAGATAAGGAGCCATTGAATCCGGGTTTCAGCTTGAACCAATCATCGGCTCGATCTTCCATGCGACCTATATACTGTGATCCTTTTAAATGAAGGGTGCTATAGAGAGAGGGGTTTTTCACTTTCTCACGTGGGTGGATTCTCTTCAAGGGTGCTTTCCTACTTGATACTGACTGACATTGGACATTAAGCAGAGCAGTGGCCTCAGTCTGTGTAGGGGTCTCCGGAGGGGCCAGTTCCGCATGCTATTTTTCTTCCATCATTAAAGCATGGTACTTTCATATCACGATCAGTGTAGCCCTTGAATAACAATGAGATAAATGTGATCCATGCTGGTCTAACTTCAGGTCGCAGCTTACAAGCACATTTCATAAGTCCTAGCTATTCGGTAAACAGGATGCTGGATGCGTCACTGGGGAAATTCATCAGTTTGGGAGTGACATCAGGAATAACTCAGCGAGTTCGAGATTAAGGAGTTTTAAAAGTAATGAAAGTGTCCTCTCTGGAGTTCATTCTGATTCAACCCATCCTATGTGACGAACAAAATCTTAAGAAATCACGTAAAATTACCCCGAGTGCTGTGTGAAACTTACTGGCAGTGATACCTCCCTGACGCTACCACGTTTGCATTTTTGGAATTGTCATTGAGACCAGTACTTGAGTGAAACAGTCTTAGAGGTTATGAGGACACTTCCTCTTGATTTAGTTCTCAATTTCGGTACCGGATGAAGATCGAAGGCCCGTTGCAATCTGGGCTTCCGACGGCATACGAACAAACAAGCGAATTTGCTGTTGATGACGGGTGAAAGTTTTTCCTTGCTTGGTGACCTCATTTTCTGGAGTTTGCTTCATTCTTTCTCTCGTTAAATTTCCTCTGTTGAAGCCTTAATGCGATGCCCATTTGTTTTCGTCCCACGAGCTGGTGTATTCGCCCGTTCGTGCTGTGCAGAGCATATTATTCTCCCTACTCATTGCTTTGCAAGTAGTATGGTAAGATGGCTCATTGTTTTGCAGAACGCAGCCTTACACTCCTTGCCAGATTTGTGCTGCTTCAAAAATGTGGGGCACTTACTTCCTTTTACGAATGTGACAGGAGAGTTCGAAAAGGTAACATTCAGCACAAACTGTCTTCTTCTATCGCTGTTTGCTGCTATTTCGCTTACCAAGGCTCCAGTAAATCGGTTTCGGTAACAAACTGACGCTAAATTACTTTCTCAGTCAGTTTTCACTACCGACGACTTGTCGGTCGTCCGTCCATTTAATTTCGGCACCACCGCAACTAAATGGGAGTACTAAAAATGTTCGCCCTTGTTCCTTCGTTCTTTTCTCAGTCAGCCCAAGACGATGCAATATTGGTCTTGTAAATGTATTCCCTGGGTAGAACTTCAGTGTATGCTATTCTACCCAGACCAGTCTTATGTAGTACAGAAGTCTCATGAAGGGGACACCAGACTATAACTTAGCGTAGCATAATCTCGGATCACTGTCGAAGTATGTTTAAGCGGTATTCGAGTATATGGACATACAAAACGATGATATTAGAAGTGAATGTGTGTTGCACCTCATTGCTGTGTGTATGCACATGATCCGGTCCATTACACTGTATTCCGTTATCTACTGAAGATACGCAGCGGACCACTTTTACAGCCAACTAGTGTTTGTATCGTATTAATCTTATTTACGGCAGCTGAATTTATTGGAGCACGCACCTGGGTTATCCACAGGTGGTCCGACTAAGCCTCATAAGCATAAGAGAATCCTACAGGAAGAGAGGATGAGAGGCCAGTACGGAGTACTATGTAGACCGACCCCTCCTTCCCACAACAGCCATTCTGAATAGGGATCATGCATTAATTTAATGATAAATCAATCTCCTAATAAGAAATTATCTACCTTCACATTCGTTGGCCTGCCATGAGGCTGTGATTAAATAAATGTGCGCCTCAGATTGCCAGTCCTCAATAGAGCATTTATCGTATAGATAAAACTATTTTTGCGCAACAAATGGTCGTCCTAGGGCAGTGGTTCCCAACGGGATAGATGCGACTTGGATGTAGGGGGAAATCGCCGTTTGTGTTCTTTTTACGTCGAACCTGTGACGAATAATCAAATGATACATGAGGCATATCTGACAAACGAGCGAGCGACAAAGTTTGAAAATTATCACATAATGTCAGATTTGGATTTGGCCCGCATTCATGTTAGACTGCGTAGCCCGACATGTTTGTTCAGCTTGTCGGCGTCTGATTTTGATTTTACCACACTGTCCGTTTGTTCACACGATGATGATTTGTACATCATTCCTCTGTCCCGATCTCAGGGCCGTTTACGTTAATATCACGTTATCCAATCCATCTATGGTTCACTCTGGGGGCGAGATGGTTCAACTGGTTAGAGCGCGAATTTACTAACCGGAGGGTCCGTGGTTCGAACCCGGCCTCTGCATCTCGACTTCCCCTGTCTAGGCTTGGGCAACCTGGCAGTATCCCAGCCCTCGTGCTTCCTTCGGGTGGCGTGACAGCTGGGCACCGGAAGGGTGTTGCAGCTGAACTCTTGCGTGGTTCTCTCTGTTGCAGCGCCCATTATGTAGTAGTTTGTTGGGTCTCTATGGGGAGAGATTAGCTCGCATTTGACTCCTGTGTCGAGGCGTTCACTCATTGGTCAGGATGATGCTGGCTGATTACATTCCATAAAGGGGGTTCTCCTTCATTGCTCTACGTAACCGTAACGTGACTTGAGTATCATTTTCATCTCTGGCTGCCACCCGTATACATCTGACACAGTGGACCGAGCTTCCACATCATTTTCGCCGTATTTTACTGATTCTACTCCCATACTGCCTTTAGCTTTGACTGAAAAATGGAAATTTCAGCCCTTAGCGTGTGGTCATCATCATCTGATGGCAGCAATAGTTTTCTGTCAGTTGCCCATGGTTGTGCTGGTTAGTCACCCTTGCCAGCCAGATATTTTGTGGACTATGGCGAGGGAATATTTGCAGTTGAAGACTAATAAACGCGCGCTGCGCCGTTTCATTTACTTTTCCGCTACTCATAGAACTAGCCAGAAAACTATTACAGGTTTTCTAGTAACCGATACCTCTGTCAAAATTAGCGGATTATGGTCACATTCTCCTTACAGAAGCACTGACTGCTTCATAATGGTTCACGATTCGGCTTGCCAAACTCACTCTCGTCTTCATCATTTATAGTAATACACTGATAGGTACACATTGCCGCCCAACTGTCACACAACCATAAGGCGAAAAGCAAACGGAAGACTGATCTTTCTCGATATGAGCATGTGGTTCACAATAGGTTGAGAATAGGTTTCTCTTTCTCCATGCTTGTTTTGAGGTATGCTTGATGGTTCACTCGAAGCGGCCTATGGCTAATGCTGGATTAGGTCGTCCGTAACCTTATCTCCTACTTTGTTTCCAGTGTACTAGCCCACAACGCTGGTTGGGATCGCATTCAGCAACCTCTTTGTTTACATATATACGCTCTGTACATGACAACTTATCTCTCTTTGTCCACATACCGTGCCGATGGTGTAGATTGACACTGTGACTTATCGCTCATCTTGATTTTCATGTGTTATTACCACAAGATCATCGGAACCTGTGCCTCATTGTTTTTTTTTCAATTCTAACAGATCGGTGTAAACAGCGTTTCCTGGGCCCCTGCAATAAACGCCGACTTTATGCTCAATCCATCGTCTATAAATTCAGTAAATCCGCTGATCAAGCGGTTTGTTTCGGCCGGAAGTGACTCGCTAATAAAAATTTGGCGGTAGGTCCTCGAGATAGTCTGTCATCTTTTTCAATCTGATTTGCCCTTTACGTTCTACATTCTTTACTGTTTGGATTATTTTTGGTTCGGTGGAATTTGCTCAGCACTCCATCCCCGCGCCGCTCAAATGCGGTCCCCGATTGAGACCTAGGCCAACCTCAAATTGCAATACTACTTCATTTTCACCTTTTATTTTCTAGCGGCTCCCCGCTTGTGTAAGCCCAACGAATTTGGCCGTTAGAAGCAAGTACATCACAAAGACAGAATAGTTATCAGTGGCTTACTTGGTGGCTGATGTCGCATACCTGGAGTGTAGTCACTATCCAGTCGCGATATCTGAAGTCCCATAGTGACGGAGTGTGTTCGCCATATCAAAATCCTGCCGACTAATATTTTTGACAGTTCCAAAATACCTGGTCGACTTACCGTCAAGGTAACACTACCACCCGTTATACTCATCTATTAATTCGGTCGATTCAGTCGAATACCTTTGTGGTCATGTCCCTCTGGACATCATCTTCATACTCAACCTTTGAGTGCATAGGATGATGTAATCCCAGCATCCACTTGGTGTCATTTTCACCTCAGACCCTTGTAACAGGCTCTGGGTTCGTTGAAAACTGTTTGCACAAATCAATAAGTCCTAGTGCATCCGTTATTTGTAGGTCGTGAGGCGATTTTGTCATCCTGAAAATGAAGCATCTCTATACTGAAAACAGCTCTACAGCTGTTTCATCCTTGTTGAGAAGCGTGAGCTGTGTATAACTCATCACTGGGCTTGTCACTAACCATTTATCACAAGGTACTGTATTCGAAAGAACTGGTGTACCATAATGGACTGTGACTAAACAACACACGCTTTTCGGATGATATAGTACTTCTGACACGTCTTTTCAAGTCGTATGCCTTACTTTATACTCCTCTCCATTTCTCATTTGGTTAGTTGGCGAAGTCTGTACATGAAACTATCTATATTCGTCCCTGGCCTGTTGTTTACGGAACTGAGTCTTTTTCGATGCAGAGCACATAAATATCAGCCCGGAAGCAAAACATTTGGGAATCGATCGTAAAGGGACTCGAAGGGTTAATTTGTGGGAGATCCCGGAAGTCGATAGGTCAAGATAGGTTGTGACATCGTTTCCATGATATCGCTAGCATTGTTACTTTGGTGAATTCCTTAAAAAATACCTCAGCTTGTGGGAATGTCTTTGGGTAACGATTTCAAAATTGTGCAGCCGTAAGCTGGCTAGCTTTCCGCAACTCTAGGGTAGGGTTTTTCGCCGAAATCTTCACGAGTTATCCACTACTTTACACTCACTCCCTACAGCGTCTAAAAGCTTCCGTGTGGTCCCTCCCCGCAGAGAAGAACTATTCTAGCTTCACTCCTCCCTCGCATGTAATTCCCTCGTGCACGAATCCGAAACCCTGCGTATTTTTACGATTCCTCGTCATCTCTACTTTATCTGCTTGTGTTTGATTAGACCAGTGTCAGTTGTAAAGCGTTCCGGGTCCCGTTGACTTTCTAAATAGTACTCTAGTCTGGTTGTCCACCTTGGTCTGTCATCATCTGACAGGTACCAAGCCACGCATCTACTGTTTTGGCTTTGTACTTTGATGGTCAGTCACTTATCTCCACGCTACCACTTTCTAGCCTGGTTACACTTTCAGCTCTTACAGAAAGGCTGTGGAAAGGAATCTGCTTCATGTTTCAGAACACTTTGAAAAATAATCAATGGACTGGTAACTCCTCGACAAGTTCCAAGCGTTTTCCATGTGATCGAAACCTGTCTCTACAACGGTCTATGCTTTGGATCACTTTCCTATCTGTTCGTGTGGCTGATACCTACATGCGATGATCCTAAGAACCTTCACATGGATACCGATGTTTGTAGTTTGGGGGAACTCTTCAACTCATCATCGTCAGTAATTGTGACAAGAATACTAGCACTGATTATCTCTACTCCACTACCGCGTGTGAAGGCATAATACAAGGCGAAACGGAGGCTAGCTTGGACTGACCTGTCACTGGCATCATCTCAAACACCGAGTCAGACGATCTGGCTAAAACTCATGTCAAGGAACACATTGGCATCAGTCACATGCAAGACTTCCGTGTCTTGAGGGGAATTTAGGGTTACGGAAATACTTCCCTAAAAGACGAGTCTGGGTTGATGACAACTAGATTTTTCACTGACCACCTTCATGTTGGGCTAACATCCGCTCTCTGGACTTGCCAGTCACACTGTATACTCTGATGGACATCCGCGTACAACGGGTAATACCAATGAAGCCTGCACTAAGCCGCTGAACTGACTACCCTATCCCCGTCTGAAACCGAAGGAATAAAACCGGAGAGTGAACAGAAATGGACAGTTCTGAAGCCGTTAGCGCACCCATCTGTTGACGCACATAGATAAGAACAACCCTGAAGTTTAATCCAATGGTAATCGCTTCAGATAGACCGGATGCTCACATTACTAAGAAATCTAACCCCCGTTGAATTCTCATAGCGTTCTGTAGTTAACCATGTTTCCACACGAGGAATTTGGCTAAAGAAGCATGTCAACTGGTCCCGTGTGGTCAGTTTGACCTGATTAGGTATAGCTCCTGAAATCAACAGAATACCCAGACAAACTGAACCGATTCGATAGACACCTGAAGAGTTCGAACGGATTATTCGGATGTTTTCTTAAACCCTTCAAACTACTGAATAGAACCTGGAATGACCTCAGTCACCTAAAGATATAAACGAGAGATTCAGTTGAGTCTCTCGTGAAAACCAAATTGATTTGCAAACGAGTGTATTTCTCGAATATAATGAGGTCTTTTGAGAGATACTCTCTGGACTGTTGAAAGAACAGCATAATCATTTCGTTTGGTAGTACGCTTCCATCTCCTCTGTGGAACATTTCGTTCCACACCATCTTCGTTAAAGCTGACGGTAAGGTTGTGTGCAAGTATCGACATGTTTGACAAAATGCAACGTGAACTGCTTACCGCTTACGTCATCGCCGATGGCCTGCAGACAGCACATCCAATCGGTCGGACACATTTTGCAACGCCGGCACGACGATAGGGACGGACTCTCAGTGTACTTTTCCGGTTCATTCGGTACAACGTTGATTCACCAACAACGCGACGTCAATGGCATGAGTTGTTCTTCGCCAGGTAAATCAAATCCAGTCGATTAAGCAGCGTGGTAATTGCTTCTTCTTGATATGAGAAAGTCGAATACCGCAGAAATAAGGATAAGCGGATCTTCTTATCCCAGTTCCGTCAGATCAACCGACATTCTAGAAAGTGCTCATCTCAAATCAAATCGGCACCCTTCATCCATTTCCTGACTGTTGTGCGGGGAACGCTGCGTCCATTGGTGTCACGATCATTTGCCACCATTGTCCGATTTTGTGAGGAAACGTTGGCGACCTCCAGCATCAGACCACTGATTATTTTACCGTCATCCGATCGGCAAATCCTCACTTCTGCTTGGTAGCACCTCACTGCTTATCATGACTTGATCATACTAATCCTCATCCCTCAGGGGTAGAGACCAATACGAACCAATTTTCCACCACCGGAGCTTTTGATTACACAAACCAACGCGATTCCTCTGGACTTGCTCTTGTAAACAAGGAACGACTGCTGCAGCCAATATCTTACACCTCTTTCAATCTGGCCGCCGGTTTTTGTTCAAGCCCTCCCCAGGGCACTGTACCATACCTGCCATTTTTATTCATACCTCCACCCCCAACATCACCACACCCACGGCTCTGGTGCCGCCCCTAGTCACTCTCCAGGGAATAATTAGAATATTGTTATGTCATTTGTTGCATCTCGGGTGCTCCACCACCACCACCACCACAACTATTTATCTCACACTGTGTATCTGCTTTGAACGAAGTCATGATGATTTGTTTTCTTTGCCTATAAGTGTGCTAGGTTGAGAGTAACGTCAGTTTGGGCTGTGCAATAGAACGAAGAACTGAAAATGCGTATTTCCCACAGGCCTCAGTCCAATCATGTTGTTTCAAAGGCAGCAAATCCGGCGTGTGTTTTCGAATATCGGCTAATGCTTTTAAGTCGTTCCAACTCCAGGGAACTTTTCAATAACTGGCGCCTTTGAAGAGCGAGATTGACGGGCGCTCTCGTATTGCCTGAGCCACAAAGCAGCGATAGATTAGTTGTGTCGAATTTATCCAATCAGCATTGTTGACGTCCCCCGAGAGAACAATGCGGCAAGTCGGGGCAGAAATGGAATTAGTGAATATTTGCTGTAATGCTCCAGTGGTTTTCGGTGTCTTTCGTGAGACTGAAAATGCAGACCAACCGTTACTAATCAGTTCAGGCTACCGTCGGTTGATCATTGACTAAGACTACATTTTCCCGCCAATCTACTGCTTTGCAGATGCCTTCCCAATTCACAACCTAGATAGAATGTGGGTCTGCTTACATTCGACTTTTGGCCGGGATGCCAAATAGATGCATCTCATCATAGACTTTGTGATAAATCTAGGTGATCATAGCCAGACTGTTTGTTCTATAGCCACTGCTTGGCCTATCGTCTAACGTGCCTCAGCTAATTCCGTTTCCTCACACAAACAGCCCGTGTATCCCCATTACTTTTGTTATCCTGGTGGAAATACCACTCGATACTATTGCTACCAAGGAGTAGCAATGGTAACATTCATATTCATCTTGCGAATCGAAATGATGTGGAGTGCGAAGATAACAAACTTAGAAGGATAGTGTACCCCCACCATTCATTGCGACGTCTGTCGTGTCTTAGTGGTCTGTACGGCCCCTTCCAATAAACATCGTTAATGGCCATCTTGGAAACTGCGGCCAGAGGTAGCTATACGAAAGGAACGAAGAGATTGTACGTGTTCCTTGATATAGATAAAATGAAGGTCGCTCATTAGAGGTAGAGCTACAAAACTGCTACAAAACTAAACATAAGAGATCACATAAACTCTCTTCTTCAGTCACATCAACAACAGGTAGTTGCAACGGAACCAAATTAAACGAGGCTGGATGCGATGGTTCATCTTTCTCACCTTCGCCACTGTATCCTTTGAGCTTTTGATCCACCACGGGCTTATGGGTACCTCTACCTTGTATTTCATCCGCTTTGCCAATCATTGAGGTTCAGATTCTTTTCAACCACACTCTGCAAATGGTTGTCCTCCCGACTAAATGGCACCACCTTTTGCGTCTCCTGACCTTCCTCTGAAATGGTCCCTTCAAAGGTGATCGTTATTTTCCGGACCGTTTTTTTCGTTCGTACATACTGTGAGCTCCTGAATTCCGGGGCGTCATTATTATTACATTATTAATATCACAGTAATATTATTAGGTGTAGGTGGTTGTGAAATTTGTAGAGCTCATATTTACCGTTTGAACAGTCCTCGTCCTTTCCTAGCGCAATTATTCTGATGTTTCGACATCATAAGAGGGAGTGTTGAACTCGAGTTTCGCTGTACACATCGCGCAGTCATCCATGGTTGTCCAGCAAGTTTCAAGCGTCGGTGACTCTCCTTGACTGGAAAGTCCTGACGGGTGGGTCAATCGATCATCACAACCAGGATGGTTACCGAAGTCATCGGGCAAACCAATCACATCGTTCATGCGTAAACACGTCCACCTGTTCAGATGTGATAATTCAGATTCCTTTGGTGTTCGCTGGTGGGATAGGGGAAAACGCTCGCCTCTCATTTTCAGACTCCGACACCGTCAAAGGCATGCACTACTTGTGAGCTCTCGAATGAGCGACACTGGAGTCCAATGCTTTCCACTTTGATGCGTGCCCACCATGCTAGTTGCGACAAAATAGGGGAGTACTGTTCAAACAGGGATAGTAGTGCTCTTATTACATGATCTTCCACCAAACGTCCTGCACATGAGGTCTTCCGATGAGTCAGGTATTTCTTACTGTCCAGCACTGAATGGAAATCGGATATCTGGAACTGTCGCGCATGACTTTTAGCTATACCACCACCGTTTGTTGCAAATCCTCACACGCCACAATGTTGCTGTCTAACCCAGCTTTGTCATCCTGTCTCCTTACCGACCCAGGATGTATTTGCGCCCTTAAATGGCGGTTAAAACACTGGAAAGGTTTATTATCTGAATCACTGTAATATCTGATAGACGGCCAATCCTCCGTTCTTCTTTATCGAATCAGCGATCAGGTGATTGACCCGAGCCGGTGATACGAGCTTTTTTATCCACCTGCCTGGTATGACTAAATGACCCGCATGACGCCGACTTAATCTCGGCACATTGCGTGGTTTTCGTGTTCTATCGACTGGCAGTCGCCAGTTGCGTAGGCCATCACTGGCCTCGCACAAGTGTGTCACTTCATTTTCTCTGGCGGTACATTATAGAAAGAACAGCTAATCTCTGGCACGGGTGCCAAGACAACGAGCACACATTGTTTACGCTATGGTTCGCTGCATACCGCCTGCCTAATAATCCAGCGCCGACGATTAACCAGCAGCTCCGCCCACATTGTACACTGCACGCATGCATTAACACCCGTCAGGTCAAGCTGAAAGGCACACCCACGCACCACAAGCGTCTAACACGAGGTTGTTCATGGCATTCCGTTGTGCACCAAAGAACGTAGCAGGCCTGAATACCTTTCGTACCTGACGTTCAGTGTGATTGCTCTAACACACGCCAAGCTTGTCAGTCTTGTTATGAGCTAAGCCCTTCTGAAGCCGAATCGTTCGCCCCGACTTTACGCTTCTTTGTGGTTTCCGCGTGCGATTCATAATGAGCACAAAACTTGTCACTGCTTGTTTCCTGGAACAATCCAATTCCTTAGTTGCAAATCTTTCTGCACTACATGGTCTCACCCAGTTGACGACGACCCCACAACCATGTCTACGCATGACATCGATTTTTAGCTGCTTCGGGTTGACAATTATACTAAACTCGACCTGTTACGCGTATTTCAAACATATATCGGTCTGTTGTTTTTCCAACAATGAACCAGAAATATTTTATTCTGCGTAACTATTACTTAGACTATCAACTGATATGAAACAGCGATGTCTGTTTCAAGCGAATACTTCATCACTCAGCTTGAGCCATTTGAAAACATTCTCAAATGGCTAACCAAAATAGAGAGAGCTTCACTACTCATTCATATTCAGAAGGAATATTGGCGTCGAATAGTGCAGCGTTAATAATATCTTCATTATCATTACTATTACCTATCATTAATGTATTGTGCCATTCTGATTAACCCATCCTCTCCTTCCACTCGCCTGCATTTATTATTACTATTGCATTGACTCTCCTTAACCATCGCTTTACCTTGACCTCAGCCGAGTGACTTGAATGTTCCCACTCCTATTTTGCTATTCTCGTCCCACTTGTCCCTATCGCCGCACGTGACCTGACGGTAAACGTCCTCAGATTGATGCGCATGTGACTGATGTCCCGAGAGTGGAGGCTAGGCAAGGTATAGGTTGTGCCGATTGTGAAGCCACTACACGGGACGTGACTCAGCCTGTGTATGGTCTGCGCTCGGCTAGGCTAGGCTAGGCTTAGTCAACGTCTGTTTCACGTCCACCCATCTTTTGGACACAAGCAGCACCGTATAGACAAGTGTGTCCTGTTAGAGCCTAATCCCCACCTGCCTACCAGCCCACCCGCCCCATTGTCTGGTATCCCCATATCACTCTATCATCAGATATGGAGGCGGTGGGTATATGTTGCCCATGACCTTGATTTCTTCAAACCGATCGTGCCGTGTTGTGTTCCCCGCGGTGCAGACGTCTCATTTATTGTCATGTGTCTATCCCCATAACTTGAACTAGATTGGACAGGAATTATAACCCCATGTTCCACTGAGCTATGCTTCTTCACCACGGGCATACTGTGCATAAATCAAAACAGTTCGTTAACATGTTAGACTCTTTTACAAGGTCTGGACGTCTGCATAGCCTTGTTATCCTACTGTATCTATTATGTATCTGTGACACACTGCTCGTGTACTGTGTGGGGCTACTCCACCAATCAGACCATATTTTCCCGAAAGACGGAAAACCTCTGGTGCAATGGAGGACAGTTTTATTCATCCAAGCACAGTCAGTCGAGACGAGATGATGATGGGTTATTCCATCCTAACGGTTTCATTCTTACGAAAACATCCGACACTCACATAGGAGTGAATTGTTAAACAACACAACAAGTAAACGAGAGGGCACTTCCATTAACTTGTTGGTTTTGGAGCATATCCAGAAGTATTAACTAGAAGCAGATCGTACCAGCGGCAGTGTTGCATCCAAAGTGTTCAACTGGGCTTCATTTAACTGCGAATCAGTCATCAGTCGATCGGTGAGCCAGTGCAAAATTACTCGCAAAGATTCAAGCAATTGTATTCAGACGTGGCTTTTTGCGTATACTAATAGCACCAATCCATACCCACTGGTATTTTCCACTACGTTTATTTCTATACAGTGCTGGTGTGGCTTGACGGCACTGTTCGGGCTTTGCGTTTCAAGCTTTTGTGTTCGTTTTCCGCTTGGTCTGCCTTTTGACGGACGATATGTTGCACATTGTAGGTCGTCGACACTGTCACAAATTTGCTTGCCCATCTCTAATAACTGCCGACCAGTCTAGCCGGAGTTGCTTGCTATGTTTTCTAGGATTAGGCTGACAACATGCTCAATTCCATCGTTTGGACAACCAACCCCGCCCGCCTATTTGTCTTCGTCGTTGTCACTGCCATATTCGTTTTTTCTGTCCTTGAGATTGTTTAGCCCGCCCTTCTGACTGTCAACTCGGGGTTGGACGATATACAACCGGGCGGATTTTTCTCTTCTGGATTGCTTTCCTCCCCTGATGATGGCTGTATCAATAACAACAGCAGTGATAGATGACTACTCAGTCTGGGGGTCAACTCCGGTCATTGAGAATAGACAGCATTCGGATTGTGTGTGCGTGTATACACGAACCCAAACAGAAACTAAATAATGTCTATACTAACAAATAATCCTAACTCCTTACCTTTTAAGCCACCTTATTAGGCATTGCGCAGGCATGTTTTACTAGACTGCGTCGATTAGGTTTTTATTTTTCCCAGCAAATTGTCTAGATTAAATTGGGCGGGAATAACTGCGATCCAGTTGCGAACACTTGATCAGTCTCCGATATCTTCCGGATTGTTTCGTTGACTTCGAAATTCGGGCTTTCGCATCCACAGAATAACAGCAAACATCCCCGAATTCAACAGCTGGTGAAGCTCAAATACGAACTGAAAATAGTTAAAACTGGACAAATCGCTCGTCCACTCCTGACCGTAGATAGTCCTGTCACTGAAATGGGATCAAGCAAGATTCTCACATGCTTCTTAGGAATAGCGGTTGGGCTGAAAAGGTCGGTTGGTTTGCATACGTTGCACTAAAGCGTGAAAAACGTGGGCGTCCCAGGACATAGTCACCTTTGGATAGCAGCTGGCTCATTCATATGGTTCTGATCACAGTATTCTGAACGCTTCAAGGATTGATCCACTGCAGACTGAATTGAGACACTAAAGAGAGGGCTTAGTAAAATGACTAGCTATTCATGCCTTACTGAGCAAAAAACTCATCAAAGCTAACAACGTGGCCTTCAATGATAAGAAGAGGAGTGCTCTCGAGCCTCCAGATATCTGGACTACTGTTGTCATGAGATAAAGCAGACTGAGGTCGGTGTAATTCTTCGGCTATTAGGTAACATGTCCGTACATCGCCTGGGGCGCTTATGAAATTCAAGGGTGACAACCCTCCTCTGGTGGGTGATAGACAGGACGCTGACGCTCACGTATTCGATAGAGGAATAGTGACATTTAGAGGTGGTCAAGCAGTTTATACCAATGTACCAAATAAAGCATGTTTCCAATGCTTACCTTAAAGTTGTTACTTTTGAACCATTGATATTAATATCACTGATGCTTCACTACAGTGATTTGGATGCAATTCCACCATATCTCAACTATTTGAAGACGTTCGAAGCGTTTTAGGTCATTGCTTTTGTCGCCTTGCCAACCTTGGCAATACATGTTGGATGGCATGTGCAGTGCTCAAAACGAACTTATGATAGGAAAAACGCTCTTACTTTTCTGAACTCTACAGCTATCAAGCAAGAGCTTTTTACGAAAGCACAACCCAACCTCATCCAAGTCCTGACTAGAACAACGTTTGGCAACCTCTTTTGCACCGTATGTCCTTATCAGTATGTTACGACAACCTACTCTCTGCCTCTCGAGGTCTCCCTCGCCCACATACTGCGAGTGATACGCCTTACTTTTCCCGTGTATTGCGAACGCAAACCAAAATCCTAGCAGATCCCAATAAGAACACGATAATTTTGAAGGCCATTTCAACCAATACGGTGCTTGTGATTGTTTTTTGTCAGTCACTTCCAGGAAACGCTGAGGAGCACTTAATCAGACAAAAGACGTTTCAGTATAACCTATTTGCTTCGTGCATTCCCTTGAACCTGTATCTTCTGAGTCCATAAACCGGGATTTTACAAACTATATATATATGGTTAGGGCTGAAGGTGTAACTCACGCGCCTACAAATTTTGTAGTGAGAACATAGGTAAGACCACTGTTGCATTCCTTAAAATTCTGTTATTTTCGCACCATTTTGGTTTTCTATAAGTGTAGGATTTCGTTGGCAAGCCCTAAGTGGTGTTAGATGTCCCTTGGATTATGTTAACGCACACGTGCTGAGCGCGCATCTTCTATCAATAATACTCACTTTGAGTGCAACAAATTTTGCTCTTCTTGGCCCTTATTATTCTTTCATTAACCCAACCCATATATGGGATGTGTATCTTGAAATCTACCACAATCAGTTTTCCAGTCGCTAGTCTCTTCAAATCTTTGTGTCTATTCGCCCATCACATCCACCCGCTCCCCCGATTGAGGAGCACTTGATCAAGGTGCATATATTCAATAGACAACGTACATCATTTGCGGCCTGAATTCCCTAGGGGCTTACTTTCACAGTGTTTTGTCGACGCCACCACATCACGTGATCAGTGCTGGACCGTGTAGTGGCCTTGAGTGTGCTAGCTTCACCAAGTGGCCGAATACTAATGGGAAATTCACGTCACAGCTTCGCAATTAGTAAGTCATATGTTGACACACGTGGGACGAGCCTTCATTCTGTTGTGACTCCCACTGTCCACATCACTTGCACAAATATTTGGTTATTCTTTGCCCTATGTGGATGTCTCTCCAAAAGGGACGTTACTGTCACTCGCCAGACCGCTTACCACTTAATACCTTGGGTTCTTCAACGACTAACTCCTTTAAACGTCTATCCGTTGCAGACAAGCTTTTTTACGTAAGGCTATGAAAACGAGTCATCTTCACGATTATCCACATTCTAAAGATTCTGATACGAAACCGGACTAGTCGAAGATTGTCTATAGAAACAATCTGCGACGGGTACTGAGCAACCGCTTTACTATCCCTTAGCAAAATGCAATATGCAAACAGAAAAGATTCTTTTCCCGTCGAATCGCTGGATCCATCACAGAAAAGCTCACAGCCTTGATGAAATGTGTTTTGTCCCATCTCTACGAGAATCGATCGCCACCGTGATGTAACAGATGCGGTGAAAATCTTTAACGGTGCCTCTGAGTCACAATGATGACTTGATCGATGGTGTGGACTTGAAACGTGTAGCAAGGTAGTCACCCTCCTCTCTACTAGAAGATTAGTCGATTCCGCTAAATTAATTCGTTCTACCAATAACATGTGTGCTGTGTCGAGGATAACTGTAGCCTACACTAAGATAGCCAGGCCGTTGGTTTGTTCGCTTATTTAAATAATTCGGTGGCAAACGCTCCATCACACTCAACAGTAATGTCACCGTGGGTGGAACGGTATAGTATGAATAATTATTTTATAGATTTTAATAGATTTATAGATTTAATAAATTTTTATAGATTTTAAGATTTTTTTAGATCCACATGTCTACATAGCAGGCACAGTTGGCTCCACTCGTTACGGCGATTTGCTTTTTTTCACATCTTTATGGAAGTGTTTGTATGTATGCGACCGCCTGATGCTCTAGGTTCACACTGTGCTTGGCTGCCCTTCTGTGTAATACAGAATGTCATGCATGAAGTCTACAACAATAACTAAGCGGTCACACTGTATTTTCTTCATACGTTTCATCGTGGTCATATAATTCAGCTTAGTCTGTGATCGATAGGAACCTTACGTAATCCGCCTTTTTTTCACTGTTTCCGGTTAGCTGCTAACCTTGACCATCAGCTTTTTGTTTCGACCACTTTGATTTAGACGTCACTGACCAAGTGTGTCTGTATAACATTACGGCAGGTCCTATTGGATTTTCTCTCGGTACCTGGTTGGTAAATTCCATTCTTGCTACGGTTATTGTTTGTGTTGTGAAGAATGGTAGTAGTCATCACCTGTGTGTAACGTGATTCCGGAACGTAAGCGAATATAAGACCGGAATAATTCTACTTTTTCGGATTGTGTGCTGTACTCGCTGTTTTTTTCCTGCAAACAAATTCACCCCTATTACATCCAAATTATCTGTGTTTTCGAGACCGGTAAAATGCACTGCAGATTTCTTTGATCCGGTTCGAACCCAACCTCTGCATCTCGACTTCTTTTGTCTAGGCTTGGGCGACCTGGGTGTATTCCTGCCCTCGCGTTTCCTTCGAGTGGCATAGCAGATAGGCACCGAAACGGTGCTAAATGAACCATTTTTTCTGTCGCACTAAACCCGGCGTCCTTGAGAAACGTACCGTCACGATAATTGTGTTTACTTCTCAATCTTTTATCCATAAGCCCAGTGTTTCACTTTTGCTACTGATGGCAGTACTGCGTCTCTCTAACAAGTCCGTGAACCGGGATTGAGTTGCTTCCGATGCCACTAATTGACACCACACGGCAAGGCCCAAGTGGTTAGAGTGCGAATTTACTGACCAGAAGGTCCGTGGTTTGAACCCGACCTCTGCCTCTTGCCTTCCCTTGTCTAGGCTTGGGCAACCTGGCAGTATCACAGCCTTCGTGCTTCCTCCGAGTGGCATGGCAGCTAGGCACCGAAAGAGTGTTACAGCTGAACGATTTTACGAAGGTGCAAACCGGACTGCCACGTTAAAATTGAATCGTATTGGTGATACGGATCGGCATTCACGGATGTGGATTTATTGGATCGTATTTTTTCGAGGAGGCTTCGTGCACTTTGATTGCGACTGCAAGTTTCGGGTCCAGTTTGTTGCATAATAACGGTGAAGAATTTATTGATGTCAATTGTAAGTGGAATGCCCGAATTCCGACACTCGTATTGGTGCTTTCAACATTATATACTTACAGGCAAATGTTTAAGTGGTCCTCACTTTTACCTAACGATGTATAAACTCTCGAACTATATCGTAAGCCAACGCGATAAGTACTGCTTATGCTATTTGTCGCATGTCAAAACGGGTGCCCCACGCATCGACCTGCTTTTATCCAAAAGTGGACCACCAGCTCCCACCACACATTTTTTCTGCTGTCTGAGTTACTCACTGTTCCCTCCCCCGAGTTCTGTTTCTGCAGCTGCAGTCATTTCAGAGCCATCCGTCTTGGCGCTTTATAAGATAGCTGGAAGGCTTACTAATCACATGTGCCGCCTTATCACTGTCGTTGTGACGCAAGCAAAAAATATCTGCCTTCGGGCACATATCAAACTAGTTTTCGACAATTGCATGCAATCACTGCTTCACGATGCACAGGCAAGCAACAGTTTCGGCTGCCTCCGAACCGCGCTTGCGTAGCATGAGCACGATTCGCTTATTCGTCAAACTCTCCGTTTCTAAACATTCTCAAGTCGGAATTCATCGACAATTGTTCACCGTACTGTAGCCATACCTAACGAATCGGCAGCAACCGACGAGGTATCCTACGGTTTGGGGGATGTTTTTTAATGTGTTAGTAGTCAATCTCTGAGGTGACTCTGATACAGTGATGACTCTCACCTAAAGACACTTTTTTAACCGGAACGGATAGTGCTATCCTCGGGATCAACGAATGGCAGCGTACATCACTCTTTCAATGTCGTGAAACAGACAAAAATCTACCTACTATCAGTTAACTTCTTGAAATGTCTCAATCGATCCCATATGATAATTTTGTCCTCCTCCCTCGTGGTAGATGTTCCGTATAACCACACGTTAACGTGCTGGTGTACGTCCTTAACTAATAAATGGACCCAAGGTACACACTGTTTCTGATTTCCAAGTAAGTTTACACCCGGGAATCACAGTGTGGTCACTTGAGGCTATCACCTTTGGTTTCATTCAAGGTCATTCCCCATTAGTATCCCTCCTGTGTAAGGCGACGGTATGTCATTGAATGATTTTGTCCGCTTGACTCATACCGCATACTACTTGAAGCGATGCGTTTGTAACACTGCCTTTGCTATGGAAAATGTCTTTTCTTCCCCCTTATGATTAGTCCGAGTGGCGTGTCTCCATTACTTCTTTTATGGTGCACCTTGGGCAGAGAAATAAGGACTTGTCAAGTCCCGAAACTATTTCAAGTACTGTCTGGACTGTTCCAGCTAGTGTCCAGAAACTGATTTCGACGTTACACTAGACATTACCTTAGACAGATTTCCGGAAAAAAATACAAGTTGGATAGACAACGAATTTATGTGATTACTCTTTGGCACGACCATCCACGTGACATGTTCGAATTACTCTGTAGTGGAATACACCGAATCCTGTAGCTTAACTGTCTAGTTTTACCTTTGTTTGTCATTATAACCAACATATGATACTGACTGTCAGCTTTATAAGGGTGCAAAACTGCAACCTAGCTACACGCAAATGAGCTTATGATAGTTTGCCAGCCACTTTTACTCGATCGGCTGTAGGTATGTGATTTTGACCGACGAGTCCTTGGTTCCAACTGACTCTTTCTAGTAATCTTGTCTAGTCTTGGACAGTCTGAGAGTATCTCAACTCTTGCTTTGTTGAAGGTTGCGTGGCAGCCATGCACCGAATGGATACCTAAGATAAATGATGTGATTTGATTCGAACCTCTAGGTGAACCAGTAGAGTTCGCCAGTGTTCATGCATCAACTATAGCTCTTCGGCCCATATATTCGGATGCCAGAGGAAATGAAGAACAACTTACTTAGTTTGCTTTACGATGGCTGTCTCCGGTTCGCGGATGAGCCAGCTCTACTAATCTCTTGGATCATCGCAGTCCATGCACGGCTATCTTAGGCTGGTCTAATAAGTGCACTCTCAGATTAGTTAACCAGTAGGTTTCGTCTTTAGGATAAATACAAGCCTACGAAGATACAAAGATACCAACAATGTAGGCTATTTTCGTACATTTTCGATCGCAGACTGTGTAATCCGTTAGTATACACAGAGATCAGGTGAAACGAGACTCTCCTACGGTTGAGTTAAGATAAGTCTCAGAGAAATGAGAACTGTCAATGTGGCGAACTTGGTATCTCCGTGGTTGTATGCTGTAAATTATGCTATTTACTGATGGGTAAATCTGAGGACAACCAAATGGCTCAAATAAAGATGGTGCAGTGGTTAACAAAGAATAATGATGACAATAATCAACCGTACTGGTTCAGCTGTGGCACCCTCTCGGTGCATAGCCGTCTTTCAAGTTGAGAGATGCACGAGGACTGAAATACTGCCGTTTACCCAACCCTATACTCAAGCAATCAAAACAGCAGACCTGGATACGATCCATAGACCCTCTGGTTAAGCGTTTCGTACCTTAACCAGTGAGTTATCTCGAACAATGGGATGATTTCAAGTCTGCGAAAGTGATCAAAAATTGGCTGCTATAAATAATGTGCTTTTGCGACCCGTTGTGAGAGCACTTTAGTTCAAACAAGCTCAACTGAACAAAGGATACTGTTAAAAGACCACTGATTTCCTCAAAGGGCCGTTCACTTCTTACATAAAACTAGGAATCCGATGGATCTCCGCAAGCGAGCATCTCCTCGCTTAGAAAAGGCAGCCCACTTTGGCCGGATTCAACGGGCAGTTCCTATTGAGAATGACCACTGCTCGAAGTAGTTTCTGTACGTTGAATCGTGTCCCAAGTTTGACTCCTACATGCAATTCACTCTAAGGTCCGTTGGCACTCAATGCCACCAGAAGGAAGCACGAGGGCTGGCAGTATCCCAGCTGAATGATTTATATTTTTTATATTTTTTACTCAATGCACGTTGACGTCAGTGCAGCGCCTGCTGGTCACGTGTCAACCACTCGGGCAATATTGTCGATCCACCGTGGTTCCTGAAGTCTGAGATTCGCATATAACATTTCATTGCAGCTGAGACTGTCCAATTAATATACGAACGTAGAAATACTCGTCAAATTGGAAAAGTGTTAAACCAGCGTCGACAAACACCCTGACCTTTCCTGCCTTCGCCGGAACACCTGAATGGCACAGTTACTTACGACTTCCGTTTTCCCCTTCTGGCAGTCTAATACGCACCTTTTCGGGTGATTTTCTCAAGTATTTTAGCGTTTTGTTTACTCAACAAGACTAAAGTTGTCGTCTTTACCTAGTGAGGTAAGAAACAGCCATTATATTCCCCGGGTATTTATTGTTGTTGATGGCTATTGGCAGGGCGTTGGATTAGCATCAGTAGATTTTCACTCGAATGCAGCTTACCACTTATAGGTCATCCGCCTCTATTTAGGGGGCCGATTTGCTTCGATATGTCGAAATAGTAAGTTAACCTTGTTTTCGAACAACAATAATGCTGCAAAGCTAGTGCTAGGAGTTAGTTATGTGTAGATGTCGATGGATCTCGTAATTATATAGCAAAAGGTGAGGGCTGACCTGTGCACCAATGCAACTTTATCTAAAACTTCGAATACCCTCTGTTTTTATGGCCTAATTGGCGTTGTTTCTCGAGTACGCATCTAGCTTTGTAAAGTAAATCATTTTCTAGGTCCCTGTCAGACTTGCGATGCCGTTCCCCATTGAATCTGTTGTGAAGCCTTAATCCGTACCCATATCGAAAACCAACTCGTGTTCAACCTACCGAACCGTATCTACACGCCTAATAATCATGTGGCCTGATTTCTTCCGTGCACTGTTGATTTCTTACCACACCCACGCGCCTACCTATCGACCTCCCTACCCTCCGACCCAGTGGCAACAATACGCGCAAAACACGCATGCGTTCTCCATTACGGACAAGCAAGGGTTTTCATTCCGCATCGTTGGTACGAAGCTGGGACACAATAGTTTGTATGCTGTCAGCTACACCTTGAGGCGTCATGGCTACGCAATGTTGGACACGTGCCCGTTGTAGGACTCCCATTCTCGAGCTTGCCTACTTGCCTGGCTCTGTGTATTTGCTGGCCGCATGCTTGCTCTGACTCTTTTAACCTGGTCTGAAGACACGAGCAGCGCAGGCGCACTCCCGTGTGTGTGTGTGTGTTGCATGAACACGCTTGCTACTGTGTTTGTCTGTATGTATGTGTGAATGACCCTGGACTCATACTAAACTGGTAATGCATTTCAGAAGCACTGGCGATCACATTCCATGCCACTCGCTCCACCCTCCAATCAGGCCATTCACCCGTCACTACTAGTGGCGTAGTCACGTGTCTGCGTCTTGACCTGTCCCTCTACCGAACATCACTGGCCGATATCTGCGGCCACATTCCTCCTTCCTGGCACGATTGTTTGACGTATAAATTAGCGATGTTGGAGGGACAGTCCCGTCCACACATTTCTGATGCCTGATCCCATTAACGACGGTTGGACGCTTGGATTATGAGCCATCTCGCGTAGGCCATGGCGTGTACGAATCCAAATGTTTGTTAAATGTCCGTTAGTTTGTTCCACCACCCTTATGCTTGGCATTACGCCAACCTACTCTAAAACGATTACCTTTGCAGCAATCTGGTTCATGTCGAACTTCTTTGCCTTGTTCCCAGTATTGTAAGTTGATGCACGTGAAGGGTGGGAAGGCATTCACGCTAAGAACTCATCATGCCGTACCCATTATCTCCCGAACAGGTAAATAATGCTTGAGGCCTCTGGCTTAACCCCATTTTATGACTTTTTATGACAGCGTGCACCTTATCGGGTTGTGGTGCACATGTATCCTTGTCAAAAACGGTGAGATGTGGTTAGTTTTGATACGAAAAGCACAATCCTCCTTCAGTTTCCCCCTGATTGGCTCTCTTCAGACAAGCCTACAACACGGTCGGTCATGTGACGCGTATGTGACAGCTCAGTACAGTACCCAGCCGCGTGGCCCGGTACTGCACCGGATGGACGATTTCAATGACATCCCTTATCGTTTACGGGCGATTGCAGGTTGGGGGTCGAAATTGCCGTATAGTCCTGTTTTCATTCCGTCATACTACAAAACGATGGTGGTCGGTTATTCACTTTTAACAATTCACCAACTGGCCCCAGTCAACTATATAAAAAATATAATAAAAAAATCTGACAGAATACTCAGTCTATTATACGAGGTCTGGAGATAAAATGAATACATGTTGTTAAAGGGTGGTCCTCGGAAGAACAGAGAACAAACTTTCCAGGATTCGCGGGTTTAATCTAAACTAATTGCTTAACAGTCACTAATTTGCAGGATGATGAAACTTAATATTGCGGAAGTTTTTGACGGTTGCCACAAGAGTCAACATCTAATTTCACCACTTGTTTCGACAAGTGTCTATGCGCAAATGACAAGGTAGATTTCAGCGTGGCCCCTTCTGTTGTAGATAAAACCAGATTAAACAACTCGTATTCTCTTGCATCTGTGTAAGTGCCCCAAGCGATTATCCGTATGAATTCGTGATGCAATTCCACAACGTAAACAGTCACCCTCTCGAATGATTCATTGGTATATTTGTATAAAATATAGCTCCTTAAGTTGAGTCAAGTATGCTTTGGACGACAGATGGCCCCTTCCCCTTGACATTGAAATTGATCCGTCAAGTTTACCTTATCCTGACCGAGCTAAAGCACATTCTTCTACCAATGGTATTTGTTCTGCTACAGTACTTTTCCTTGCTTTCCAACCGTCCACTTCGGAGAGCGCCATTCCCCAAACTGCCGTGATGCAGATAGCACTACCCGCCATTACCATTGTCTCTTACAGCAACCGCGATTCCCGTTGGTGTTTTCACCACATTACTCAGTCTGTATGGAGAGAGGTCCAACCATTAGGATGTATCACAGGAGTGCACATTTTTTTCATACGATGGCTGCCTGAGTTTTGGAGAACGGACGGTAAGTACTTATCAGTCAACTGACACTGGAGTGCAGACGGGAATACCGTACGAAAATGCATTACGTTCAGCTGTACGAGTACTTCAAAAACTCAAATAGCTTACACACCGACTAGTCCATCTCAATTCCTGACTTTTTGCCTTGTTTTATTCGAAACACAAGTACTAGCTCTTCATGTGACTGATTTGAAGAACTTTTGTTTGTTGTTGACAATCTACTAAGAATTTGTGCATGATCAAGATGCCATTCCCTTTTATCGCCAATGAAGGTGCGTCAGTTGTAGATGGACATTTCAACGTCGTGATATAAGTTAGACGATGCAGAGTGATTCGTTTTTACTTCAGTGATTCATAAACAATCAATGCATTGGCGACTGAATGTATAGGGAAGAAATTTCCATGACTCAGAATGTCCGGATAGCAAAGTAACACGCGTTGCGGATGGCGCTCTTCTCCAAATTTTTCGCTTTCTCACACTTTCGTAGTATCCGTCGCTCAATTTTTACCCGTATTCCAGTTGGTTTGTTGTTCAGAAATGTGTGCTCTCGAGTATCTTGGTCAGATTAATGGGTGCCTCAGTTCAGGTTGATACTCGTCACATTTCTGGAGTAGCTCTTGAGTCACTTCAAATGCTGCCACTCTTTTGTCTTACATATGACAGTGAGGATACCGCCTCCGGAACCACAGAATGGATCGAAGAAACCCGTCTAGAGGGCCATTCCGATTGGGTTCGCGATGTCGCTTGGGCACCGAGTTTGAATGTGGCTCGTCAAATGATCGCTTCCTGTGGTCAAGACGGACGCGTAATTGTGTGGGTATCTGTGGGTCTGGACGAACCTGGTGCTGTCCACATGGGTGCAACAGTGGATCCGAAAGACTATGTGCACCGCCCGGGCGGAACAAGTTGGTCTCCGGTCGTATTAAATACATATGCAGATGTTGTTTGGCATGTGTCCTGGTCCATCACGGGTAATATCTTGGCTGTTTCCGGTGGAGACAACAAAGTGAGCGCCGTTGCCCGTTCACCGTGTTTATGCGGTATGACAAAGTTTCCTCGCTGATTTTTCTCGGAGAATCATTTTTCAGTAGACTGTTTAACCTCGTCGTTGGATTTCCACTGTCATTTTGCTTAGGTTTGTCGGTGTGGCTACCGCCACCACATGAATGCAACTGCATTTTGTCCACTAAGCAGGATTTTGACGCATATGCAAGCAAAAGCAAGTGTTCATTTGTGCCACCTCTACGTCTGTCTCCCCGTAACTAGCCGTCTGAGCCGGTTTTCGACAAGTGATCCGTCTGTCCTGATTTTCAATTTGTTTTCTATGTCGCTATGACGACGTACCTGAAACGCCATGTGGGACCCACGCTGACAACCAGGCCGGAGAGACGATGTTTGCTTTTGAGACGACACGGGACAGTTTTGCGTGCGCACGCGCAAGTCCACCACACATACACTTAGTCTGTTCGGACTAGTTTCATGCCTGTGTTCAGTGGGACGATTTTAACCTACACCCGATAGTTCACGGATCCTAGGAATCGCTGCTCGTCCTCTCAAGCTGACCTCGGCGAGGGACCATGTGAAAATGTGATGCTCCGCTCTGTGTGAATGCACTACACATCTACGGACTTCAGTAATAGCCAATATGCCGCTACGCATAAATCGTACTCACAAGCATGTGTATATTGGTGCACACAGAATTACACACTTCTCAAGGTCAATGGTCACACGGTGCTAAATATAATGGAATAAGACAAGCAATTTGCTTACAACGACCACATCCATCACGTTTCTGGTGTCGTAGACTGACCACGCGCTCCAAACATCTTATGATAGAAAAACAAGGAATACTTGACTTAGTGTCTTAATAATAAAAAAGTCAGATGCATTATGTCGAACACATCTTCCCTGCATGTTACAGTCACTGTCAATAACTCTGAATGTTTGGCGTCGCAGATCATGGGTACGTTGGTACGTTACATCAGGCGACTATCGGCACCGCAGAATTCTGGACCTGAACAGCTGGGCACCTGGGTGCCACGTGCATATGACGGCAGGCAACGCCCCTTAACCGATCTGTCAGTGAGATCAAATTGCATTGTTGGTTATCAGTACATGCAGCACTCCAGGTCGACTGAGCGTTTTTCTTGGTGCACAAATACACGGATCTGCATTCGTGGTGGAATCCATCTCTTGTCAATAACAAGAATCGATAAGCACAATATTTCTGTTCAGAAATGACCGATGGTGGTCAAAGCATGAGTGAAGGGGTCGACTTTGAAGGTTGAGCATGCTGTTCATGAACGCATCAATTACTCTGTTTTGCATATTATGCAGCAACGTCGTCGATTTCCAGTCACCGGCATGCAAAGCGAGCCGACTACTCCATTGTTGCCATCAAAATTATCAGAAACTAAGTCTTCAAGTTATCGAGAACATGATAGCAATCCAGTTGAGGAATATTTCTAGCAGATCGAGGCTTAATGTCACTATTCAAAGCAGTTAAGGTTATGCATAGTCGTTCAACCATTTCTGCTGAAGACTTTTGCTGAGTTTTTGATGAGTGATAGATGATGTGTAAAAGTTGATCAGATACAGTGTAACGGTGATACTACTGATGGGAAAGGCATGCGAGTAGTATGTTTCTTTTAAATTCGTTTTGCGTTTCTTGAAAAAGGATATCTATTGCGCAATTTGTGTAGTCGCTTTGTAGCATTTGCTTGGATTTGAGCAACAGTCATTGAATATCCAGGAGAGTTCAGGAAGACGCATTCAAAAGAAGATGAATGTTCAGTTTTTGTAAACAAGATGCACATGAGAGTTTTGCTTCCCTGTCCAATAGTCTGTAACTGGTCAGTTGGCATTTTCTAATAGATAACTCCGCAGCGAATGCCTTCTTCCTTTCAACAGTAGTGAATTTTCGATCCGATAATTGTAAATAAGAGTTAACAGCCTGATCAACCTTATCAACCAACCTGATAATAATAGTTCAACCGTAACATCATTTCGATGCATACCTGCCATGTCTCCCGGAGGAAGCAAGAAAGCTGAGATACTGTCTGGTTGCCCAAGCCTAGACAGGAGCAGTCAAGATGAAAAAGCTTGTTGATTCGAACCATGGACCTTCCGGTCAGTAAGCTCAGCTATTTCAATCCAATGGTCTGCACATGATATGGAGTCCCAATCATTGATCTTCACATTACTGAGGAAACGCTCAATTCATAAAGGTGTTCGGATCTACTTAAGTGTGCCCGGTTGTTGTTCGAATAAATTGTCTCTGGAACGGCTGCTCTCTATGCATTTCCTACAAGGCGGAGCTGAAGCATATTCCACAATGTTGATAGCGAAATACCTAAACGGGACTCCACCCACAAATGGGTAGGCCTTGATGCTTTCCAGAAATCCCTCTGGCGGCCACCGAACCTGCGTCCACTGGAACTGTACCGTTCAGGGTCACATGGACAAGAAGTCCTATGAATCAGTCCCCAGCGAATAGTCCATTCACCTAGCAAATTCGCCCTCAATGGATGGCAAACGAAAGCACTTTTGAAGTTTTCCCATCAAAAAGGCTCGCAGAATGCCGCGACTTGCCTTTGGTCAGCTACCGGTTTCGTCCTGAAGAATGTTGAATCAAAGCTCGTTTGAATCCCACCAACCTCAGTAAATCGTCTTGATTTCCATCCGCTCGACCTAACGCGTAGCAGTGTCGGATCACACCCTGTCTCTGTTCTTCGCACGTTTACAGCACGCCCCAGGCACCACGTGACTGGCCTTTGTTCGCAGTTCGACTGCGGCTGTGACCTGACGCGTTCGTACATCCTTCGTCTGGGTGTGATGTTCACACTCATTTAGGCCAAGGATGTTACCACCATTTCAAGTTTCCGAATGACATCTTGGATGATTCATCGTCGCCCCCGCCTGCTTGCTGATTTCCGTGTCAGGCCGCCCCGCCTTCCATACTGCTTAGCCCACGCTTTCAGCCTACCCACCTATCTCATTCGCTCCCGGCCAAGGTCGCACTGTCACGTGATGGCGTGAAGCACGTGAATTGGCTGGTCTCGACAGCGGTTGCGCACAGCCCTAGTAACCGCGCTGAAACTTGAGTCGATGATGAGACACACTACTGATGACATCTCGTCCTTTGAAGGTAATATCACTAGTATTGTTGTGGCTGCACGCGTGTCAGAGATAGCGTAAAACACCAGACCTCGAAAAGCTGGGATTCCACGACAAATCCCCCAGGTAGGAATTGGGACGTTGATAAGCAAGTCAGTCCTCATCATTAGTAGCTGCACAGACACTGATTCGCGCGCCACAGGTGTCTTTTCAAAAAACACTGTCGCTGGTTAAACGGTCGGTCGTCATTCGTGTTTAAGCACAACACTCACTATTTCTATGATTGAGGCTGCTGCTATGACCGTTTAGAGTCAATTAAGATCGAGCAATCCTTCGCTCAAACAAGTGAATTTTCACTGCACTGAATTGTAGCACTGTGTATGACTAGTCCTTAAGACGTCTCATGAGTTGTTCAGACATGAATGAACTTGAAAAGGTATTTTTGTCAACCAGTAAGTCTTAGTCGCGGTTAATATATCATGACGCGATATCCGATCACGTGAGGGAGGATGCACTCGGTTAATCCTGGAGTCCCCTAACTCTCCCGGAAGCAGGGTGCTTCGGTTAACCGAGATTTAAACCTCTGTGACTTGACTGTACAAAATCTAGATTTTCACGTACACTTCAATTTTCATAATAATCGGTCTCATGGTTTGTGCGCTGTGTGAAGCAATTTCATATCAGCCCTAAATATAGCATGTTCGCCCACAGACCGGTCTGTGTGGTCGGCCGTGTATTACGTTTGCCTTGCCCATCTGAAAATCTTCGAAGGTATGCATGTAGATTGATCAATATCGTAGTTCGCCGATTTGCCAGTGTTACTTTGGCGAGACATCGACAAATCAACTTGTAAGCGCTGCGATGAGTGTGCCCGGTCTAAATTCATTTGCACGTGTGTGCAAATTGTGAACTTTCTATCCCTTGAACTGGTGGTGGCCTCAGCGGATCGACGCATGCTCACTTGTCATCAGCGGACTAAGTACGACACAGTTGTCTTCATAGGTACATTTGAGTGACGGAAATCCAAAACAAATGGTTGATCGGTTATCCGATAGTATTTTGACTACATCCAGGGTTGAAACCATGCTACTGGAATATGGACTCCTTTTGGATGCGTTCAAACTACCCATTGATGACACTTCAAAACAGCTGGATATAGGCTAGGGGCCCTTTTGAAACTGGTCGATTCATTTTCAACTTTCCGGCTGCTCTATTTTGATCAGCTTGGTCAAGTCAAAATGCCCATATGGAGTATGGCCGAGTCGGGAATGTTTGTATTCTTAACGCCTTTCGTCATTGGGAACCTTATCTTGCAAATGCATGCTTAAATCTGAATAATGCGGCTGCAAAACCAGTGTTACCGAATTTTCGGACTCACTTTATTCTCGGAAATTATTCACATCGACCTCGCCAGATGGTACGATTTGTACTGCTGCGATCCTTATGGAGTACTTTACATTTTGCAGCAGTTCAATTATCGACTGTCAGTCTTCCCTTGGTGATGAGATATGATGCTCAAATCAGGCTCAGATTTTGTAGAGTATGACAACACCCATTTCGGGGACGATTCTATATATAGATTATGTATGTTGAGGCAAGGTCACGCAACCTCATCACGAAATTGTTTGCACACAACACTTGCATTTTTACAAGTTGGTGAGTGCAGCTTATTTCTTCCTGGTATTGTACTTGATTTTTTCGTCTACCGTTTACCTACTTTTTCATACACGTTTGTGGACGTTCTCATTATACCCAGGTCCCAGTGATTTCGACAAAATGCAACCAACCGAAATTCAACATGATGGCAATCCATCCCTTCCTATCAGGTGACAGGAGGTAGTTCCGTTCAAACCTGTAGGTGCTTTACTTCGTTCGGCACTTCAACCTCCTGGGCTAGGTAGTCGGTCTTCAGGCGGCCGCATCAATTCGCCATGCATTCTCTCTGATTTCACTTTTTACAACCCTCTCCCTCCAGGAATTAGGGTTGGTCGATCCACATAGCTCCACAATCGTATAGCAACAATTGCTTGAGATTGCATTTTGCGCAGCCACATGATTGACAGGTCTGCGATAAGCGTCCAGTTCTGACTTCTTGGCTGGGTGATAACAACTCAGGAATATCCCGTCGCTTTTGCTTTCTGCAGCTATCAAGCAGCCATACGTTGAAAGGATGCTACTACTGCATCGCTTCATGGCTAACTTCTGTTTAGCTCACGTACGCGTTCACTTATATAGCATATTATGCTTGACTCAGCTAGAATTTTCCGAATTCCAGCTTTGAGCCGGGCCGATGAAAATAAATGCACCTGAAGCTTCTTGTGATTGTTTTTTGAAAAACCTACCAGTGAATAAGGGGGGATATTTGCACTCCCTCCCTATCCCAGCACAGTCGTACTACGTCCCCCCGGGGGGGGGGGAGATGGACCAAGTGGTTAGAGCACGACTTTATTGACCAGACGTCCCGTGATTCGAACCCGACCTCTGCTTCTCGACTTCCTCTGTTTAGGCTTGGGCGACCTGGCAGTATCCCAGCCCTCGTGCCTCCTTTGTGTGGCATGGTTAGTAGGCACCGAAAGGGTGCTACAGGTGAACGATTATTTATTTTATTATTTTACTACGTCCCCCAGCCTTCTATGCCAGCTACTGCGCATGACATTGCACACATAGAAAATCAGTCAACCCGACGTCAGTTTTGGAGTATTTGGCTACTTTAGTGTGCTGGCTTGATTCGTGTGGTAATCGCAGCTGCCCGCGGCCGACGACGAGTTCCGCACAATTCACAGCTTAACATTGCATCTTACGCCAGCTACTTCCGAACAGCTTGTCCCCGTTCTTTTGTCCGAGAAGTGTGATCGTCAGCAGCTGTTGTTCGCACGTGAAACGCATGGCCTCGTTGAATGTTGCATGCACTTTTCACTCGTTGCGTACATGCACCTGACTACTCGGCACAGCACTTTCCTAATAAAGGCACGCAAATACGGTGACCTCGTTCCTGGATGGTTGCGTTTGATGTGAAGGAGAATATTGATGGCTAAATTTGTATTCACTTCTAAACAGGCGGTTATTCGCTTCTTGCTGGAACCCATCATTTTCTCCGAAACAACGGTCAACAACCAGCTAAATGTGGCTAAGGCTTTGATGATATTTTTCGTTGATTAATTCACATCGTAGTGATCCCACTGTTTCCAATATCCGTTGCCTCTTTCTCTATGGACAACTGGTTGTGATTCGGTTGGCAGTCTCATACTCTGAAGCGCCCGGTAGTCGAGTTGTGCACACACACACACCTGTCAAATTCCCTAACTGGGAAACGAGGCCGACAAGGATCAGCGCTTTCTCTTTGAATCTAGTGCTCATTGTGAACAGAAGTGCACTTCATAATTTTTTGAGAAGTCGATTCTATTGTATAAGTGTCCCTTGGTGCTAGTCACAAAACAATGCTTGTTTCTACTTCTGACTCAATACTTCTTGTATCAACTGCGTGTATTGACTTTTTATGTACTTCCAATTCATTTTTTTTGTACATTCGTGTGGTGATTTATTTACACCCACTCCTCGCTACTGGAAACGTCCTCTTCTTGTAGTTTTCCTGAAACAATTTTCACAGGGTTGTTCGAACCCTGTCGTTACCACTTCTCAACCTATGTAGCTAGCTTTTCGACAAGACTTTTCACGTCCCAGCTACTCCGTATCCGTTTCAGTTACCTTTATCTACGTTATTTTAATTGGTGCCTTCTAATTTTGTGGGAATCTCGTCTCTGTCATCTTCCATAGGTCACTTTATGGAAGCAAACTCTTGAAGGGGGATGGATTGCGCTGAGTGAGATTTCGCGCGGCCATGGTGGGCCGGCCAGTCTATTAGGCATGGATGAACCAAGTCAGCTATCCATGCCGCCTGTGGCATCAGGCTAGATTGAAGCCGTTCAAACAGTCAAGACGGTTGTGCCATGCGTGGACTTTCTTTGGATGCTATTCTCTGTTCGCTTACAGACTTGTATTTTTTTGTTTAATTTCTACATGTTGATGGTGAATGAGAAATGTCTTTTTGATGTCTCTGCTTAGCTCTATCCCGTCGTTTTTGCGTTTGCTATCCGTGTGTGGCGCTCAATGTCTAATTCTGCCTTCCAGGTCAGCCTACTGAGAAAAAGCAGTGTGGTTTCTTTTCACCGGCATTCGTGCGTTTTTAAAATAGTGATGACAATTCTAATGAATTATGGAATCTCTAAACTAGAGAAATACGGGGAAGGGTGTATTAGATTACAATTGGGGTCCTCTTCGTGACTGGGAACGTTTTCGCGGGTTCTCCAACGGATTACCTGTCTTTCGATGGATCTTTTTTGCAAGGGTTCATTGTACCAGTTGCTGAACTGTGCGGCTTTGAAACTTTAGGGGAAAATCTATTGGACTATGTTAAGTAAATCACCAGGGCTAGTTGGGACTGACGTTCACTTTATGTGCTTGCAGCTTCACTCTGCCCTCAAAGAGCGTGGACAATTAGACTTGAGTAACACTAAAACAACTAGGTTAACTTGTACAAACGAACAACAGTAGTGCAACCCTTCTGCGTGTGTGCTTTAGTTCAGGGGACACCGTCGCGATCATTTGTGTGCCGACTGCTGTGACTACTGGCGTACAACTTGATGACTGTTAGTGTGTCTGTATGTAAGCGGGTGCTCGAACCCATAGGAACCACTCAAAATCATCCAGCTAGGTCTGTTTGTTCGTTTTGTCATAACTTTAGCTGTGGGTTTGGATGAACCTGATCGCACCCAAATAAGAAACATGCTCATTCCTAGGAACTTTAACTTTTGTGACAAGCTCAAGAAATGGAATCACACCAGTGATGTAAGTAGGCATACCATCCCGCTACAGAGCAGGCGACTTATCTTTGCTAACCAGCTATTTCCGGTATGGACTGTGGACTTCACCTAACATGTCTATAGCATAGAAGCAGAACATGCTTTGCCAGAGGCCTCTGACCTTCACAGTAAAGTTCTGTCACAAAAGCCCTCGAATGACACCTGTGTTCGGTTTTCGTCACAAGAATCTGATGGTAGATGACCTGTGAGAGTGCTACTCTAAACCCAACTTGTGCGATGACTATGCTGTCATGCATACTGATTTATTCGTGTAAACGTCGAGACAATGCTCCTGCCAGCGCATAGAGATCAACGGAAACTCAGGCGTGACCCACAGCCGAAACCGTTGTATCTGGTAGTAGGCGCGCATCGCTTTCGTTCCGTTCGAGAAGTGGTTATTAAAAAGCAGTATTATGGTTTGACTGCACTCCAGGTCCATGGGTTATCGCAGCCAAACGTGAATTGACGAGTACTGGCGGAAAACTTAGTGCTAATAATAGGAAACCCAAGGCTGTGACTAGTCTAACCATATCATATCCATACCCACACTAATCCTTCTCTCTTAGAAGCGCGAATGTTTCCTTCAGGTGATCCGTAACTGTGAGTTGGTGGGCGTTTGCATACTGTCAGATCAAACAAATAACCAGATTTATCGTCGTGCGGGATACATCATCCAGTTTTTATTGGAACTCAGAAGACCTAGAATCGGTTTCACGACCGTTGGCGACGACGGCTTGCTGGTAAAGTAACAGTGCGAGAAGTTGGTCCTGGATACACCCATTGGATCAGTTACCTGGTGGAAGAAAAAGCGATCATTGCGTCTCCGACCGCACTAAGAAGATGCCTGACTCAGAACCTCGTGAAAACCAGTCACCGCTCTCAACATTTCCGATGGTTGTTGTAATAAGGTTGTTGCGCGTTACCGTCCTCCATCTGGGTACCACCGTCTAATGTGGGTTTGTATTAGTTTGGCGAATCATGTATGGCTTTGCCTTTTCTTCAAGAAGAGAATATTCTTAGACGTAATACGCGAAATAATAATAAAAGGCTTAAAAATATCATAAACGAAAGATTCAGCTGGTTTTCAGGTCACTCTCCCGTCAAAACCAGTTCGAGTGTATTTATCGAAGAGTATATATATGCCGTTGAAGGAGCACCAACCTAGCGATGTTTGGCGACATTCGCTCAAAGTACTCTATACTCCAGAATACGTTCTTTATCGGATGCAGTTTCGAGGGTCCGGGAGGGAACAGTTGTGAGATCCATTGGCATGGAAACTGATGGCCCGTAGTTAATAAACCAGCCGGGACAGCTAAACAGGCGAAACCCACATAGTACGATGTGGATGGCCCGCACCACCCATAGGAAAAGTATATGACTGGCTAGTGTTAACAAATGAACTATTAGGTCAGTGCGGCAACGGCCACAAAAATTGACTTCTGGCACCGTTGTAATGCTGACACTCTGGAACGTTTAGAGTGTGAGTGTGGGTTACTTGCAGATCTAAAATAGGAACCAATTACCAGTTAAACTCAATGATGTCCACTTCGGACACACTGGCAGTTTGTACTGTTGATCAAGCGAACCAAGGTCACGTATGCAAAGGTGTGGTTTAATTGTTTTGATGATACTGGTCACGAAGAGTCACTTCTGGCAGCCTGCCAGGCTTCACACACCAAAATATGTCAAAATATTTTGTTCAAACACTATTGTGGAGACAGCTAGGCAGTTGATTTTGGTTTCGAGTGTAAAGGTGACCGACGTTGTCGCGGTGTCAAGCTTGGATCACACTCATAGGGCCTGTTATGGTTAACGATGGTTTGGCCTCTTAACCCTGTCCGGCGGTGGTTTCTGAAAGTCACTTAAGGTCGATGCATTATTAGCTGTTTGATACCCTCAGCCAGCTGACGCAGGTCTGATATACTTTATCCACCCATGAATCACTGTGCCCTCGTTGCTAACCAATAAGTCTGACAAAACTGATACAAACGCCGCTACAGTCGAAGCAGATCCAGCAAGTTCTGTCACCATGTTTGATGGCTCTTAGGGGGCTTTTGTGTCTTGCACGTTTCTGCTCCTCAGGTTTGTCGATCGTTGATTTGGTGAACACTAGCTTGTATCCCCTCCTTGCATTCTGTCGTGCTTTGCGTTTCGGCCGCTCAGTTCGCGAAGTCCTCCGTAACTCAGATTCTTTGTCTCCAATTGTCCACGCAGCAGCTGCTTCGGGTGCTGCTTTCCACCATTCAGCACGCAACTGGTCAGCATAGACTGTCGTTAAGCCGACCGTCTCCATTCCGTCAGAAAGTTTTTGTCTTTCACTCGTCTAGTCCAAGTTCTCAAGTACTATTCATGAAAGCTGTTCAACTATCGATTAGTACGCCGTCATACGGTCAGTTTCAATGCCTTACAGAGGGTTCGAATGAACCGTTGCTTCGTAGGCATATATAAGCTTCGGGTTACACATTGTTTTTTGTTGACTATCGCCAAAGCTGCACTAGCTTTGACATCATGGGATCGCACTTCACGGTAAAAGTCACCTCAGCAAAGTATCCATCCAAGATAGCAGACATCTGTACAGTATTCGACATAAGCTGTTCTTCGATCTGTTAATCAGATCGAAGTTTGTTTGTTGATACGAAAATGGAGTCCATTATCACTCAAACCTTGTGTATTGGCTCCAGCCGTCATTATTTTGCCCATCTGTGGATATCGAATTCCAATGGGAGTGTTGCGCGTTGAAAGCAACAGCACATACTGATAACTACATACTAGTTAAAACGCCTTGTTATCGATTCAAGGATTGAGAAGGAACGGATATGGAGTGAACCGAATAGCTCGGATATTTGAATACAATAAATCGCAAGATCGGGTCAGACCGTCTCCACATCCCTATTCAGGCAGACGACAGCTGTCAATGCTACTATTTCCCGAGTATGGATCATTCATCACTATCAAGTCTCTACCTTATCTCCCCAAAGTAGTTTTCACCTGACACAGTTTTGCCGAAAGGAGTCTGTTGGGTAGATAGCCTCGTTTTATTCAAAGAATGTGAAAAAAATCTCTGGCCAAACACCAACAGTTGCTTGGTTATTGTTCGAGCTGCCAGGGGGTTACTGGGAATACATGTGAACTATGAACTCCTGTCAATCTACCTCTAACAGACCTGTTCCGTAAGTCGTTGAAATTCGATTTGTCGCTCCTAAAGCAGACATTGAAAACTAAAAGTCAATGAAATCGAGATTAAAGAGTATGATGAAACTAGACACTCCTGTGTTCTAGGAGAGAGGAGGATTACTTGTTGCCTCCGAATAACCCCTCACTTCAGCACAGTTGACTTTGTTGGTTTTTCTAGTGGTAATAAGTACTACGTCTACCTAACACCCCCGTTGTAACAGATATCTCTCTGAACTGATCATTTGGCCGCGCATAGCACTCGCAAGCAACCGGTCATTCGTCCCACTACAGTGCGTGCACCTGAATTTCTTACGTTCGTTTGGGAGACAGTACTCGAAAGTGATTTTTCACAAGAACCGGCGGAGAGATGTGTGCACACCAACTTGGCTCGTACACTCACTTTCAGTCGATTTTCAGTACAAACAGTCAGATGGTGCTGTTCTTTTCCGTCGTAGAGCTTGGTTACGGCCCGTCACAGAAAGCACCCCTACCAGATGGAAAATTGTAAACTTATGCTTGAATGTTACACTAGTGTATATGAGTTCGCTCAGTATGGAAATAACGATATCCCGATACAAATCCAAAGATGTTTCAGTGGAACGTTGGCATGTCCCAAGAGGGTGCCTAACCTGTCGAGTGTGAAATAAGTCGTTTCACAACCGTCTGTGATATGTTGACCTGACAATTATACATTTCAAAAAACCGGTTGGACACTTCAAGGTTACCATGAGAAAAGGTTAAACTGCCAGCTCACGCGTTTTCAATCTCTGTTAAGCTCACGGCTGTATCAGAAAGATGGTGCACTATTATCCAGAAAATTGGAAATGAGTTTCGCATCAAGGGTTACAAACAAGATTTGAATGAATTTCCAATCGTGTACCTCGGCATCTTCAACCTTGTCACAATGGGCAGTGTACTTTCAAACCACGAGACTTGGGGCGTATTGAAGTAAGTTTGTTCTGTGCTTCGGTCGATGGCTGTGATCCAGAGATTTCGTATCGAAACTATCGCTTATAATGCACGCGGAATCTTTTGGTGTTCAACCTTGAAGAATACGAGTTGAGTGTCTATGTTCGAATGTCTCACGCCACCTTGGGCCTAGCTACTTTTCTAGGTCATATGTATATTAGAAAAACCAGACGTGCACTTTTCGATCCAAGGGCCATCCCATTCGATCGCACTGCGCAATCGGCCACACTTACGCTGTTTGCCAAAGCAGCGCACGTTGGTCACACTTCCAAACGATATCTTCGACATTTTCAGATGGTTACAATGCTGGACCCCTACACGGGAAGCGCGCGTCACGTTGTTCGCTGCACTTTAAGGCGGCACAATCAGGAAGACACTATAAGATCCCCCAGTTTCTGTAGCATATCTTATCCAGTTACAGAGAAACCGGGAATTGCGGAGACCAGCAGTTGTAATTTTATCAACCATTTTCCTTGCTGCTTCCAGGAAACCGCACTTTGTTGCGCGTTGGCCTGCTAGCCCATTTTTATGATGGGAAACTCCTGACTGGTAATGTGTGGTTGACCATATAGATGACATCTCTAGGAACTTAAAGTTAAACTTCTCATACAAGCAAAGCACAGTATTCTCTCTTTGCGACAAGGACTACTCAAGGGCGTTCGGTATCTCTCACTCCAAGTCGCTATTTGTCTGGAGATTTGGCCAAGAAGAGTGCAAGAAGCTTACAGTACTATAGACGTATTTATTTTACGGTCACCAATATCGAACGCCTCCATAATTGCCAAGTTAGTGTACTATTCTCAAAAATTCTCACTTTTTCAAGTACAGTGAACGCTGTATTATGTTTAGGTTAGGTCCAGTCTGCACAATCACATCAGCTTTCAGCGTCTCATCATCAAGGTGTTTGCACCGGGCTAGCTACTAATAAGCAAACGAAAGATGCGAGAAAAATAGTCCCGTGTATGTCGGAGGGGGTGTAGCATCTGGGCTACCCAAGTGTATACACTGGTGCGGGTCTGTGAAGTCGGAAGAAACTTAATTTCTTATCACCAGAGAAAAAACTAACCATAAACCTCTGTTGATACTGTCAAACACATTTTTGTAGCATTAAGGAAAAAATAACTGAATCACCTTGGTATCGCTGCCCATTGAAGAAGCGATCGAATATACTGAGAATGCAACAGTCGAACGGATAATCGAATGCAACTCCCGATAGTCAAGCTGGAAGCAGTCTTCAGGTGACAGAGTGGTGATTGTTTCATTTGAGAACGCTCTCAAAGAATTTCAGTGGTTTGCCTGTGCAAGTAATAGGTCAGTACTTCAATGAATCTTTCATTGTTACAAGTCTGGTTCTTGCAACTTCCCAAAAGACAGGAGTTTACGGCGGAAAGACACTGGCTCATAAAGGCGGAAACCTGGTAGGCACCCCTCTCCAGTTTTTGGTGGAGGCATCTTGAATAAAGTGCCTTTCTCTGGACACTCAAATCTTTGCTGCATTGCACTGATATTTATGTTTTTTAACTACGTGCTATATTTGACAATGGCCACCATCACCTGCCTCGGTGAGCGGTTGTCAGTTCTGACCCATTTCGCCCAAATGCGTAACCCTTGATCGATTTGCTGAAACATCATCGGTAACTCATAGTACATACAAACAGGCTGAACAAATGAAATGAACTGGACTCAACCAAAACTTGATGCTCGTGTATTGTATCTTGGACTAGAGCAAGGAGGCATTATCCAGCAAGCTGAGTTAGGTGAACGTCACAGCTGGATCTGTTCGCACAGTGGTTGAGATAACATGTCAAAGTGAAGAGCGAATTTGTCCTTCTCAAGAATTGGGCGAATATACGAGCATCGAAGACACTCCGGCTAACTCCTTTTTTCCTTAAAATTGCTTGCACCAAGGCGGATGCTGTGACACTCGCGTGATACTACCTATGATAATTCATCGTGAATGAGAGCCTCTTGTATACAGATGACTACCGTGGAGAGTGCATGATAGTGACTATTCTCAAAAGCATCAAGCCTCCAGGTGGTAGTCCCTTTTTTGTGAGGACTACAGTCTGCTCTACGTCTCTATCAAGCGTGTTCCACGAGTTCCAGGCAGGACGCAAGCACCTCTCAGTTCGTTAACTGGATACTATGGTGTCTCTGTAATGTCTAAATGGTGTGGGTTGTGGTCATTCACTTAGACAGAAAAATTCGCAGTTCAAACTGGGAAGAGTGAACCCT
This sequence comes from Opisthorchis viverrini, assembly GCF_000715545.1. Classification (NCBI taxonomy): domain Eukaryota; kingdom Metazoa; phylum Platyhelminthes; class Trematoda; order Opisthorchiida; family Opisthorchiidae; genus Opisthorchis; species Opisthorchis viverrini. The sequence goes on along the minus strand of NW_008751688.1, from coordinate 580,249 downwards.
CTTGGAAGCTACACTGGAGTACAAACAAGCCATACGGTTTATTTCTATTTTTTAAAGTGACGATCTCTGGACGCCACCCATTTGTTTTGCGTCCATCTCGCGAAGAGAAGATTGGACTATTGTTGCAGTGGCTCACACAGTCGGTTTCCCAGGCTAATGGCATAATCTACCAGGTATACTATACGTATTGCTAGAAAGTATAGTTATTTTTATGTATATAGCTGTACAACTCCAAGTTGAAACACGCGCCTTTTTGGAACTTCACACGTCCTGTCAGAAGTTCATTGTATGATAACGTGCATCTACTGGCGATACTCGAATCAAAACACAATGTCTTATCACACGTGCCCGAGTCTGTAGACGGATGAAATAATCATGTGATTCCACATGAGGGTGCCTTTATTTGCACGTGTGCATTGGCACTCTCATTTCTTGTCGAGAATCCCTGAGTTCACAGGACCGATAGAATCTAATGGGTCATATTACTTCGCATGCCCAACCTCTTCATCCATCTGTCGTTACATTAGCCGGCCCGGAGATTTCACGTGCCGATCGATGCCGGAGTGCAGTTATCAGAAGTCCAGATGACGGCTTGTCTACTCGCACATGAACTAACGTCTACCCATCCGCATAAGTGCCGAGATCTCTGTTGCTCCAGTCAAAGGACACTTAATACCCGTCCGCTAGGTACTGCACTTCCAGGTGGTGAGCTTTTTGCTCCAGTCATTTGCTCTTTGAAGTAAACTTGTGGAGGCGTGGGCCCTTAGTGTGAAATAACCTGTCACGATGTTGTCTTTTGGGAAGCCTTGTGCGAACAGACCATTGACTAAACCCGAATCATTCATCAAACCTATCTACACGGTTCGCCAAAACATGCACACCGTTAGAAGGCACACTAAAATGGGTTGCAATTTTCTATAGGACTTAGAGTATACATCTGGTCGTTCAGTTTATTTAACCGTCTAAATGCCGCGCCAGACAGCCTGATTTTGAAATTTCAGGTCTTGAAACACTTCGTACTATTCGATAGGTCGTTCCAACTCAGGTAACTGCGTTCTGACTACAAAAGCGGCAAGATTATCTATCAGTGACCGAACTAAGGGATCGAGGTATTTCTCGACCAGACCTGGTAACACCGCATTGAAACCGCAAGTCCAGTTACGAGGCCAGATTTGTTAACAAAGCTCGAGATGCATGCGATATCCAAACCACGGATACAAAATGTGATTAGCTAGACTTCGGTGATTAAACGTAAGCAGACTGTGCAACATTATTTGAGATGGCTGTTTCACCATGGAGGACCTGGATATTCCAATGTCGATGACAATGGAAAATGAAAGGTCACGGAAACTATATTTCCTGGATGTGGTAAAAGGCCTTGCTTCATAATCTGTAGAACGGTCAGTGGCATGGGATATTCCTGAGACGAACTCCTGGGAACCTTACGTCCCGTCTGCAGATTTATGTGAGATTCAGGAGTACAAAACACTACATATATACTACTATAATGACACCATATTAAAAACTGCAAATTTTCAGGGAACTAACATCTCCAAGATAATAGGAGGTTGTAGAAGTCTATGTGCGGCAACTCATTGTGATCCAATCTGTCAAGCAAACCACTACAATTCATTAAGCTGAAATCACAGTGCGAGTGGGAATCTAGGGTTGTTTGAGTTTAGAAATTGATTATTTATTTCGCTATCATTAGAAAATCTTGTCGCATGGCTCTCGGTCTGCATTAGAGCTCAACGAACCATGTAACCTAATCACATGGCCTGCATCACAACTGAAACGTCACCCAGCAATAAGTCTAACTGTTTCTTCCAAACTTTTCTGAGGCAATGACTTCCCAACGATCTCCAAGAGTTTTTCAGTTGATTGAACCCATCAGTTTGTCATTCCTACCTTGATGGTGACTTGCAAATAGTTGTATTTCTCGTATTAGTCTCAATAACTTGTCCTGTTTAGCCAAATCAAGTTTTTTTGCATCATTTGAACAGGAACTGGGCCAACTTTCTTTAATTCACGTGCAATATGTGCGGTTATTTACTAGGTGGAGCACCACATGTTTGCAATGAAAAAACCAACAGTTTGGCCTACACACTACCTGTAGTGGGGATGCGACCATAGGGTGAAATGACCAACTGATTTCCACTCAAGACCAGAGTCCATTTGGTCACTTGACCTCTGTGGCTCAGGCCGCATCAGTCGGAATGTCGGAGAACACGTGCTAGCGATCTGATCGGTACCGGTAGTCATACTAGGCCCCTAAGATGCCAGCCAGAGCTAAACACCAGCAAGCTGATCTCAGCAGTGATCTGAGGCAAACAAGCACCGGAAACTAATTAACCCCAAATACTCGGATCCGCCAAGGCATTCGTTCGCTTATCTCGGACGTGTGAACCTTAGCAGTGGATTACGAGTGAGTAAAACACGACCGGATTTGAAAGGCTTTCTTGTGACAGGTCTCTGCCTCTTCGGCTCCAAAAGGAAGATACAAACTGTCTACCATGCTCCTTTGCGGACAGCCAGAATGTTACCCTCGGGACTGGTAAAAATTTGTATCTGCTTGGCATGAGGTCCTAGTCCTCCAAAATGTAGGATAAATCGTATCACACAGAAGAATGATAACAAATATTTGACAGTGTCCGCATTGACTTATTGTTATATCAGGTTAATGGATCCAACCGTAGCATCCGTGGAAGGTAAATGAAGCAATGTTGCACTGTGGGTCTTCTGGTGGACCGAGCAGGGAGTGTTTTGAGTCAGTGTGAGAATAAATGCCTACATATGTGGGGCGAAACGCAATGTTAACTGATAGATTCTACTAGATAGAGAGATTCCACCACTCGGCATACGCCACAAAGGATGCCTGCCGCACGATAACGCATTCGTTCCACTAAGTTTTTTCTTCCTTATAAAAGACTGACATGTGCTTACCAGACAGCTTCACGCGAGGGGATGTATTCTTCCCGGTGGTGACACTGTACAGGAAATTTATCAGGTAATATATCCAACATAACACATCAGAAACATGAAAATGGCATTAAGAGACTTCGGTAGAAAACGAAGAGGAACTTGGGCTGTGAAGTTCGATTGAGACAGTAAAATACCATGTCGGATGTTTGGTGTGACAAGGTTATTGCGGGCCTCTATCGAAGGGATCAAGCACACTGCCCAATCCGCTGTCATGCAGACATGCAGCTCACATTTCTGCACATCCGATCAGTTGACTCGGGTTCATCGATTACTGTCGCATAGTCACCTAATAACTCGGTGACTGATGCCAACCCATTTGAAGGCATTGTGGTCGTAATGGTAATCTGATTTCTTTACTTCCAGTGCTGCTTTGACATTCCAACTGGTCCGCCCTAGTCTGCGCATGTCCCTGCGTGACCTATGCAGCGATTTCTGTCGAAATTTTAAACATTGAAAACCTTTACAGTCAACCACTTCTTTCATTGACTTAGGTTTACTTCCTATATAGTCCTCCGACAAGCCTGGTTTAGAGTGGAAGTCAGGTAGAAGAGTAACAACAGCAGTCGGGCTGCTTCTACACCCGCATTCATTCTGTGGACTGATTACGACAAAGCGCTTCAGTGTTGACAGCAATGAAGTTATATCTGAACGCCATCCCTATTGATCGGTTATAATACACGACCAGACCCGCATCGTTTTGCCACACATAGTTCGGACAATGAGTCGCACTCCGCCTCACACGACAACTGAGCCTTGTGTGTGTTCTAGTTATCATTTTGGATTGGCAGGCTCAATTTACCCAGAAACCTTTTCTCCGCATCCACCTCCAGGAGGTTTCCTTAAATTACCTGGTCATGGGTTGAGGATGAGGAAGATGGCGAATTTGTTTGATGTAATTAACAGCATTTGAGTTCGTAAATTCGAAGTTGGTTATTGCTTGACTCTAACGCGGCTGTACAAACTACGCAGACGGAAAAACCATCTGCCCACTATCCTTCGTGAATTTATGATTGCTGCATTATTTATTTGTCTGTGTACAGTCTCCTCGAATCTTGGACGAATGCTTTCGCGGTAACACCAAAGTAAATCCTTGGAGTTATCTGTGGAACTCAGTTGCGCACTTAAAGGTAGCATTCAGGAAACAAGGAATCGAAGTATGGAAATACAACAATGTAAACAATCTTCGATGTGCACTTAAGTGGACCTTCAAATAAATCTATTCAAGGGGCAAAAGCCTTTACTGGTTGGTGGTGAATTTCCAAATAAATGTAGCCCACTCGGGGTTTCCTCGGAACTTGTTTACGAAAACCTCTTTAAAACAACAATTGTTCAGTCGCTTTTAATCATTTCCACCTCGATTGAATCAACAATACTCTTTTTGTTAGCTTTTTGTATCCTCAGGATGTTTCCCATAGAAGGGTTCCCGACTCAATAAAACTATTTTTCAGGCATGTTACTCTGTTAAAAGGCTATTGTAATGATTCTTTCTTTTTTCATCCTGACAACAATGTCAAGTAAAGCTCAGTCGCCATAGACAACGGTGAGAAATAGAGAGACAGAAAATAAAGGGTGCCCAAATTTGCTATCCACGATACCGCTCAACTGACTCGGTTTGTATACAGTGCAAAACCGCCTACGCTATCACAGCGGTTGTCAAACCAGTTGTAAGTAGGTGACCGTTGCACTGCCAACCAACAACGACGGGTTGTTGACCTCGTAAGTGGGATGGAATTTAAAGTCCAAACACTTCAAGGTGAAGAACTTTGGACTTTGGAAGTTTAACAGCAGAGGACCTGCTCCCCAGTATTTACATCAGGAGAATGTACTTCCAACTTAAACAGTACACAACATCAAGAACATTCACACATCATTCCGCCTTGGCCTGCTGCAAGGCTTTGCATTTGGAGTTCCTAAGCTTAGATCACTGGTGATTACCATACCGTCGGTTTTTTGTATACAGTGCCCTCAAGTCTCAGGCCGATGATTACGTCATGGAAATAAAGTAACTCCTAGGGGCAGTTTGCGAAAAGAATAGATGAATTCTCGTTCTAGGCTCACACGTATGCATGATTTCTGTAAATGTAAGCTGGATGGAGTTCCCCGCATTCCGTACAACACTGGTATTCTTCAGCGCAGGGCGCGTAGCACAGGCTATCTCAAGATGTCATTGACGAGGTGTCTGAAAAATTTCTTCCGGTTTTTGGATTGAAATAGCACGGGAGGACTGCCGAAAACTGACAAACTGCTCACTACGGACTACTCTCTGTCTGCACCAATTAAGCGCAGCTCCCTAGAAGTCATGACAATCAATACCCAACTCGAGCAGCTATCTCATCTACTTGCGATCAAAATGCCTTTTAGATTTTTTATTGATGCCACAACCTCTGGAGACTGTGCCTACCGGATTAGCCTCAAACGATACGTTACCAGTAGTGGACTGTCTGTGGATTTTATACAGTCTTCCTACACCGCTTGAATTGCGTTCAGATATTAAAGAAATACATCAGTACCCAACGACCTAGAAAAATGATAATATTCGAGGACCACGAAGTATGTGAAATACAGAGCACGATCAGTCGTTAGCGTCTATATCCAGAGACGCTGAAAAATAGTTTCCACAAGGAAAACGGTTTCTTATTCAACGACACTGGTGAGTCATTATGGTAAGCAGTCCACACACAGAGCTCAAAATATCTGTAAGTTATCTTCTGGCTGACTGTGCCGCAACTTTCTCCCAATAAGCAGGTTGATTAGCTAACCTTTCTCATAGATATTTGAATTATCCAATTACTTTCACAGTTTCAGAGGCACTGTCAGCCATCTTTCCAAACTGGAAGTTCATTGCTGTGATTTTCATCGTGTGAATCTAGCAGCACGGCTGAGCAATACTCTATGTGTGGTCGGATGTGAAATAAATGACGTCTAAAATTAGCATATGTCGGTTTTGCTTGGATGCTCTGTAAAACCCGCCTACGCTATCGCCATGGTTGCCAAAACAGTAGTGCGGATGAGACGGTCGTCTCGTCGACTGGCAGGTGAACCGTTAGTTGGCCTCTTAAATGTGATGAGGGTTAGAGTTCCAAAACTTCGAAGTGAACCTCGAAATCCAAATTATGAGCGGTACGAAATGAAATATGTGATGATAAGCACTCATTTGCTTGGTCTTCTGTTGTGCTACTAAGTGAATTCCACCTTCTTCTGTTCTGTATTTTCATATTGAACGTTAACGTTTCCTGTGCACAGCACTTTCTACTCACTATTTGTTTTTTTAATTTCTCGCTCCATAAAGGAGAGAAAACCAATAGTCATGCGTACTTTCGTATATA
>NW_008751688.1:559830-571835 GCF_000715545.1 Opisthorchis viverrini | reverse complement strand
ATATATATATATATATATATATATATATATATATATATATATGTAGAGAGAGAGGTTGGTAGACAGAAAAACAGGTTTATCCATTCATCTATTCGTTGACTGGATGGTCGATCTGCTGGCTGGCTGTTCGATAGATTGAGTGACCGATTTAATGAATGAGTGAGCGGCCAATTGATCGACTGATTGGTTGACTGATTGATTAATCGATTCATTGACTCACTCATTGATCCACTGATTGGCAGGCTGATTGGTCGATTGGTTGATTGATTATTAGGTAGGCGGATGGATGGATGGATAGAGTGAGTAGTTGTGTGGGGGGGGGGCGGGCCGGTGGCCCTACCGGGGGATGGGTCGGCCCATGGACCTACCGGATGATTAAACTTCCGAGAAAATCAGTAAATTACTGCCTTCTTGTCATGGTTTTTAAAATAGGTACACTCCTATTAGTTCAAGACACCGTCATATCACTTCTCCAAATCCCCTTCTCGATCTTTGTCTTATGTTAGGTACATCGATGTACACACGATCATATTACAGGTATGGCAAGTAAGTCACAGTCAGTAGTGAGAATTTTGTGCTTAGTAAGATTTGCTGTAATCCCGTTCTACGTTCACAAGCAAGTAATAATGGGCAAGTCAGTCAACTCATTCGATTGCAAAGTCCTCGTGGATCAGTTTCAATGGTTTGTTTGACAGTATTTTCTGCAAATCATATCGACACTTGTTGTCGAATTCCCTCGCACGCACCAGATAAACGGGTACCTGTCATGTTCGGTACCAAGAACAGAACAGAAAATATCACTGGAAAGGTTGACAGCAGACCGCTTGTACCCATGTACAATGCTCCTCTAGGTAATGGATCTCTCTGAAACTACTCCCTCTCCTGTGGCAGGTGATAGTTTGTTTGTCCCTGCGTGATGCGAAAACCTTTCTACTACAATTGGAGAAAAATTACTATATTGGTAAGCAATCATTCGGACAGCATCACTATCACATGACAGAGAGAGATCGTTAGTGCACATACCGTCACACATGGAAGGGAGCACATATCGAAAAGTAGCTAGAAACTGGGTATTAGATTCACGATCGGGTGAAACAAAATAGACTTGATGATGCAGCTCCAATTTCTGCATGAAAATATCATTTGATGTGGTTGGGTTCATTTGAATCGGTCAAAAAATCGCTGGGTCAGTTGACTTTATTTAGTTAATGGAATAGCGGACAGACACGAACGGACTAAAAACAAACTAAACTTTAAGTGAATCTCTCGTTTGTGATATTTCCGGGCAACTGAATGTGTTGCACCAGGCCGCCTCATGCTTCAGTCGCTACGCTATTCGCAAAACCAGATTGGTTTGCAAATGGGTGTGTATTCGCTAATTTCGCACTATCTGGTTTCAAGTAGAACATAAACTTGACGGAAGCTCTGAGACTGCACCTACCTGATGAGCCCCAAGAAGGGCGAAACCGGTCATGGACTGTCGACGAATTTTCGGCAACCTTATGAGTAGTGCGTTACGAATAGACTTTAAACATTTACCCCGACTTCTTCTGAAAACAAATTGGTTCTTGTCATTCATTAAGAAGTTCAGTTGCCAGGGATTATCCTCGCCAATTTGCATTTTTCACAAATTTTTTCGTCGCCCAACAAATACGGCTGTACGCCTATCTGCATAATTGCGTACCAAATCAGACAGTCCATATTCTTCTTCTAGTGCACGGAGAGGAAAACTTCTCGGCCAACAATCCTGATTTAAAGCAACATCATGTGATACCGATTCGCCTACAACTGAGGACAAAAAACTCGCGCTAATCAGTAAATGCAGTAGACTGAGAGTTGTGACAATGAAAAAGGTCCTCCTGTCTATAGCTGTCAGTTGCATTTCATTATAACTTGTTGACCGATAGAAACCACTGCACTCAGTGTAAACTGATATCGGCCATAAAATATAATTGGGTAGAACATGTGTGGAGAAACTGAAACAGACTAACGTTTTACCATCGAAGCGCATCAATTACTACACTTAAGAGAGAGAGGGAGAGTCAGTTATCAGCAACCAGCGAACAGCGGCCCAAAAGCACGGAAGATTTTGATCACTCACTTTGTTTCTGCTGTAATTAGATAGACAAAGCACTCACTGTGGTGAGTTACTGAGGTCATTATTGCAGAATGATTTTCTGTAGAATTTGTCAGTATTAATGGCTGTGTGAGCGAAATGTTGTGGTTAGTTCAACAACAATGGATCAACAAACTTACTGAAGTACAGTGTACGAAAAGATAGACGAAAAGGTTCTGGACAATCAGCCCTGTGGTGAATGTTCCCGATTACTCGCTAATCGCGGTACTCTTCCGTTATCGGTTCAGCGAATTAGGAGACACAAACAAAGTTCAAAGTGAACAGTACTTGATCTGAAATAGGGGGACATCGAAGGAGGATGACCAAACCGTTCCTAGATGATTTATGCAGAGGTTAGAAATTCCAAAATTATGTAGGGATATGAGGCAAGTGCTTAAAGAAATTCTTCTTAGTCCCAAAGGTCTGAATCACAGAACGTCGTCTGTAAAGACTTTCAGAAACCAGGCTAACTTACCTTTGTGTTTTGTTCGGTAGCAAGTCAATGCAAATGATATTGCATTTAACGCCTACCTTCTGTCAACCTGATGGAATCGCGGGCTGTCAGAAGCACTACATCAAATTCATCATCTTGATTGATAGCAACAGACGTTTTTGCCATCCCTAGTCATTTATAGCGTACGATCGTACCAGAGTAGGTCAGTGTTCACTACGGATCCAGATGTGATTTACTCTGAAATGTCCACATCAATATCAGTATCAGTCAGTCAGTTTAACTTGCCGGGACCTTCTGCACTCCCGAGTGTTGAGTCAGAGAATGCCAATAAGGATAAAACTCAGTCAAGCTATGACAGAGTGAAAAAGAACTGAACACCACCCAGAGTAGAGCAATTTGTCCCGCACACCTTAGACTACCTATCCGAACGAATACCGATTCAGATGAAACCTGTCTGCATGTTAAGGTATACGGATTATGTAAGAAATGCACCAAGTATCTTGATAAAGGTACAAATGCCACCTGACCAAAGCGGATTGTTTACCGCTTGCTAGTGTGCGCTCGATATTTAGGCTGATGGAATACCGCTTCATTTGGGTGTATTTGGTTTAGAAACGACCGTGCATACCAATCTATGATTGACCGTCCCCGATGCACTGCACATCCGGCAACCTAATACTGCAGGGCAGGAAAAACAAGTACATCCGTATATTTGTAATGTACTACCCATAAGGTTGCTGAAAATCCATCGACAGCCCACGACCGGTTTCGCCCTTCTTGGGGCTCATCAGGTAGGCGCAGTTCCCGGGTTTCCGTCAACCTTATGTTCTACTTGAAACCAAATTGCACGAAATTTTTCGAGAAATATACGCATTTGCAAATCAATTTGGTTTTCACGAGAGGCTCAGCTGAGTCTCTCGTTTATGATGTTCTCAGCTGGGTTCCAGGTGAGTCTCTCGAAAGAACCAAATTAGTTTGCAGATGACTGTATATTCGCCAAGTACATCCGTAGATTTTGGTACGGCAGCGAAGCATCAGTGCTGAACAATGATGTCATGCTCTCGATGATGTTGATGACGATATCATTCTTAAAACCAATTTCCTGGTTGTGCTTGAAATTCATTCGTCGCCACACTTTTGGACTTGCCTCCAACCTCCTACAGGGAACTGTTCAGTTGTGACTCAGACCGTTAATTCTCGTGTGTCTTTACCATGTTGTCACATCAGAAACACAGTTAAACCGATTTTAGTATGCCATGTCCTGTTCTGCCTCAGTCCTCGCTAGAAAAGCCCATCGACATATTGATTTCGGGTTCACACTGTGGATTGTCCACTATAAAGGTAGAAATATCCCACCACGGTCTCACCACGCACCACTCACGTGGTCCCTATTTATAGCTAGGTGAACTAATCGTTTGGTGCCCACGACCTTTCGATGTTAGGCGCTTTCAATCATTCATGTCTCTTGGTGCGGCCTATCGTCACGTGATTTAAAGGTGAGTACATTGTTCAGCTTTGGTAGTTGGACTATATCCTACTGAAGTCATTCACGAAAATCTTGAAGTAAGTGCTCCCGACTTTGCCATGGTGGGGTTAGCTGTGTCACCTCAGTGAACCAAACCAAAATATGGCTCAAACAACCAAAACTAACATTTTCACAAAGGCGCTGTTCGATGAATGAATTACTGAAACAACATACAGGCCCACTTTGAGTTTGGTCATCTAGCCTGGGATGAGATTGGAGACACCGATAAAGCGGACCGACTCTCAAACCGTAGACAGCCATCAGAACAGATGAAGACGTTCTTTGATAAAGTCTAGCCTGGGTGGTCAAAACGTCAAACAGTTGCGTTTATTGTATCCACTCTTTAATCATTATTGTCACTGTGACCGAACAATCTACCGCGCCTACACTTTCCACTCCTTCGAACTCATTTCGAGGTGACCAATCACGAGTGGGTATGTGTTAACGAACTATTTTAATCTAATGGATCTTGATGGACTGATGGTTTCAGAGCATTCAGTTCAGTGACGATGGACACCGCCAGTCTCTCGATTATCTCTAGTCAAAATAGAGACGAGTTGAGTGCATTTTTGACTGGACTTGAAATGTAATCAGTAATGCTCCTGAGCCAAGGAATTGATGTAATATCACCGAATCAGTCGCATCGGTTCAGTTCAGCTCAGTCCAGTTATTCAATTGTTAACCACCTACTAATGCCGACTGTCCGAAGCCAGAACTCTGTTTCTACATAATCGTGACTGGAAGAATAAGAATAAAGCCACGAATCCGGAGCCATGGTCTAGCTATTTCCAAAACTTTGAACTGTCACTGATTCGTAATCAAAGATTGGTCAGGAGCAACCTACTGAGGGCGTTCATGCAGCTGCATCACTGTTTGTGTGTTTGGACTGCTTCTAACTGTGTCACTAGCCACGGATGCGACAATCAGGGGAATAATGATAATCTGTCGGATGGTGGGACTCTTTTACTCTCTTACTCAGACTCGTCGGCTGCAACCAGAGACAGAAGCGAACTTGAGGAAGTTAGCAAACCCACTCTTGATTAGGATATCGGTCCGTCGACCACAGGTTTGCGAGTGCGCTTGATACGTAAAGGCATGTCTGTGTCACAGCCGGCTCCGTGCAGCTTCCTGGCCGCGTTTGACCGAACGCGCCAATTGGTCAATCCTCATGGGCCTAGAGTCTCACTGCGCCTTAGAGTTTTAGACTACAACGCTTGTAAGGCCTCACACTGAACGGATTCGAATACGTCGCTTTTTCCCAGCAGAATCAGGTTTCCCTGGTAGTTTGCATATTCACCGAGAGATCAGTCGTAACTCTGTGGCAGTGCAATGATCAATGACCGGATTTTTTACCAGAGTGGACTGTGGTAAAAGCCTACACTCAAACTCTCGATCAACGAGATATGATCTGATTGGCCTTCCAGACACCAGAAATGAATAACCTATGGATACTTGTAGTTCCACACGTAGAACCGGAAGTCAGTTATAACAGGGGAACAGCCAAACCTAGTGACACTGTAAGGCTCGTTACGGAATGACCAGTCACAAGGTAGTGATCAATACAATGCTCCTGACCAACCGTACAGAGGCAGCTAACCACCATGCTACCCTATAAAACCGGTCTGCCTTGGTGTTCGCATCTAAGGTACCAGACCTACGGTTAACTTATGAAGACCCAACTAATCATGGGGTTCCTAAACCATTTTTCTTCGAAGTAAGAGACTGTAGACTGGGGAGATCAGTATACAGAAAGAGGTTGAAGTTGCTAAACGTCTGTAGGAAAAGCTGTTTAATAACCGGCAATTCGGTGCCGTTTTTCGAAACAGAAAAAGGGGGATCGCTCTGGGATCGGTTAAACTATCCGAGATTTTATGTCTTGGGGAAGCTGGCAGTCACATATCATTTCCTAGAACGATAACAAATTCGGCTTCTATGACATCCGATAAGGCCAAACTGCTTCGCCCCTGGTCCACATCATCAAACTCATTCCGGTTGACCGTGTAATGCTTGTTAGAATGGGGAATCCGAACGAACAACCACTAAGTCATAGGGCAACTACGTGTTGTCAATCGCTGCATGATTTGGAATACCATTGAGCTTAAACTGTTGTGGTTAGATCTAAGCGTTGGTAAAATATGTCAACAATTCCATTAAGCTTCAGTTTCAACGGGCTCTTATTCAAGTATTTTTGGCGGGTTGATGATATTTCGCCCTCAATCTTCGACGTACCGAAACCAAATTTTCCCCGGCCTTCAATTCAGCAGGCTGTACATAGGTCCGACCTGAACATCGCTCGACTGCCCAGTCCAGTGACTACTTTTCAGTGTCTTGACTTAACACAAAGGTAAACACAGACACATTGATCATGTGGTGAACATTTCGGTCTGTTTAGCGCCATGCGTCCGGTGTGAGATTTTAGTTTTGATCGAGGTCGACATATGGGGACGTACTTTTGATGTCCTGTTGCTCACGTTACCAGTTGTCGCCCGCCGTGCGTGTGTCCAGCCTCAATTTATTCCACATCAGTCTGTCTGGTTGTTGGCTTACATACATAGCACGCAACATCATCTTCCATGTGCTCTTGTGGTCAGACATCGTGGTGTCCGTTCGGCACAAAACATGACCATAGCTTGTCGTCTACATGAAACGTAAGTGAAGGTCACTCGTCTGACCTGTCATGACTGACGTAGTTGTCCTGGATAAAGAGGAGAAGAAAGCATCATTGACCCGACAACAGACAATTGGATAGACAGTGTACTGGACGAGGCGGGGTAGGTGGGACAGCCTGTCTGCCTCTAAGGTCACGCCCTCTGCAGGGCATTCTTGAAGGTCTGGGCGACTAACGTCTGGCCGGGACAAGAAGATTGGGCGGAATGTCTCGTTCTCTCAAGGGTGGTCTGGTTGTGTTAAGCTTACATCGTCCAGACTGAATGATCAGAAAGTCCAAATGAATTTGTGGCCTATCTTTTTGGTGCTGGACGGTGCATTTATGGCGTGAACGTGGCTTGGAAAGGAACATCCATGCTACTGAGCAGAGATAACACGCAGTTTCACCCGCTTATCTCTACGCGTGGTTTTTCTTTCCAAGCCTCATATCAGACAACTTAGTCGTCCTGGTTAACTTTATGTGCGTTTCAGCGTCTGAGTGCAGACAAATCCGGATAACCCCGATAATTACGTCAATTAAATGAACTCAACAACCCTCAACTACAAGTGTGTACTTTTCTGCTATAGAATATTCTCATCTGGTAGCACGTTAGCCAAGCGTGGCGATCATTTTACAAGCTTTGCATCACTATTCGTCAAGATCTTTACAGTGCGTGGTTGGGCGGTTTATCTGACAGATTACTTGTTGGCTCCATTGTCGGGATAACTCGGTAAATAGTTCACGGGATAATAGTAGTAGTAACAATAAAATAACAATAATAACGGGGCTATCGTTTTCCCTCTCTCTTTGACAATCCCATAAGCAGGATGCTGAGACACAGCATGCTGAAAAATAAACATTCTCTTGTGTTAGATATGTATTCGGCCCTGGGTATGAGGTCAGTCAAATCTTCAAATCAAAATAATGTGTCTGAACGGGGTGAGTTACTATTAGAACCCAGATATCCCGGCAAATGTGTTCGCTTACTGCTTGTCTGGAAATCGTACTGGACATCTATAGGCAGGAGACAATGTCCTCACGGGAACAGACTGGGACTCTCGTGCGTCTGGACATTTTACAGGTCTTTTCTGACAACAAACTGACTCTCCATCCATCGCATGGTTCTCCTGATAGTTTTTGGAGCACTCTCGTCAAAAGTGGCTTGCTCTTATGATTCTTCCGTTATATCGTAATAATAATAATAATAATAATAATAATAATAATAATAATAATAAAATATTCGTTATTTTAATATCGTTATTTTAATAAATATTCGTCCTTTAATTGAAGCCAATCTATACTGAAAAGCCGAGAGGTACAGTACGGCAGCTTCATCCTCACTTTGAATCATCAGTGGTGAGCATCTCACCAAAATCAAGGGAATCTCGAACACGCGACCTCCCGGCCAGTAGTTTGAATAATTAACAGCTTGGCAACGAGCACCTGACCAGTGGTGTGATTAGCTCGTGAGGTGCGCATTGCTGATGATTCCCAATTAGGATTGAACAGCTGAGGAGTGCTTCTCGGTGTTTCCCCTACAGGATGAAATCTAGATGAAATTACAAGTTCCCTTCATACTGTCAGTAGCATTGTTATTATGTGAAAATCAGTCACTGAACAAACATTCCGGCATTTCACACACTACTGTAAAGTGATTATGGATTGACTAATACACTACTCACAAGGTTGCTGAAAACTCTTCGACAGTCCACGACCGGTCTCGCCCTTCTTGAAGATTATCAGGTAAGTGCAGTCCCCGAGTATCTGTCAACCTTATGTTCTGCTTGAGACCAAATTGCACGAAATAAGGGAAGTGCACTCATTTTCAAACAAATTTAGTTTACCTAAAAACATCTTAAACGAGATAATCGGCTGTGTTCCAGGTGAGTCTCTCGCAAAACCAAATTTGTTTGCAACTGAGTGTATTTCGCTTATTCTGGTCTGGTTTATTAGGCTTGAGAACCGATTCTTGAGCCATCAAGGGTGACTAACTATACACTACATGGTTTAGTGTGTTAATTCGGATCTGCGGAAACGCAACACGCCCCGAGTCTATGGTACGGTCTCCCATGCTTGTTCCTTCCACTCCGTAGCACCTAACATGGTAAGTAAAAAAGAAATAAGAGAAATATCGCACATTTAGGATAAATCTCACCAATTTATCACAAGGTCAGATATTCTAGATGAAATGTACGGGTGGCTGGAACAGTCAACTAAAATCCAAAATCTAACATTTTTAGGCGATGAAGGTCGATATATTTACCGTGAGGGTTGATTGTGTGTCTCGTCGGCACACAGTATCCGTTGCGAGTGTCTGATGAGCAGTGCCTCTCTGATGGCTAGACGTACAAAGTTTGAGCCATGCATCGAGATGTTGAAGAATTTTGGATTATGGTCTGTCTCGGGAAAGGGCTTGTTGACGGACACTGTAAGTGTGCGTACTCCATTAGCCCTAGTCCTTCGAGCGTTGTCTCAGCTACGTCTGTGCGTAAACACCGTTATATCCTGCCTATGTAGGTTTCCATTGAGCGGCAGATGGAGTGATGTGTAATGTTTACATAATTATACATATGCATACAGGGAAATAAGGTTGAAATCAAGGGTCCTAGCAATACAACACCAATCAAAACAGAAATTCTGATAGCGGATGGTGTTCGTGATTCAGCAATCACCCGTCTTTCTTGAGGTGTGGACTATCCTCGGCAGTACACGTAGGATCCAATATCTGTGTACCAAATCGTGGGTGAATTGCATTAAATTGGTGAAAACCTTCAGAAATGTTATTGTGGGTATTTGGTAGTCGTCATTGAATCCGTTGTCTGGTATACACTGCGGTTCAACGATCGGAGAAATCGAACTTTGTGGGAGGTTGTGTGAAGTGCACTCCTGCACATGTTCACAACCTGTCTGTGGGTGATACATGCTTCAACTTCATCATCATCATCATCATTATCATCATCATCATTATCATCATCATCATCATCATCATTAACAACAACAACAACATTCTCATCGGTAACCGATACCAGATGAGAACACTGGCGCTTCACTGCCGTACAACTGTGATATCTATTTGAGTCAAATCTGAAAATGAAAGGAAGAATAAATGGCACTGGAAAGGGGACTTAAGGCTAGTCTATCACAAAGATATGAGGTGCCCACATCTTCAACACAATCGGACAATCGAAATAGAAACTGACAGCTTGAACGCTATTGACATCCGCTAGCAGCCTGAAATGTCCCTCCTGACGATGAAATAGTTATGCTTATCAGGATGGAGAAAGGCTTCAGAATGTTTCGCTCCGATCGTATACCCTGAGTTTGGTGAGAAACTTATTTCTGACTCCGCAAAATGACTCCAATTGATCACCTGGCAAACAAATCCGAAGTCGCTTGTGAAGTATGGTATGAAAGTTAAGGGACGATGTCTAAAACCGTCTATAAATGGTGTACAAAAGCATAGTAGACTTCGAATCCTAAAGTACAAGTAGAAGTGGCGAGTTTTTCACCAGATTGAATTAGACAAATGCAGGCTAACCGAGCCTACACTTGAGTTTAATTGAAAAATACTACACGTGTTGTAAAATACTCCTCAAGTCTACGAACCCCTTCGTTCGTGATGGAAGGATGTACCTCTTTGTGCTCCAAAGCGATGATTCATAAGCTATCCCCTGGATACAGCTCCTAGGGAAAGTCTGGTGCATTAATATCCAGGCCATTTTTCGGAACATTGAGAGCCATCCATTCAGATCAGATGGAATCTCCTCTGGATGTTTTAATCTTATTCGCTGAAGCACATTTTTCTGGTTATAAACAATAAGTGGTCGCTTCAGCGGTTCATTCAAGTGAGGAACGGGGACATTCTTGTAAAAATCCAGTCACTTTTTTGTACTCAGAACTACTTGGGTGAAATGAACTTGAATGGTCCGATTCCCATGTGCTCTACACAAGATGCAAGTCCATGAGTCAAACTCGAACGTCCTACGTGAGTTGGTTTGTGGTTATCTGATGTCTGCTCCGGCACAGACAGAACACCGCCTCACCCGAGTGCATGATGTCCTCCTGAAGAAACAACTGATGAACGTGACAGTTGAGAAACCAGTTGCAGTACTCTGTACTCTAATACAAATAGTCCTTGTAATCATTATGGTAGACAAAAGTGATATTTCCGTTTTTTCCGAAATCCCCTGAAACATTCATCTTCCGAGGGCATATTTGTATGAATTGTGGTTGGTAACTTTGAAACTATTCATGCTTCCTCCCCGGTGACGGACATCTGAGAACTGGTCCCGTAGGTTTCCGTCTTTTGCACTGCAATCCAATACTGGAGCTTCTTCGTTTCGAGATACAATCGCCTGAATCTATCGCAGCCAATGTTTTTCGTAGCAAGGCAATGCTGAGTAAACCATTTTATCAGAGGTTTTGACCACCATTACTTACACATAGATCTCTATGTAGTGAATCTGGCGGGAACTCTACATGATATTTACATGTGTACTACCCACACCCTTCTTGTTAACGGAACCTTAGATGAGTTCTTGGGGTAGCCTTTACATCCCTTCACGGCCGGTTTAATTACTTGCAAGTAAAGCGATCGCACTCTACGCTGGAGCATATTCATTCCGGAAAGTAACATCGAAGAAATATTGTGCCGTATGCATTTGATGAATCCGCTGATCTGGGATCATGGTTTGAAACCAGTTGGAACAAGGTGGGAGATGCATAGCCGTTTTAGACATAGAAGGAAAGCAGTCAGTTTATCCAAGTGTTTGTCGTAAGACTCTCGCTGTGTTTGTTCTTATCCTACCGACAACTTTATGCGCCTCGGTGTCCTAGCATCCGCAGCAATCAGCAAAACACTTATTCTGCCCTGATCGACTGTGATTAAAGCGGACGACCATTTCCATAGGTTTCCGATGCAAAACTTCGCCACTATATCATACACGGATTTCTCATGACCGTAGGTGACAAGCCTCAATCTATGACCTACCGACCTAGTTAGCCTCACCTCACTGTGTCCCAATAAAACTCCATTTGTAGTACGACCACACGGCCGCACATTTCACTCACAACAAGCAACCTACTATGTGACAAAGGAATGGAGGGAAACCTCAGAGACATTGGGCATGTTCTGTGGCTTGGTTGGTAGCCACTCAGATAGAAGCCAGATGTCAGTCAAGGATACCAAAAATGAAGCATCACAACCTGCACAACAACAAACGGAAGCAGATTCTAACCCGGGTGTACACACAACACACACACA
>NW_008751688.1:544006-559440 GCF_000715545.1 Opisthorchis viverrini | reverse complement strand
ATCCAAGTGTTTGTCGCAAGTCTCTCGCTGTGTTTGTTCTTATCCTACCGACAACTTTATGCGCCTCGGTGTCCTAGCATCCGCAGCAATCAGCAAAACACTTATTCTGCCCTGATCGACTGTGATTAAAGCGGACGACCATTTCCATAGGTTTCCGATGCAAAACTGCACCACTATATCATACACGGATTTCTCATGACCGTAGGTGACAAGCCTCAATCTATGACCCACCGACCTAGTTAGCCTCACCTCATCGAACCTCCCAACCTCTCACAGCGTTCACTGTGTCCCAATAAAACTCCATTTGTAGTACGACCACACGGCCGCACATTTCACTCACAACAAGCAACCTACTATGTGACAAAGGAATGGAGGGAAACCTCAGAGACATTGGGCATGTTCTGTGGCTTGGTTGGTAGCCACTCAGATAGAAGCCAGATGTCAGTCAAGGATACCAAAAATGAAGCATCACAACCTGCACAACAACAAACGGAAGCAGATTCTAACCCGGGTGTACACACAACACACACACATTGACCCAATCTGACTGTTAACTGATCACAGGGATGCACCAATCAGAAGACACGGTAGTGGACCCAAGTGTCGCTGCATTTGACTCGTATTCAACTGACTGTAGAAATCCTTGAGAAGGGTCGACCATGGTAACTGAAACGTCGGATTATAACAACTGTGTTTTGACTTAATAATTAAGAACTCCGTACTGTACCCCAAATGGCGCTGAACGTTCTTCGAGCTGATTTCGACCCGGAACTCCTATAGAAACCCACAATACCTAAAGCTTGAACGATCAGCTTGTGCTTCGAGGTATTCAGCCACTGCAAAACTTCCCTTACGGTTCGGATTTTTCATGCTTACTTCTCTTCCTTGTATCCTCCAAGTTATGTTCCACAGATATTAGAGATAAGGTCATTGTGTCCGACAACGAGAAGTGTTTCTCTGGGATACCGGAAAAAGCAGAACGCTTGTAGAAACATTAATTATTTGCCAGTTAAACACGTTGTGTCACAGGGTTTAGAATGTGATTACTAATTGAGAGTGGCTGCCACGGCAACTATTATGCCGTCACATCTGACGGAAGGCCTGAAGAAAGAAGAGCACACAACCGGACTGGAACTGAGGCGCGCGTATCTAACCCAAACTGGATAGGATATGAATTAATATTATAAGCAAAACGTCAGACCTACTTATCGATAATGGGTGTCAGCACAGCTTTGTGCCAAGACCAAGTGACAACTCATACATCAAGGTATCTGGTACTACCGATCCTTGCACGCGGTTCTGGCCTCATCGTACTGACTGTCATAATTCCTAATCATTCTTTTCTATCACTATTTTTGTTCATTAACCCCCGCTAGGGAAGTTTAGTACCGCTGATTCTGTCTCCATTCCTTGTTCCTATTTGGCTGGTAGTGTGGCAGTCTGCTGGGTCAGAAAGGGGCCTTCTGAGGAGCTGAGCTCAGATCGCTTTAATGGGATCACCAAAAGGTGGGCACATGGCGGTGCGCTGTCGAGCTGCGAATAGCGCTGTGTTGAATCGTCTCCGCTGTACAGTGAGTGATTCAAGGTTTAATAACCTAAACTGTATGTGGTGCCTGGGACAGCATTGCTGGGCCAGAAAGGGGTCTTCTGAGGAGCTGAGCTCAGACCGCTTTAATGGGATCACCAAAAGGTGGGTACATGGCGGTGCGCTGTCGAGTTGCGAATAGCGGTGTTGAATCGTCTCCGCTGTACAGTGGGTCATTCAAGGTTTAATAGCCTAAACTGTATGTGGTGCCTGGGACAGCAAGGTAGCTGGCAGACGGCTTCGGAACACAGACGAAGCTTCGGAAAAATGTCCTTATCTGGTTCATCTGCCTAAACGAGTCGTGGGCGCGTCCGTGCGCAACACGCGCTTACGCACACGTGTCTGCTCTTTTTCTCACTACGCACTGGCTGCACTGTCGTGTATTCTGCTTGTTGTCGTTGTGGCCACTTCGTTGCCAGTATCCGGGTTAGTGACGTAGGTGTGTGTGTGTATGCGTGAGAGTATTCCCGTGTTTAGATGTACGGTCTGAACAGTCACTGTCCCAGACAGAAGTCGGCTACTTTTTCCGCCAATTCGCGACTGTTCTATTTTCCGACAAACCACACCCATTGGCTGCTCTCAAGACCAGACATTGGCTCCCGTGCTTTGTCCCGAAACAGGTACCTCACACCGACGACCGATTGCTTCCTATGCGAACCAAGTGGCGGGTCGCTATTTTCACCACTCAGTTTAGAACAGGCAACGACACTGGTCCTTCTGTTGTGGAGAGATTTGATCGGCGCGAGTCACTAGTTCACAGTCGGTACGCCAAATAGCCGATTCATGCTGACACTATCGATTTTCATCCAGTGTCATAAATGGAGGTCAGCCAAAATGGCCGTACGCGAGTGACAATCGGTAATTTGGAAGGGACCGTTTTAAAGCCGTCTCAGCCTAACGAGCACTGTTGTGAGATCATAGCTATATGTACACTGGAGATTATATGAGACAACGTAGCATATGTAGGCTGCCCGTCAAAAGACATTCTATTCCTTCAGCTGTAAAATTTGGAACCACGGTTATTTTCCCCAGCTTTTCAGTATCACCACCAGAACGTTGAACGCCTGAATCACTTCGTTCCGAAGGACCATATTCTAAAATGGTTTCAGAACTTTTGTGTTTTCAAGGAAGAGTTGGTTAGCCCATGTGCCTACCTACCACGGATGACTGGGCTAAGCCATATCATGTGACGACCGGTTACTTCAAATTGATCATGAGCGCAGTATTAGTTGAATGCGGCCTACTTACTCAGCCTCGTTAAATTCAGAATATTTATTGTGGTGTAAATAGGTGAATTTCTTGGACCACAATGTCCACAAAAGACTCACTTGGAACAGAAGCCAATCCATCAATACCAGATAGTCTTTTTTAATGACCGTCGTCGAGGACATGGTTTCGGTCCAAATGTTCTCAATCCAGCCATAGTCCATTAGCTTTGTTAACTGATAGCTGAACCTAACATGGCATGGACATAGAACATAAGGCATGAAATAAGGTAGGTCTTGCAATATACTGGGAAGATCAGTGACTCTTTAGCGTTCCCATAATGAAGAAACCTTCGTGCCGCAGGATGAAAAGGAGGCAACACATGTTTGGTGCTGCTCAATATTACGGTAGCAAACTTTTTTGGTCACGAGGTACTCAGTAAGTGTGAATAAGCGGTGGCACATGGAATACCACAACAACTTGAGATGATTAGTGGTTAAACAATTTACTTAAGCTGTTCATCGGTTCAGTTGTAGGTGGTTATGGGATTTGTTGAGTCCCGACCACATTACTCTCGTTTGAAAAATTCAAGAGTTCTTAAATGTCAGTGGCGTTAACTGAGCGGGAATTCCTGTCTGGCGTTTCACTTACTGGTCGCGGCATCTGACCGACCAATGGGATGGTGTTGTGACCACTTAGTCTACCCGCATACCGGAAAGAAGGATGATCAAACCGAGTCTATTCACAAGAAAGTGTGAAAACGATTCCACCGTTTGATACGCCTGAAAAAAACCAACAACTGACAACAACATGCAAAAATGGTGTGGAATGACCAGTAGTGCATCATTCCCAAAATACCGCATGAAATTCCGAACTAAACGTGCTGTGAAAAAAACTCTTGCGTGGAATCAGCGCCAAGTTCAAACAATACTTAAATTTGTCATTGAGAATCTTAGTTAAGGTAGCCGCCGTGAGTGTTTGCATGAGCCGCTTATTTCAGTTTCACTGACGATGAATCAAAACATTAGGGTTTCAGATCCCAGGTAATGGGGGGACCTTAACATCCAAAAACGACCTTAGCAACCGGATCCTTTAATTATTGTCAGGCTAGATAACCATAGCTGTATGCCGCAACTGAATGTTACAATGTGAAAAAATGTGATCTATATTTGTCTTCTGAATAATAACTAATGAAGACACCACAAAAGTGGCAAAAACTATCACGTCAGAAATAAACTACCCGTCAATTCAAGAAGTAAAGCAGGAGTTGAGTAAATGCCGAAACCTCGACGCACCCGCACACCGGTCACCCAGTCCACAGCGGCATAGACATTGATCACGTGACGCAACCAATTAAAGCGCGATTTTTTTCATTCGTTTAGGTGTTGGGGTGTGTTGGGCGCCGTTTGGGCTGCAGAATTTCACGATATCTCGAATATCGTGTCAATTGAAACGTGAGACGGCCTCGTACAGTATATTCAATTGCTTAGTAACATCATAAGCGAGAGCTTTAGCTGGGTTCCAGGTGAGCCTCCCGTCAAAACCAGATTGGTATACAAATGGATGTAGTTTGCTAGAGACGGAGGTGCCCCCTAATAGATGGGACTCGTGAGAATGAAGAAAATAATGCTAATAATAAGGTTTCTGAAAACTTCTCGACAGCCTACTACCGGTTTCGCCCTACATGAAACTCATCAGGTAGATGCAGTTCCCGTCAACCTTATACCCTATTTGAACCCACATTGTAAGCGGTTCACGAAACACACTCATCCACAAAATGATGCGATTTTAACGACAGACCGAATTGAATCTCACTTGAATCCCATGTTTATGGTATCCGATGAGCCCCAGTAACAGTTAAACCCGGTCGAAAAGCTCTCAGCTTTCAACAAACAAGATACACCAAGAAATAGAATTTCTCTGCCAGTCATACTCTACGATAACTACTTCTAATTTCTTCTTCTGCCAACAGGTGTAACGATTCCATCCTACCTATGTGAGAAACACAGAAGCACTGTCGCAGATCTACTGCTCAGACCTTGTGCACCCCATAAGCTGATGTAGAGGCGACACGCTTTTTGGAGAAGCTCAGTATACTAGAGGTCCCAAAATCGTGACCCGTCAGCAAGCAATCAGAACACAAACCTCTTCGGTTACTGATTTACCTGAAGAATTCAACCACTCGTTTGGCTGCATACGTGCTACTGCGAAAATCCAAAAACGTAGATAGCTGAATCAAAGATATAGGTATTTTTGCTGCGATACTTGTATTAAGAACCGGCTATCAGCAACAAATCTCATATCAGGCTCACCATCCACAGGTACAAAACCTTCGATTAAGACGCCATTTCACTACCCAAGTGCCGGAGACCGACTGACTGCACAACCTAACCCCACATATGAGACTACAAAATTACTATGGTCTCACAACTGGGCACCCATTGCCATGTGGCTTGATTTTTCTCCGTGTGAAATACTGTCTCTCAAGTGACCGAAACAGTCTACCATCAGGACAAACTAATTTCACAAGCGACATCATTCTCACATCTTAGTTATGAGGAAAGGAGCTTCGGTATATTCACTTATCTCATGTCCGAGTTTGAGTTAATCCTGCCTGATGCACCTCCTTTCCCGCATTCAAGTTACCAAAAGTCTCTTTTGAACTGGTGGTCACGCTTTAGAACACGTTTTTCGAGGCAAACAGATACCGTTCGTCGTACGTCTTTCGTGCCCGACAGTTTGTTCAAGTCGAAAGTTGATGTGTTATTGATAGAGTTGAGGTGACAGTACTCCCGGACAGGCTGAAGTCGTCCGTACACACTGTATGCCTATATGTATTTCAAAGTCAATCGCTTAAAGCATAGATTAATTTGATTCACCATAGTGCGGAAACTTTGACCAGTAACCAGAAACGAATGAGGAGTGGACCACCGGCCAACTCATCTAGGTGCTCTATTATCGATTCACTTATTCATATTGTAGAGAACCAATTTGTGGCACTGTCTTGTCCTTCTTTTCCATCTTATGCATGTCGGAAGAACATTTTTGAAACATTTATTCCTTTACACTCCCAGTGATTTTTTCAATAAATTAGTATGTAATGTTTATTTCTTTCGTCCGCTCCCGTTTGGGCAATGTGCGAAATGACCGGGAAATTAAGGGATGTTGTGCTATACACACAAAATCATAAATCAGAAGGTTAAACCGAGGACACCGCGAGCAAATCATGGATACCTGGTGATCCTGGTACATACAGATTCGTAAGTTTCAACCAAGGCTTGTGACTGATGAAATAATGATGTACGTATTGGCACTCAAGTCCTCGATACTTGTAAGTCTGCTTTTGCCTCCGACGGTCACTCAAACCCTCGGTTCATGCTACTGGCGGAAACAAGTGAATACGTTTCCTACAAAATGATCTGCAGTGAGTTGGCGAAGAAAGCCTATTGTGCTACTGTCCATAAAAAATGAGGTAGCCATAACGGCATCGACACTATGGAATCAAAATACAATTCAGGACCCCCCACCGTATACACTGAAAGGATCAATTATCGGAAATACGATAATGCGCGAGAAGGATCACATACCGAGCAATTGAACGACAGGCATTTTAGTTCCTGAAATCACCAGGATCATAGCACAATGCGGAAGCAAATTCCTTCGGCTGAATGTTGTCAATCGTTATCCTCGGTTCTGTGCGCTTGCGTTTACTTTCCGTTTCATTATTTCATCCGCAGAGTTTGTCAATTTTTACTTTACCCATATTTTCATCGACACAGTAAGCACTAGTTTGAATAGTGGAGTTTTGTACAACGATGAACAGTTCTCTTAACGCTGTGTGCATCTGTCTTGTACATCTGAAATGAAGGTAGCACTTCAGTAGGATATTTAGACCTCGCCACTTAAAAATTACCTTACTTTTGCCGCTATCATCGCCGTACTTTGTTCCAGGTGCGCGAGCAGGATTATCTCTCATCTATAGAAAGGCAATTGCTAACAAAAAGATTCGCAAAACTACCTGGTGTTCTCCTAACTCCTCGAAATTCCTTCAAAAAAGCAAGAAAACAAACTACCAGTTGTTAACAGTTCGAATTAATTTCTTTTCGCCGATACATAGCGGTTTTTGCCAGCTGCATCGCTCGTACCGAATTTTTCGGAAAACTGCTTTGTAGGTTCGTGAGAATTTGCAAAACCCAACTCACCTTTCTAACCGCACAATTACGCTTGGGCTATGCAACTAGAAGACTTGTGTTTCAGAATAAACCATGACTACGCCAGACACTTCTACCACACACGTCATGTAGCAATTCGGCTGCAGTTGAAGCGAAGCATATATAGGTGCTCGTGTGTGCCTTTCTCAGTGGATCTTTGGGGGCTTTTCAGAAAGGTTACCTCGAACCATGCAACTGGCAGATACCAGATTAATATTGGTGATGGAGTTCATCGATTGCATGTGTTTCTCTGGGAGAAACTCGTTTCAGTGAATGACCTATTTAACTCCAACATACATAAACATCAAAATGAATCAGACTGAAACTGAAAAGGCAGAGACAAGTTCCAGAGGGTAAATATTGATCTGATAACCCAGATGTGGCCTGATTTTAGGAAACATGGAGTCTACTTCTACAAGAAATTATTAGTATCCACGGCGATATCTCCACAATATGCACATGTAGCACTCGTATCTGAATGAAGGAGAGTCAAGTTAAGGTTCGAAGCTCAGTGGAAAAAAATCCAACCGGTAGTTTATATTTTCGACCCATTTATTGACGATCCATTCCAGAGTACTCTCATGGTGACTCAAGTCGAATTGATATTTCTGGCTATAGTAGTAGTGCATCGAGATGAACCCCGAATCGACTGTATACGCCTGGATTCAAGTCGTGGCTTTTGTGATTTCTGTTCATATCACACATGATGTGTTTTCAAAGCCTACTCGCATCAGTGTATCACTTCAACCGAAAATTTTCTGAATGGGTGATCCTTAGGACGATGTTCATAACTGGCAGATAGGACATTCCATTCTGTTGTTGAGACGTCTTTTGGGACTTTTGTAGAACGTTCGATTCACTTCCGGACTGCTTTAGAGATCTTTAAAAAAATAAGCGTTAAACAGTAACATCTTTTGCCATGCCACCCAAAGGAAGCACGAGGACTAGGACACTTCCAGGCGGCCTAAGCCTAGACAGGAGCAGTCGAGATGCCAGGGTTCGGTTCGAACCGCGGACCTTCCGGGCAGTGTGTTCGCACCTTAAACACCTATCTTGAGCTGTCTCAAGTCTGTTACAGTAATCGACGTGGAATATTGGCCTTATCTATAGATATTTTAACCGTCCCATACACGGCTGTGCACTTCTCCCATTTATTTACGATGCAGTTGGACATCAAACCAGTTTGCATGTGACTGACATTTATCACCAATAGCTGCCCACACATGTGCACGTTCCTGCATTTGAGTGAGTTATTCAGGTTACATTGTGCAAGTGTGGTGGTGCACGCGATCCATACGTGTGACTTTCGTATCTTGAACGAACGAACGAACGTTGGTGTTTTCCAGTCACGATTGTGCTCACACAGTTCGCTTCAGAAATTGACATTGGCTTACAGATACGAAAAGTCTTACATTGCCAATTGAAGATTGAAACCGCAGTAGTCTTCCTCTCAACGAGCAACATGCAATAAACCATTTAGATGAGAACGATTTTGGTGAACCAAAGTAATACTACTGTAGGATGTGAAAAAATGTGGGAATTCGGAGAAGCAGAGCTATATGGGATGGTTAAATTGCCTGTGCGTACGGACTTAAGGGACTCGATTAACTGGGCATGGTCGGTGCTAATGTTTGGCTATCGATTACATAGGTAACAAAGGCCCGCTCGGTTTACCAAACATGGGGGTTCTCGTTTAACCTTCATTATATAAAAAATCGTTCAGCTGTAACACCCTTCCGGTGCCTAGCTGCCCTGCTGCCCGAAGAAAGCACGAGGACTGGAATACTGCCAGGTTGCACGTGCCTAGTCAGGAAAGGTCGAGAGGCAGAGGTCGGGTTCTAACCACGGACCTTCCGGTCAGTAAATTCGCGCTCTAATCAATTGGGCAATCTCGCCCCCACCTTCATTATAGCTCCTTCTATTAGGACACAGCTTGGTTGGGTGTATGAACTGATGCATGACCTTTAAACCAGTTTTTGAGAGCTACTTTCTTTCAAATAGGATGTTCCAGATGAGTCTTTCGCAAAGCCGAATCGGTGCGCAAAATATGACATCACCCAACCGAATGTGCAGCGCATTGACTGCGTCAAGCTTTATTTGGGTTGACATTCAAGACATCGAGATAGATTTCCCTTGTCAGCAGTACTACGCATGAGACAATGTTAGATGATATCCCGGAGGGTTTTTTGGGTTGCTCGTCAGTAATGACCTTCCGGCTAGCAACTAAACTAGTGATCCAGAAAGAAATCATCTTGTGGGTATTACACTTCCATACTGAAGATGATGAGAGGATAATTTGATGTCTTCATGAATTCCATTTAGTTGACGTACCTAATCAGATTATTGAGATGCTGCTCACCTGCGTCTACTGAGTGTTCATCATGTGCCTGTTGATCTGTGCGATGATGTCACTTTCTGGCTCAGTGCCCATCACTTTTCAATAGATTGTTTTTGCTTTCTAATGTTGAACAACTCAATGTGACGCCACCCAAAATAGTACAGCACGTTTTTGTCGTTCGACGTCACCATTGGTTATTAGATGATACTGTGTTGTCTACCACGCAACTGTGTCGCGTCGTTGTTTGAATGAGGCGGGGAGTATGCGGTGCTGATGCAAAATGTCTGTGTTGTCGGCACCATGCAGCCACCTATCACGCGATCACGTGACTGACCGAAATAGGGCAATCGACTGGATCGCTTGCATAGCACTTCCCAGACCCAGTTCCAGTGTTTTTGTTAACAGTGAAGCATGAATAAACCGCAGCTCACGAGTTTGCCGCTCTCGTCTTCAAGGTGAGTGATCAGGCGTCGTTGCTGTGACAGCGTACAACTTTCTAAGAGAAACGACAACTCGCAGTGCAGTCATTGCTGATGAGTAACAGTGTTAATGAGCGCTGCCGCTGTGACCAACTCTTCCCTAAGAATCGCAATAGTACATTAACCGAACCGACGACACAAACTCTTGTTTCGATTCACTTATGTCAATCGATTAATAGCTGATTGGCCAAAAAGATGCAATCCATCCCGAGTGAATTACCAAAGCTTACCAATGTACGGCAATTGTCTCGAAGAGGGACAGAATATACGGCCTCCACTGGGAGTGGGCTCTCCTCAGTGGAGTGTATGCGATCATACATAGTTGTGTGGAATTGAGTAAAAAGAAGTGGAAACGACTAATTCTACGATCTCAATATTCAGTTAAATTTGCAATGTCTCTTGGTATAAACCTTTCAAGGCACGGTCTACTTCTTCGACCTTTATGACAGAAGATTGAACTTTTATCCCAAAGCAAACTCCGGGTTTATTGGTGAGCTGAACAGAGGCTTCTACCGCCAGTTCTCGTCTCGTCCCTGGGTTCTTCTCATTATACAGAAAACCCTTCATCTGGACTACTATTGATCTTCTGTTTTCCCACAATACACTTGATTATGTATCAACCGGACATAATCAAACGTTTACTTTAAATCCCGGAAAACTGCTGGTAATAATGCAACAGTTAATTCAAAGTTTGCATGTTCACTGCCGAAGGTTGGCGGATACGCCTATATCTCAGGGAGAAACGAAGTGGCTTTGTTGGAGTATACACCTCCCGCTTGCCAATTTGTGGTTCATAGTTCCCGTCCGTAGCTATTCGCCAATTATTTTGATCGAAACATCTGTATTTTTTGTGGATTTCCCTGGTATATCAATGTACCCGCTAGCCTCCTATTTGAGGCTATTTTTATGAAGTACTATGCTGAACAAAGGTAGCGTATTACTAAAAGCCTCCTCTAATGAGTGTGAAATTTAGGCATTACTAAAAAAATAAAGTATTATGATCCAGTACATACGAAGTTTCTTCCAGCAAGTACAACAGCCTTTATCTTTAGATCAAGATATATCTCGCCTCTATAAGAAGCTTCATACTCTGAACTCTATACAACATCACTCTGGGACCAAGGTTTCTTAAGGCAGTCTTTCTGTTAGTGTTTCGTTGTAAATTCACAATCACAACGGATCTGCAAGTGATTCAAAGGATCCTACAAAAATTGCAACCGGAGACTTGCATGCACATGCATCCACAATTAGCAGGGTTCCTCTGAACCAAGAAATTAAGCACCCGATGGTCGATAAGGTAGTCAAGTTGACCAAGATTTTAGGGGGAGCATGACAGACAACATAAAATACAACGACACAAATTGACTCATCGAGACTCATTGAGGAACAAGGATTGGGTTACGCCGATAAAACCCAAAGGTAAGAAGGCCGACGAAATGGGAACAGAAGGAGGATTAAGGTCTTTCACTAGAACAGCTTGCAAAGATGTCGCTGTTGTGAATGGACTGGAAGAGATGTTTGCAATACGGAGTTCAGCGTTGTGGTTCCATCATACAGAAGCTCCTTACCACTATGAGGAAAAAACACTGCCAGTTGCCTATCCCAATTTTCTCAACCCAGTGGAGTGCTTACTGGACGCGAGGTATTTGGGGGAGGGCCTCCCATATATTTCAATGGATTTTTTTTTGGGGGGGGGGGACTGAAAAATAGATCTCATGAGAGGGGTGGCCTCCATAAGGGTGAATCCATGTTTTACTGGCCGTTGAAAATCATTTTGGAAAGGATTCTCGAATCCCTCCTTCCAAATGTACAACGGCCCCTCCAGCACTCAACAAAAGAAGCGTTCTGGAAGGGCAATCTTGGTGAAGATCACTCTATTCCCCTCATCGTGCTCCCTACAATTAACAAGAAAGCTCATAGAGCTATATTTGAGGTGTTTTTGATCGTACTGATAAACAAACGCCTGTGTATTCTTGCATTGCTGTCCATGGCACAATAATCCCTACGGTTACTTGAACACCGACGTGTAGGCAATTGGCGAAATGCACTCATTCGCAAATCACACTGATACTAAAAAGAGACTCAGCTGAATGTTCCGTTCGTGATATTCAGTAACCGTAGTAGTAGTGCGTCATACACGTGGGTATCTCGAATGTCGCTCCAACTAGAACGTGAGGCTGACTCTAAGCAGGATATTCAGTTGCAGGTTCACTTAGGATTTCGTCGAGTGTCCTGCCAAAACCACGTCTATTTCCGAACAAGTGTATTTCACCAAGAGGGTTCCTATCCCTTGGGACAGCATTGTGCGTTCCAACTCTTCTTTCCCAACTCTGGCTGTGTGCATGTGAGAGGTGACCAATACCCCCAGCCTATAATCACAGATTCGTTCCAGAACAAGTTACTAACACTCGATAGACGCTTTTGTGGACAAGGCACAGCTAGTGACATGAAACCTTCGTCAGGATGGGCGTTGGTAGACCTGATAAAAGATCTCTTTTGGACTTTAGGGCATCCACCGGTGTTGACTACATGTTGCAATGATTAGCAAGGATGGATCACATGAATTTCAGTCGGGGGCGTGGATTCTAGGATATCAAACACTCTTGTCAGTTCATACTCAACTACACGACCACTGTCACGCGGGTTAGTGTACTTCACAACCGTGACCATTATTTCTTAATTTTCATCCTTTTGTGCACAATCCGAAGCGCCAACCTCGTGTGTGGCACGAACTGCTTATAAGACGTTCCATCCTAAAGGAGTGGTCCACATCCAAAACACGGTATTTTGGACATGAACCTCTCTGTCCTGTACCGGAACCGAAGATGACTGGATTGTTGGATGACGGGGGGGGGGGGGGGGTTAGCAGTCAAACCATCGAACGAGGTAGAAAGCCTGAATGATTCTACTAGAGTGAGGCTTCTATGTGTGTCCAATATTAGGTACAACCATGCGCATACGTAGCTTGTCTCGTACAGAATAACTATCATGAACCATTCCCATGGCCAAACTGATGTGCATGGTTTCGTGGTGTGTTAGATTCACTTGTGTGTGCAATATTGAGATGTATGTGGTCAACTAGAGATCATACATGCTACCGGTTCAAGCAAGGAACTTATCACAGTTCGCTAGTGACTCGTCAAAACAGCAGTGAATTTCAGAGCGCTCGGGAAGGTCTTAGAAAATACCGAGTGTTTTTCAGTTTGAGTTAAGAGAAAGAGAGAGAGAGAGGGTAGAAAGCCTGAATGATTCATATCGTTCTACTAGAGTGAGGCTTCTGTGTGTGTCCAATATTAGGTACAACCATGCGCATACGTAGCTTGTCTCGTACAGAATAACTATCATGAACCATTCCCATGGCCAAACTGATGTGCATGGTTTCGTGGTGTGTTAGATTCACTTGTGTGTGCAATATTGAGATGTATGTGGTCAACTAGAGATCATACATGCTACCGGTTCAAGCAAGGAACTTATCACAGTTCGCTAGTGACTCGTCAAAACAGCAGTGAATTTCAGAGCGCTCGGGAAGGTCTTAGAAAATACCGAGTGTTTTTCAGTTTGAGTTAAGAGAAAGAGAGAGAGAGAGAGCTCTGTCCCGTGGAAAGCACCATCCTCCTTCGTTGTCACATCCACTCAAGCAATGTTTGATGAGTTGAAAATCCTGCGTCCAAAAACAGTTTTGTTGCTCCATACAACAGTCCGGTCAGTTGGTTGAGTAGATTCATTGGATACAGTGAGAGACACAAGGGAAAGCTATATTACCACAATGAAAAACGGTGATTTATCGCCCGAACTCCTGGGAAAGCAACAATTCATCATGTGCTTTTCCGAGTCAAGTCATTAAAAACTTTGTGCTTTTGGTGGTGAATGACCATATAATACTGAGTAAAAGATTTTCAAAGGGTCAGGGAACGCGCATCTGTGAGGTAAAAATGGAGGGGAATTAAATCATACATATATTGTGAATGGAAGACCATATTCTTCTGGCTATTTGCTCGATTTCTGTACCCAGTGACGGAGGATAAATGTAGTCTTGCCAGTTTTCCCCTTGAATTCCATTTATAAGCGCTAAGTGCTGGGGCATTGATCCAACTGTTTGAAAGTCAGATTCACCCATCATATGCTATTAGCAACTGGAGGAAGAGTATCTGGACCCCGTCCCCCAATAGAGTGTTCTATGTAGCCGCATTTATTCTACGGATGTTTACAAGGAGTGATTTCTGAGCAAAGGATGTTGATGAAACTATTTCCGGACAGTACACTGTCTCCTTGAAAAAACCCCTAACAATGTATATAAGGTGATCGTTGATCTGTTCGCCGAACTTGCAAACGCTTCGTTGCCTTTCGCCGGGGCATTATCGGTGAGTGGTTTGGTTGAGCACTAATTAGTCACTAGAAAGTTACGCATCGTATGACGCAAAGTACGTAAGTGTATTAATGAAAACGACTTTTATACTGGTGAATTTTTTCACGTGATTTCAATTTAAAGCCATTATCTGCACATTATGATACAAGGTTCAGTTCCGTGTTCCTTTCATACAACATTCTGGCCTGCCATGTTAGGTGGCATTCCTTCAGAGGTAATTTATATGATTCTACCGTGAGATCAGGTGGTGGACTGTTTTGCCAAGACTACCAAGAAAACTTTCAGAAATGCCCTACAAGACATTCTCATATGAATTTAATGTTTACTAATCAAGTTAACTCACAATAGGTTGATGCTCAACTGGGGTGACCTGTGTTTGATCGATTTCTTCAATCCTATGTATTTTTTGGCCAGAAGATGGGTCATCAAAAAAGTCAGTTCTACTCACATTATCGTATCTTACTTGAGCAAATAGGAATTGCCTGGACCATAAATCCAGTTTTTCTACGAAAACAGTTGTCTTTAAATACGAAAAGATCAATCGATGCAGTCAATCAGTGCAATCAAATTGCCCAGCTCAGCGAACAAGCCAATGACCATCTACGCTACCTGAGCTACCAACATTTTCCCCTACAAAAAGCAGTGCAAATTACCCCCGATTCTTCTAATCTGCATGAGAAGTTTTGACCTTTGCTATGAATCAAACTACTCGGGATACTGTACGAGGCTCATTCTTGTTCATGATTGTTTCTTTATCTTCTCTAAGGCCCGTCCATCGGAACTTGCATTCGCCTCAATAGTTCCCTTTGGTGGATTGGCTTCCCGTGTGACGTGGCCGCAACCACACATATTTGTTGGAGAACCTTCCGACCCCAAATGGCATAAGGTTAGACACTGCCACGTTAATAGTTGACGTTTCGTGCTTTAACTCACGTGTGTGCATCTTCACAGCACTACTTTTAGATCTACACACTCATCATCCAAAACAATTCGGCCTTACCTCACTAACTATTACGCCAGATCGACCTCCAGTCCTGTCGACAGAAAGTAGAAATGCTGTTTCATAATTTTCTTGACAGTTGCACCACACTTCGTCCACTTTTTACTTCATCTTTATCAGAGTAATCCAATAATCAGTAATCCAGGAATTCTGACTGTAACGTAATGCACTGTTGAACAAAATGATACCATAGAGTGGGTGGATTCAGATTTAATCTACTGAATACAGCTTATATATATATACATGGTA
>NW_008751688.1:527866-542311 GCF_000715545.1 Opisthorchis viverrini | reverse complement strand
ATATATGTATATATATATATCGATGGTAAACCAAATTCGACTGGATACTGCCCTCAACTGATTGCTCCGTCTTGTTTTCTCCAACACATGAGACCCATCTATCAGAGTGAAACTAGTCAGTAGTATTCGTATGTATCTAGCAACCGCCTAAAACTCCTCGCATCACTTTTACAGATCACTAATCTTTTCTCGGTACTTTTTGTTCTCTATTCTGCGAGAATTCGGATGACTCGTGATTGATTGCTGCTTCGTGGGCCGCTTACTAATACGACTGTCCACCTTTTCCTAATACGAGTGCTCACCAGAAGATAACAATTCACCTGAGTTCGGGAATGAATGTCCCAAAAAAGCCTGATGGGATTCTCGTCCCGACGAGCTGTGGACAGTACTGGCTCTTTGGGAGCCAGAAAAAGATGAATGAATCCCACGATAACCAAGTGCAAACTCCTATATAGTTTTCTCAGTTCCACTTCCTTATTAGCCCACTCTCTTGATCAAGTCACGACTAAATATACCACATGCAAAAGCAAGTAGGGTTTTGTGTGCACATACGAATTATCGCATAACATACTGATTTCCTGTAAAAACCATACGTGACCTGGTTTGCAAGTACGCCCAAAATAGTTCTCGATGTTTACTTTCCTTGTTTTTCTCAGTTATAGACAGTTTACTTTGGTAGAATGATTATCTGGTGTAGGAAAGGTTTTACGGAACGGGCTTGGCTACACTGTCTGTACAGAATGCATGCAGTCAGATCCCCACTACCGTGCACATGAAAATGGGCCGCACGTTTTTACGGCCTGGTCGATCAGTTCAGTACACTGCTTCAGTGGTGGCCATGTGCGACCTTGTCATACCAGACTGCCTGTTTTTAATTTACCAAGCTTGGAACGTGTCGAATTATATCTACGCAGGCTCCGATCGACTGTAAGAACCCAGTTTATATTGCAAATTTTCATCGTGCCGATCAGTAGAACTTTTTCTTTTGAGGTTACGTCGTAGCAAGGCGCCCAATGGACAGTATGTGGCAAAATTTATCCATCTAACTGGCTAAGATGATTATGGGTGGGAAAGTGTTGAAACTCAGTTTTACATCGTTCTGGTTGATCTTCCTTAAGAGCGAAATAACTAGAAGCACGGAAGATTGCAGGAGAAGGACTTGACTGGAGTAGTCGTTCCGACCCACACAGGTGAAGTGTGTGAATTGCCGAAACTTCTGCAACGTACTCCCCAGCATGGACTGACAAACTTTTTCAAACTGAGAGTTCAGTCGAACAAAAAATAGTGGTTCTTCAACAAAGTTTGCAACGCAATTGCATAACTAATTCCAAGTTCTTCTAACTTTGAGTGACTTTAGGGACGATAAGGGTACATTTTTCATATTCTGAAATGCCTACTTTCAACTGCCCTCAAAACTTATCTGCGTAGGTGGCACCGCGATCCCCCCCAACAGATGTGGCTTAATCGAGTCTTCGGTGTTAATGCTAACAGCCTTGAAAGCTGAATATATTGAATTTCAACAAAACTGCACGAACTGTTTCAGAAGGGGATCTGAGCAGTTGGTGAGACAGTTGTTTTCTGGGGTTCGTGCGACTCATCATGCACTTTCTCAGTCGATGATACCAGACACCCCTCCACTATGACATATCTCTGATGTTATCAGTCCCAGAGGTTTTGGACGCCTTATTGGGACTGGCTTCTGCTAACTTCATTTATCAGCTGTTCGTCAAAGAATGACTTGGAGACTAGTCCAGGTATCGTCCAGAATGGGTCGGTTTATGGCACAAGGTTGACTTGTTGACTCGTCCAGAAAACTGACGAAACACCGCAAGTTCATTGGTGAAGCTTAGGCCGTCACAAATTTCATGGAGTGTGATAAGTGACTCGAAAATCCTCGTTACATGCTTACAAGAGTTTGGTTGACATGAGGCCATCCAATGCTTGGTGGACCTGGAAACCTATTCCTTAGCTATTGCATTGGTCCTCCGACCAAGCGTACGTGCTGAGCCAGTGCACTCAATCCTCATCGGCTCATTACAGCAGCAGTCTTAACATCTGCACACGTCAATTTCGTGTTTGATAGTACCAGTTTTCGCATATTACTCTGAGTCATATCAGTGTAGCTTTCAGTTGCGAGGGTACCTTAAGCTGTAAAGTGCATTTAGGCAACACGACAAGGAAACACACAAAAAACTGGATTGTACCAACTCGCTGAAGCACATGGTGCATTTGTTCTTATATGTCTTGAACCCCGCAGGTTAAAAGTACAAGTTTTCTGGAATCGCAACCTCGTATAGGTTTGCCAGTGAAATTGTCAAATAAAGTAAACGGTCAGATATATTCGCACTTTTTAGATAAATACTATTCCATCAAAAGGACTGCTTGTTCAACTCCATAGACCATTTCGTGAGACATGTGAGAAGCCCCCTTATGACGACCACGTTTAGACAAATGTCGTCCCGTCTTGAGGTCGACGTCCCTCTTCCAGCAAAACAGATCACCTAACTTATCATTCACATTGTCCGCAGTCTTAGTTCTTTTACTTCAGTTGTTTGGTCGGCTCTTTTATATACTCCAAACATTTTTCATGTTTTCGAAATCCAGGACACTCCCCACGTGTATCATGTTTTGGGCTGTTTTAAGGACAAAAGCAGGTAAATCTGCCATCCCTCCCAGCTATTTATCATGTGCTTTTGACGCCAACTCGCACGAATGAGATTGTGGATCATACTGTTTCTGTGGGTCCCGTCGAAAAAAACGTGGCGCTCAGTGGTCTATCTCCAGACATTGAAGTCAGCAGTGACAGCGAGCCAGTTCCTGTTCACCATATGGGAAACGCTCGCAGAGTAACAGTGTGGCTTGAAATGTATGCCCATGGCGGTACTGTTAGGTTCGATTGCAGATGCTTCAACTGTTGAACAAACCTAGAGGTGATATTAGGAAAACTGTCTCCTAAATTGCGACATCCGCAAACAGCTGACGCAGATGCCATACGAAATGACACACCCGCATTGTACCCAGTAAAAAGTTTGCATAGTTTAGACCCTTGATGACCAGAATGTGCATTCAGCTGCGACCACAATTTGACACTGCTTTCTAACACGAGACTGTCGCTCATTAACTGCGGTGATATTGCCCATATTGAGATGCCTAGCATTCACAAGATACGATGGCCTCAACAACCAAGCGGCCTTTAGAAGTTAGTGCAACTCGACCAGGCTTGCGCATGTGGTTATGGCGCTTAGAATGAAGTTACAAGTCTACTTACACTCATTATAAGGTCCTTTTCCGCCGGAAATCTAGGTAAAGGTCGTAGAGGCGAATTAAGGAGACAATGTGGTCAAAGCTATTTTAGCTTGTTTGGAAATAAGCGAATCTCAGGCACCACGAAAATGAAAAATTTCGACATAATCCAGTAGAACGTCAGTATGAGCAAAGAAATGAGTGTAAATAACTGGTTGGCTGAAATCTACTGTTTTAGATGGTTGAACTGAGGGGGATTACAAAACCAGTCCTCCCTGATGGCTTTATCGTTGATAGAAATCGGGTGTCCGGAACAGAATGGCTCTTGAATAGAGTGCTGTTTGCAAAAAGCTTACATCCATTCTTAAGCTCGTTGCGAGTGACAAGTGCAATCATCTGATAGGTTCGCATGAATCGCACCTTATTGACTGAGCTGTGATCATGGCTGTCATGGTCACAAAAGCACACTAAATGAGGCAAGGGAGGTGCTCAACTTCTTGGAACACCTATCTATCCACCACGCACAATGTTGATAAACAGTGCAGGCCACACTTTTTTAATAGCAGGCTATCAACAGCCATTATGTACTTTAATGAATAGTCATGTCAAAACGGTAATCTAAGGGTGACTTCGTAACCTTCGACCAGTGTTATTAAAAAATCGTTCAGTTGTAACTCCAGTCTAGTGAGCAGCTGCCATGCCACCCGAAAGATGAACGAGGGCTGGGTACTGCCAAGTTGACCAAGCCAAGACAGGGGAAGTCGAGAGGCAGAAGTCGGGTTCGAACCACGGACCTTCTGTGTTCTTGCTAACTTCCGTAGTGCTCCGGCTCAGATCGCGGCAGAAAAAAAATATTTTTCATCTCAATTTACGATTGCTTATTACGAACACATCTGGTTCCAGATTTTGGTATCTAATTTTAATCTGTTGTCCACGTCTGGGTACACCTGGTGCGGAACGCTTCAACCGCACCCTTCTAAGAAAAGTGAGATAACCTATTTTTCCTTGATGGGAAATGTGTATGAAGTGGGAAGTGACACTGGCTAATTTGGCGCTGAAAATTTCACTTATTTTCGTGAAATCTAAAATGCCAACCCAAGTCTAGGATAAGAATGAGAAGGAAGCAGTCACTCATCTGAAAGCTATCTTTTCACAACAGACTACCAAGAGGTCAAGAGGAATTCCATTCTGTATGCTGAAGCCTCGTATTCCTTTTGTAGGAAGTTACAATAACAGTACTTTCAGCATACCAGGTAAGAAACCGATTCACGGTACAGGAACGAAAACTGAGACCTGGAGTTCCTCGAAAGTGTCAAATACACCTGTCTACTGAAACCTCTGAACCTTTGTTCTGTAGGTTTGTCTACACATTTCCAAAGAGATCTTAATTTATGGGGAAAATGTCAAACCGAATTTCGGCCAGGTCAGACTCAAAAACGGGTATGGGATGATCTGAACATCAGTTAAGGCTTTAGACCCATCAATATTTGCAGTGACTTCCAGCAAGCCATTAACCAGGCGATCCCACGGGGATTACTATCTATGGTTATGAAGAATGTAATTATTTTCCAAGTAAGTCCCTGAATTTGCCATTGACAGGTTTCCGGTGTTTCAGGACGCGAGCTGATAGCACCGCCCTCTAAGGAGAACAACAACGATTAGTTTCTAGTAGGCCTAATCAATCTAGCGAATACCAACAAAGGTGAGTCAACCGTAGGGTTGGGGTGGGTGCATACCCATTCAATCAGTCGTCGCACGAATGAGCTGATTGGACTTCCCTCGTCTCCCAAAACTCAAACGGAATAAATTAAGTCAATGGGAATTGAATTGTGGTCAATTAAATCCCGAGGGGGGATTAAGCAGATGAGCAACGGATTTAACATTCCTATTCGGATTGAGATAGCTGTATTGTGCGCGAGCTGTTCACTTAACGGATAGGCTAAGTAGTGCCCTGTGAATGACGACCCTCCTAACAGACGGGAGGGTGGGAACAGGCTAAACGAAGTATACCAAATCTAATAGGTAGAAAATAGCTGACAGGTTGTTCACCCGGCAGCGGTACATTATTGAATTATCGAAGATAGTGAACGCCTTCAGGTCCAACAACACGCGGCTTCATCATAATCGATCAGAACTAGCCCCAAATTTGGACACACACGGAAACACACACTGGCAGCAAGACGACTGTGGAGAGCAACAACAACGTTCTCTTCACGTGAATCACCGAAATTTCAGATTTGCAGTCCAGTTCTAAAAATAAAACATGCAGCTTTTGCTTACGTTCAACAGTAATGAGAACATAGTAATCACGGTAGCTTTTGCGGAATCACGCTTCACAATACTGTTTCGGTGATGGCCACTTACATGTAAGGTAAGTTGTACACACAGGGGCACGAACATAGCAAAAATGTTAGGAGTACGAATTTGAAACAGAAAACTGCATTTACATCCGTTGAGTTCACAGAAGTACACATAATCAGAACAAGCTGTATTGCACTGGAAAGAGAACGGAACCATGAAGAGGCATTCGTTGATGATATCAAACTCACTGAACAAAGTTGGCTGTCATACTTTCTTTCACAAGCAAACGGCGTCTGTTTTCATTACGCTAAAACCCACTGCGTGACTGTCTCCTGTATAGGTACCAGTAAGTCACTGTAATAAGTCCACCTTTCTTCTGGTAAAACAACTGGGATGAAATCGTCCTGGAGTCACGGACGAGCACCTGGTTACGACACACAACAGCGTCCACCCAAATTCCAGTTCGGTACTGACGATGGTGGCTCTGGGGGGAGATCAGCAGTTTGACGTTTTGGCAGTTTTCAAAAGTTGGAAATCCAACAGCACACACGCAACAGAGGTTGTGTGTACTTATGCTGTGTAAAGTGCACCGTTGAAACGAATAGATTTGCGATGAACTGCAGCTCAGGACACAGTCATCTGCGAATCCGATAGAACAGTTCATATTTACCAGAGGGCTTTCAACAAGAACAAAGGTATTAAGTAAAAAGAAAGTCACTTTGAAGTTGTTAAAAGAAAAACGAATAATCCGGAAAAACAAGGAAGTTGGCTCACCTAGTAAGCATTCTTACTTCCTGTCCGGTTGGTGAGTGGTCATTGTAGCCCAAGAGAAACCATTGGAGACAAAATATCCTGTGACATTAGACCCTGGAATATCTTGTATCTGAGATACCATATTTCAGGAAAAACAATCTCTCAGCAATGATATTCCCTTAGGTTGTGTACACGGTGCATTATAATAGCAAATTATTACAAAGAATCGTTATACGATGTCCTGAATTTAGATTCGTTAATGTCTGTAAGAGCTATGATCTGTCGCTTATTACCGGCGCCTGTCGCCTCAGTCAAGCAGTGCAGTGGGCATTCACGGTCCCCTCAGGGTTCCTAAGCAGCAAACCTGAGCTCAACAAGGATAAAACTGCGTCACAGTAAGCGAACGTTATTGGTCACAGCCCTAGGGATGTCATATGGGCATCTTGTGGTTGACTTCGAAAAGTGACGTGTGCTTACGAGCTTCGAGCAATACTTTTTTTGTTAAACTCCAGGAGTGTTTTCATCCCCTTGTTCAGAGCATCGCTTCGCACCGAGCATTTCGCTCTTGGATTTTGAATGTCCGTGTACTTCATGGCTTACATTCCTCCTAAGAAGTTCGTCCAGTACACATCACCACAAACCAGTACCAGTTTAAGATAGTGGTCTTTGTTCGGGGGCGACTACCACATTGGTGACAGGTTAACATATCCGTTTCTAGATCGATCCCTTTCCTGACTGTTTTTCTGATCAACACGCGTCATATCGTCGCTTCTTCATCTTACCTAGTATACCAGACGGCGGAAGCTGGACACATTCGTCAAGGCTGTTTTTCTCATATATACAAGATAAGTCCCCATAGGTGAGACCGAATTTTATACTGTTCACTTGGAAGCCAAATTGTGGTATTGAACCACCATAATTGAGTGAGTTGGCATCCGAAACAGGGTGGAAGTTGAGTGTACTTAAGGTGTATAACATCTGCCCAGAAAGAGCTCATACCTTGAGTTTGACCGAACATTCCCCGGCACAATAACCACGATTTTACACTGAAAATAATATCTGACGCTTCCGTTCTGCACGTTAGATTTGATTTACTATGGAACTTTTTAAATGATACGACCAACAGCCGCGAGTTATTTGCTAACGAACTGGTAACCTCTTCACTGGTAAATTGGGAGTCGATGTTGAACGTACGGATAATGGAAAGCGACTTCTTCAGTTGTGCGCAGATCATCGCCTGTTCCTAGCCAGTACGAACTTCCAACATAAACGCTCGCATCAAGTTATTTGAGGGCCACCTACCACAAGACAGCCGTGGGCTCATTTGGACCATGTGGCTATTAGTTACCGATGGGCAGCATCAGTTGATGAGTATCGTTCCTTCTGGGGTATCCAACTGGACTCTAATCACGCCATCGTGCAGGCTCGGTTAGCACTTCGCTTTCCACCAGGATTACGCTTGCCAAAGGAGGGCATTTCCGTTCGTCAACTTCGACAAGTTTCAGTATTTGAAGAGTATCGAGCTGCTGAAAACGTATAGTCATGCAGGTGACGAAGATTTCTTGGAGGTTGGACGGACGCGAGTCAAAGAAGCGATGCTCTCAGCTTTCAGAATTGTTTGTCCGAGCCATTTGGCGCGACTAAATGAACACTTGAATATGGTTGTGATCAGCAGATTCTGTTGCTGCCAGAAAGGTCATACCAGTAACTAGCGTCTATGATGGCGCATTTAGGTCCCTCAAACACCGGATAATCAGGAGCTCAAAGAATGACGGGGAACGCTAGTGGATTTCGAAAGGTTGGATGATGGAGAAGGCTTTCGCTGTAGGCCGCCCCCTCTTTAAACTGATTCGATCAACCAGTCAAAAGAAGGCAGATGTCAGGGAATCAATATGCGAAAAGGACGGAACATCAATTCATCCCTCATTCGCTGTCTTGAGCGGTGGGTTGAGCATTTCAAAGAACAGTTCAGCTGGTCACCTTCGACACAACCACTGAAGGAACCAAGCGGGTCTGAATAAACTACTGATATTAACCCGCCATCAGCAACCGAAATCCAGCGTGAGGCATAAATCCTGAAGTGTGACAAGGCATCTGTTCTGGATGGCCTACACTTTACTCTCTCGAAGTCCTGGTGAACAGTCTGACGACCACATTGCAGAAGATTTGGAACGAAAACAAAATACCAGCCGAATGGAACTCATCGACCGTCATCCCAGCCTGCAAAAAGAGCACAAGAAAGTCGTGAAAACCATCGTGGTATCAGCCTGGTATGCATCGCATCTAAGGTGCTCTCTGGCATTATTTTGCGCAGGATGATGGATTATCTGGTGAGACAGATTCGTGAGAATCAAGCTGGGTTTCGTCCTAGTCAAGGATTTCTCGATAATGCATTCGCCTTGAGACAACTTTTCGAATAGCGCCACTCCTTCAGACGTCCCATGTTGGTCGTTCTTCTTGATTTGAAATCTGCTTTTGATCTTGTTGATCATCAGAAACTTTGGCAGTGTCTAGCAATCAAATTTATATCCCTTATAAGGACACTGTGTGCGAACTCCTGTGAACGCGTACGAGTATTCGGGAAGCTCTTACCTGGGTTCACAGCGTCCGGTGTTGTAAGACAAGGCTGTTCTCTTTCACCTTCACTCTTCAACTTTTCTATTAATATGCTGCTTGAAATTTGTCTGCCTACCTCTGAATCCTCGGGAGTCGAAATACTCCTGGGACGTCCACTCACAGACGTTGAGTATGCGGACGATATTGCATTCCTTGGTTCAGAACCTTCCCAAATGCAAACGATTTTAAATAACCTAAATAACTCTGCCCCACTGTTTGGCATAGGCTTACCTGCGAAGTGTAAAGTGCTGCTACAAAACTGGGTGGAATCAAATCCACACCTAATGCTTGCAGCTGAGCCAATCGACGTGGTGCATAAATTTATTTGGCTGGGCATTTGTATAAGTTCCTGTGGAGTGGCTGGAGATGCGATTACTTCTTGAATAGGAAAGGCCATGGAAGCTTTTCTCAACCTCCGACTACTATGGCACCGACCTGACGTGACTTTGTCTGTTAAGGACAGTTTGCACCACGGTGGTGCGATCCATACGACTCTACGGATTAGAAACGTGGCCCCTACGTGCAGAGTACACATGGAAGAAGTCAATGTTTGACCATCGGTGTCTCTGAAGTTCTGGTCAGGTCTGGTGGGAACATCGTATTAGCAATGCTGAATTACGCCACCTGGTCTTAGGAAGAAGGAACACTCCCACGATAGATGAATTACTCACGTTTCATAGGTTACGCTGGTTAGGACGTATGCTCATCATGCCAAAAGACCGTCTGCCTCACAAAGCTCTTTTTGCCCAGCCCTGTGCTGAGTGAAAGCGATCGAGAGGTGAGCAATGTATGACCTGGCAACGAAGTACGAAAACATCAACTTCGTCGGTTGGGCCACTGCTACCTCCCCGAATGGGGACCCCGGAACTCAACTAATCAATGGCAACTGAGAGTGGCAGAAATGGTCCAATCACGCAGTCTGTGGCGCTCCTGTATCAAAGCTATCACCTTCAATGCGTAGCTAACCAGTTCGCAAACATGCCATCGCCTCCAAGGCTTGGCTCTGTATCCCACACACTTCCACCTCCCGGTGATCGAAACTGTGGCAGTTGGAACCAATGTGCCTATGTTACACAGTTTATTACTGATGGATTGATCTGAATTGAAACTGATAACCTCTTCAAACCCATGTGATTTTGGCTTTTGTTGTTTTCCCTTGACATTCTTAATTTTATTCCGTAGTGTCACTTTG
Organism: Opisthorchis viverrini; assembly: GCF_000715545.1. Taxonomy (NCBI): domain Eukaryota; kingdom Metazoa; phylum Platyhelminthes; class Trematoda; order Opisthorchiida; family Opisthorchiidae; genus Opisthorchis; species Opisthorchis viverrini. Next base: position 532,206 of record NW_008751688.1, on the reverse strand, counting down.
CATAGTGGCACCGGATTTGTCTAGTTAAAGCGCTTCTCTCGTTGTTGACTGTCGGTAGACATAGTGTGATCAGCATGCACACGATCTTGCTATCGTGTAACCTCTCCAGTCACATGATGCTCAGCTCATCTTTTGAAGCTCATCTGTTGTCTGACATAGCGTTTAACAAGCCACACGTCGAATAAGGCTGCCTGTCAAATTTAGCAGATATTTAAGAGTACTTTTCCGATTGGCCGACTTTCACTACTTGAAATACCTCATAAGACCATCAGATCACGCGATGTCACTTCAACAGAGTCCAGGGTGAACTCACATCAGAACTCCTTCAATCCACTTACAGCCTCTGTCATGGGTGTGCGAAACACAGTTGCCAAGTAGGAATCAACGCAATTGATGTTTGCGATCATTCCAATGGCATCAACTGAAAGCTACCGAAGGAGAATCTTCACGATGATTGCAAGCTTCCGGAGAGTGCTCCTAGAAGAAATCCAACCAACATGTCCCATTTCTTCAGATGATTCCTTCCTTCCGACCCATGTCACTGTAGCGCAGCGGATAGAAAGGCCTCGTGCTCTCCCTGAGCGCTGTGGCTGAGGGTATGAACCCTAGTTCCAAACTGCGCAGCGAAGCTGATGATTCATCACCACACACTGGGGTTTGTCCAACTACAGAGGTACCGGTTCACAACCACCACACAAGCATACAGTATATAACTGGAAGTTTGGAGTGCAGATAGAAGCAACCCCACATGACTACCAACCAATCACTCGTTGTCCTGCCCACCTTCCCCTTTCGAAGGCACGCACGCACGTGCCGCACATGAGATCACTAGTCAGGTATATGAGTAATCGGGTCTTGTGTGCTAGGCGAACCGTGATGAATCAGCACAGGCAGTGTATAAAAATAACAGGGGCTCAGGGCGCTTCTTCACCACACAGCTAAATATAGTGGGAGAAAGAGCACGAGCCGTCACATCATTATCATCAACATCACCATCTTCGTCTCGCATGAATGGCATGCTGACAGGTACTCGTGAACAACACTCGTACATTGGGCGTCAAGTAGCACTGACGACCGTATTGTTTCGAGGCAGGGTGTGTCCGAATTTCGAGACAGGGAAGTGATGTTTGTGCATAAATGTTTGCATGTGTTGCATGGACAGGTCACACCTCACATCTTCAGGACCGTGGAAGCTGTTATTGTTTTCTTTCTCTCGTTACAGATGTACTAGTTGTCCAAGTGGAGGATTTATGTCTACGATTTGTGTTTGTGCTTTTGAAAGTGGAATTAACACCAAGTTTACTAGCTAGCGAGACTGCATATCCAGTTGTCTGGAACGACTGGACATGATAGGCCGTATGATTTCATACATGATAGGGGCAACAAAACTACGTTTTTCAGTCATACACCCAATCGTTTCAAGGTAAGCAGCGGGACACAAGGAATTACAATTTGACGTACATCCAAGCCATCCGTCGTTCGGATGTTGCGCTCGCCGGTGCTGGTGAGGGTCTTGGGCACAGTCAGAACGGACGAAACTGATAGTTGAACCGATCGTCTTTCACAGACGTTTAAACATAAATGAATTGAGGCTCTAAACATCTTCCATGTTTGGGGGAGGTTTCAAATGAGGCAAATTCAACTCCACTCCAATGGCTAGGTCATAACAGCGTCCCCTGTCATCCATGATTTATTTGATTTACATAATTTACCTAACTTAAGTGCCCGTCGATCGATGAAGATGGCGTTATGTCCCAGCAGTAAGTTCTGCAGTATATTGCATTATTGACTTCGAGAAGTACTCATCCACCCGTTGACACGAAACAATTATGTTCTGCCTGCACATATGTAACTGTAGGCGAGCTGGTGAACAAAATTTGAGTAGAATGGTTACTAGGTCAAGGTATTCGTTTCGTGAACACGATTCTCCGATTCCTATTGGAACCATACTTAGACTGTTTGGTGATTGTGCTAGGGTGAGTGGAGTACATCATTAGTTAAATACCCATCCAACAACTGTGATGTGATGCAGACGACTGCCTTTGCTGCCTTTACTGCTGCCTGCTTTTCGAGTTATTCCTTGTTAAGAATGTGGATAGAACGCTCCAGACACCCACTGACTTTGAGACAAAAGAAAATAGTATTTCTGTCAAATACGGTCTCAAATGAAAGCCATCCTGGTCAGTTATACAACGTCTTGACTACGTGACTATTGTTGGAAACGGGAATACTACTGAAAAACTTCAGGCAGTATCCAATCCGAAGGGAGTTGTATCAAACTGATCTCTGTAACGTGCAACAGACACTTCCCACGAACAAACACTAAGAATGAAATGTTATCATTTTGTTCCGAATCACAAACCATTTTACAAACGCGGTGCACGGAATGCCTAATGATAGACATACGAGTAGAATGCTTTTCGTGTCACTGGTGTGAAAGCCTGTGGAAAATCCCGCCGAATCATAACACCCACTAGGAGAAGTTAAAAATATATTTTTCGCAATTTGTCCTGTTTTTAAGAAGAACTGTTGTACCAGGAATAAACCCCTTTTGAATAACACACACTGGGGCCTGTCACAGACTTTCAAGCGGACCCGCTTTAGATTTTGATAAGCTTGATTAGTGAAGCTGTAAATGGTAACATTTCCACGTCTATAACTGTTCGCTAGATCAGTTTTCCTGGAAGTTTTGAGGACTGTGGTACCTGAAGACGATGCGGACACATGTTAATGGTGTCACCTCAAAAAGTATACGGTCTCCTATCTTACGTGATGTCATCTAACGGGAAGACAACGCCGCAAGTGGGGTGTCTCTTGACGAAAAAGGCAAATCAGAGCTGACCACACTCTGAACTTCGCATACCTATTGTCCCACTTAGCGGGTGACTTAGTAGCTACAGTGTTGTTTCAACAAAGTCTTGCTTATTCTTCCGTTGAGTTCGATGGCTGGAAGAGCCGTGAAGAATATGCGTAGAAGTTGCACAAAGGACTGGACGGTGAACTTCTTTACGATATGGCAATTTTTAGGGTTCTTCTGAAACCAGCCGAGCATACCCGACTGTCGATCATCTCCGACGGTTATTTCCTACTTGCTAGATTGTTTTCAGTAGACTAGGTATTTGAGCACAGACAACCTTGTCTTGTACTTATTATAGCTTCGTTGTTAAAGCGGACTCTGCTCGTCGTCCACCAAAGTGAACACGCGCCGCCATCCTTTAATTTAATGCACGGAATTTAGGAAGTTGGTCGTGAAAGTCAACCTGCATTCAGTAGAATAGGAACACAGTGAAGGATCCGGTCCGGACACGAGTATCTAATCATGCAAGAGATAGCCAAGTCGAGCGAATACAGAACAGCATGCTATTTATAGAGTTCTGGAACAAGATGAGTTGCACTGGGGCCCTTCACTGAGGTATTCGGGATCGTAACAGACAGGCATTTGGAAAATCTTATAAACCCAAGTATACGTGCTCCGACACTTCACTTCAATAAATGAGTGGACGGAATTCGCTTGCAAATACAGATGGTTGTTACCTTGAGTTGAAAGTTTGTGTGATAACTGCGACTCTTCGATATTGGGCAGAAGGGCAAGCATACTTTTTGTACAAGTTCAGATAAGTCTCTCGTAAAACCAAATTAGTTTGCAAATGAGTGTATATTCCCTAACTTCGTTAAATTTGGTTTCAAGAAGAACGTAAGGTTGACAGGAACCCGGGGACTGTGCCTACCTGATGAGTCCCAAAAAGGGGCGAAACCGGTCGTGGGCTGTCGACAGATTTTCAGCAACCTTATGAGTAGAACGTTACAAGGATATACAAGTTCATTTGACTTCAAATGAACTGCCTGGATCCAGAGAACAAGGTTCTTGCTTTCACTAACCAAATGTACGGAGGAATAAAGGGGATGAACTGAGTCGTATGTTCCCTAACTTTGAATAGAAATCTAGGCAGTTCACTACTGCTTGGTGCACTTGTGTCACGGGACACTTTACTATCGATAGTAATGTGAAGAGACTTAATGGATAACTTTCAATAGTAATTTAGTCCTACCAGTGAAACCAATCTATGAAGTCTGGATGCTGCTTCATCCGTGTTGGGAGTCATCAGCAGAATACACCTCAAGAAACCCAGAGTTTCGAACCCGCACCCGTTCTGCCAGTGCTGGGACACTTGATCGTTAGGCCGTGAGCGGTTTGTCAGTTCTCACCGTTTACTGTTCCCTGATCATGTTGTAGTTTCAGAGACAAACTTCAATGGAGCTCTTGCTTTCTGGTCAAAACTGTAGTTCAATAAGGGGGGGCATCCGTCACCGGAGTTGTAAGAAACAAGCTGTCGACTGAG
>NW_008751688.1:489628-527820 GCF_000715545.1 Opisthorchis viverrini | reverse complement strand
ATATATATATATATATATATATATATATATATATATATGTAACATTTTAATGCGGACAGTCTCCGGCCAGATAATGAATTCTAATTAGTAGCTAATGTGTTCGTCGCAAATTTTGAACCAGTGTGCAGTGGATCAAACGGTCAATATACCTGTATGCGTTTCGAAAGTTACTCACAGTTGAACATGAATTAACAAATGAACGAAATCTGTTCATATTCATTTTTAAGAAATATTTATGAAAATTACGGCGAACTGTCATAGATATTTTAGTGCCAGATCTAATGCAAACAAATTGAGCTATCTGTCCACCCAAAGTGGGGTCTTCAGCGAAGCTGTATGTGTGTATGAACTTATGGTGAATGCCTAAAATACGGGTGGAAACTAATGGACCGTATGAAACACTCAGTTGTGTCAAAAGGCATGTAATCTTTAGAATTGCTCGTGATCGAACCCGAACTGCAACTGTCCGAGTAGAGCAAACTTATAAGACAAAGCAGTATTTTTCCATCAGCTGAGAGAAATTTCGAACAGACTGAGACATCATCGCTTCAGAAGGTCCATTTGAAAGCTACTGATTGTTTACCAAGCCCTTCTGAAACAATACCGTGTGTAAGTTCGCGAAGGAAACTAATCATAAGGTTAGCGAATATTCACTAACTTGGTTTTTGTAGTGTACTACTCATAAGGTCGCTGAAAATCCGTCGACAGCCCACGACCGGTTTCGTCCTTTTTGGAGCTCATCAGGTAGGCGCAGTCCCCGAGTATCCGTCAACCTTATGTTCTAGTTGAAACCAAATTGCACGAAATTAGCGAATATAAACTCATTCGCAAACTAATTTGGTTTTTTCGAGAGACTCACCTGGAACCCAGCTGAATCTCTCGGTTTTTATGTTTCCAGGCAATTGAATGCGCTGCACCAGGCCGCCTCATTTTTCAGTCGCAACGATATTCGAGATATCGCGATACATATGTATTTTGTACTGCACTACTTATATGGTTGATGAAAACCCTTCGACAGCCCACAACCGGTTTCGCTTTTCTTGGGGCTCATCAGGTAGGCGCAGTCCCCAAGTTTCCGTTAACCTTATGTTCCAGTTGAACTCAAATTCGACTGATTTTGACAAATGCATTCATTTGCATATCAATTCGGTCTTCACGAGAGACTCAACTGGATCCCTCGTCTATGATATTATTCAATTGAATGCGCTAAACAAATGTCGTCTCATTTTCCAGTTGGTATGATATTCGAGGTATCGCAGTGTATTTCCACAAAGGAAACTACTCATTAGGCTGCTAGAAAAACTTTGAAGATTATCATAAACGAGAGATTCAGTTGAGTCTCGCGTGAAGACCAAACTGATTTGCAAATGAGCGTATACGTTGGAACACCTTGTGTATTTTCTGCCCCCGCCCTCTGTTAAGGCGGTCAAGGTCACTGACTTCACAGTGTTGTGCTGAAATCATTCACCGACTGCCGAGGTAGAAAACTGGTGCGCTTTTGGTGGAATTATGCGGTGCTGTCACTGTGAAAGTTTGTTTTAAGAGGTGGCTGAAGGCAAACAGTTAACTCGAAATTGAATGCAGTAGAACTCAGGCGTGCATAGTTCTTTATATCCACTGAGCTGACATGGATGGAATTTGAGAGCATGAAGAGTACTGGCGATTAGACAGCATGGTGTCCCATTTGCAAAAATTTTTATTGAAATAAGATTGAAAATAGTAAATGCACGTAGGACCCGTAGTGTCGAACGCTGAAACTTATCTTGTTTTACAGGACTTGTTGAGAGGGAACATTTATTCTCTTCCGTAATGATAGGTACTCATCAGTGAGTCCGCAGGTCGGGCCAGGTCGCTAGAGAATGCTACCATGACTTGTCCTTATAGATAATCTCAATCTAAAGTGGGACTTTTTTGTTAGAGGAATACTACTCTTCGAAGAAATGACGCACAATCATGGGGATGAGCAAAACCGTAACGAATATGCAAGGAGAGGAATGCCGCCAATTTGATGAGAATCATTCCATCAGGATGCAGCGCTAGAACTTGCTTCCTTGGCTCAGTTCATTGATAAGTCTCCTGTCCCCCCTTGATGTCCACACCCCAGTTATCATCACCATCATCATCATCATCATCATCATCATCATCATCATCATCACCGACAGCATGACATCAGTGTCCAACACCGATGCTTCACACCAGTCAGATAAGATGTTACTTCTGATTGGCTTGTTAGCTTATCTGTACAGTTTCGCCACTTCTCAGACCCTCACACGAAGTGAATTATAACGTGGATGAAATCGACCAAGAAACATGAATCCGTAGGAGTCTTTTTCAGTGTTTCGGTCAGCCAGAAAGTTAGTCAGTAGAATGTTTCCGTCGTCAGTACGCAGCGAACCTAATAGTTCATTTCCGATTCGCACTGCGAGTTGCTTTTTATCTGAATCTGTGGCAGAAACGTGCACAGAACGTTAGGCTGAGGAACTCCTCTACGTATGTACTTTAGTTTTTACTACACGGGACGGTTTTTATACAGTTATCACAATAAAATAGCATGAGACACAGTGATGTGTGTAAATGCAATTCGTTGGGTAATTGTCCAAAGCCACTGTTGAGTGATGGTGAAATAAAGTAAATTCCAATTAACGGTGCTCAAACGGTTGGCGTCAGTTTGCTATCTTGAAGATATCTCGATATCCGAATTACAGAAATGTCGTCACACCAAGTTGTAGGTTACCCCGCGGAACGTGCGTTACTACCCCAAGGCCACATTCCGACTGATGGTCACAAGTGTCTATCTACAAAGCTGACCTGTGACTGGAGATTAATCCCATCAGGCTATTGCATTGGGACAACTAGAAACCGGTCAATAGCCATAGTATTCTGCAAGGTACAGTAGAATTTCATGTCCCTTTCATACTCAGGGCGATTTCACTCAGACTTGCACTAGAATGATCTTTGTTTTCCCATTAAATTCCGAGTAGGTCAAGCTAATCTTCCGAAATAATGAACTGACTAAGAGGGAGTCCGATCTTCTTGTACTAAGTGTTTGGCGTAAAAGATTTTGAACGCGTAAATTAAGCTGCATTTGTTCCATCAACTGTGTACAATAATTTCCGGATACACTGACCATGAGCACTATCTGACTGGGTTAAGTTGTGGTGCGTGTCGGTGAGATATTATGCAGATTTTAGGAAGAGTTTCTTATTTCCTGGACAGATCAATTTCCAACAGTGATGATATGTTGTTATCCGATTAGCGAATGGACTCAGTTAGCTATTCCGATTGTCCAAACTACCCCGAGGGCTTACTACGTCGATAACGTCCGCTCCCATATGATTCCCAATCCAAATGTGGGAGTGGTTAGGTCTGTGGATGTTCGTTCCTTCTATAGAAAGCAGACCGCAAATCAACTACAGATGAGATCCTGTGATACAGATCTGCTGAGGCCCAAGCTGCCTACTCCGTAGTGAAAAGTACGTTGATGAGCAATTTTATTGGCATTTTTCAACTCAGATTTCGTGCGCTGTTGGTTGGGACCCAACCCACTGAAAATGTCTCCTCGAATGGTGACCAAACGTTTGCAAACCAATTGCCAAGCTCGGCGAACAGATCAACAGCCACCTGACCAATCACCAACTAATACTACCGAGCTACCAATATTCCAACACATTACCAGGGAAAATAATTCTCATACAAAAGCGATGTGGGTGTGAATTTTATGAACACCATATATTTATTAGTTATCGGGTTTATTTCAGACTATTTCATCTAAAAAGGACAATTGGAGGGTCAAAAATAAACATCAACGTGTCACATCGCCTGACAGACCACCGTTGTCTAAAACAGGCAGAGAGAAAAAGACCATTTACCAGAAAGTCAAAAATAGCACATTTTATGGAACTTATCTATTTCGTTGCGTGGGTTGAAGCAAGGACAGTTAATTTTAGGCAGCAGCTGTTTGGCATATGCCTGTGTCACGTGAAAATTACGGTTTGGTTTTTTAAGTGAAGCTTAGATTTGTGCCGATATCGCGGCTGCATCATCAGATTTCAGCATAGATTAGGTGCTTCCATTCCTGGTATGTAAAGCCCCCATTTAAGCAGATTTCACTCCGACTAGAGCCATCGAAATTGAAGAAAATAATCTGCTTCCAAAGTCTTACACCCTAGCTTGGAAGAATTCAACCGATCGCCTTTCGGGCACAGACTTCTCCGCTCACATGCGGTAGGATTTTTCATTCTGCAACTTCACAGCCTCACTCACGTCCTTGCCGAGGGACGTATAATCCCTGTCATTGTTGCTCAACCACACCGCTTGTGGAATGTCCACCAGTCTGAGTTGGGAGATGCTTTCACAGTGATGCAGATTTCTCTAACCAATGTAGGTTCGTTTTTGTCAACCTTTCTGTCGGAATCGGTAATTCAATTTCCACCATGCGACTTTTCTCATTTGTATATGCGAACTGAGCCAAGACCTGGGAGTCATGGAAGGATGCCCTCACACTAGGACTTTCCAGATTAGGGAACATCATTCTCACACTGAGGTCAGCCGCTTACGGATAATACGTCTACCTGAAAACTGTGAAAATTTGTCGTTATTCTATTCGCCTCTACCACTTGATTTCTTGAGATGTTTCTGAATTTTTCAACAAGAATTGTATCGAATCACGAAAATTTAAGCCACACAAGGATTTCAGCCCCCACTGTGACTCATCAGGCGGGTATAACAAGCAGGTCATGTCACAGTATAACGAGCTGTTTCACATGGCCGTACTAAGGATGGCATAGTCACCAACAAGCCTTTGGCAGCTAGTGTTCCTGCTCCACAGACTCCGTCTAACTTGCAGTGACCGCCCCAAAGGTTTTAAGGGGCAGAAAGACCACTAAGCACTAAACTTCTCAGGTCACCACAATGAATGTCTGCTAACGGATATTTAACCCCTGAGTTGGAGTGCTTTTTCACTGCTATCCGAGTTTGTCACATAGTTTAACGAGTATCAAGTGAAGGTTCACAGGAAACCAGTTGAGTAAAGTAGATAAATGCTACTAACAGGAGTATAGTTGATCTTAGTAAACAGAAGAAAAATCGTTGAATGAAAGCATATTCCTCAGTTGACTGATCTTGCCTTGTGGGCAGTCTCCATGCCGATGCAACCTGCATACCTTTATGAAGAACGCATGAAGTGGGCGAGTCGGTGTGTTTCAATTGGTTCTGTTTTGTTGACAAGCATGTGATCAACTTGGGCATCAAGTTCACTTGGGAAGTACGAGATATTAACGAGCCAAAGGGGCGTGAGGAAAAAACAACTGAACTCATTATTGTCACTAGCAAGGATAAAGACAGACATATCGATGTAGGATATTAGCACAGTGGAAAGAACGTTTAGAAAAATGAAAAGAAATCAGAAATGTTGTTGGGACAATCCATGGGTTGGTGAAAAGAGACTGATACCCGTTGAAGAAACAAGTCTTACATACCAAAAATAGGCAGTTATGGCTTTTCGAAGACAAGTTGTAAAGGAAACGTACGATTCTCGCCTTATGTAGGTTACTCCTCCACCGACACTCCCCCTTAAGGTGGTTCCGAGATGGCCAGACCGATGTAGATTGTATCCATCAAGCTGGATGATTTTGTTGTGGACACCGACATGCAACCGGCTTTCTTTGACACGAAAACACCAGTTTGTTGATGCTATCTTCGATCAAACAGTTCAACTATGTCGTTCAGTCTTTACAAGCACTGAATGGACATTATTGGAAACCACTGGTGGCATTTGCATCGTATTGATACCAACTAACCAAATAACACATCCAACATTCTTCGGAAAGCTTCGTCCGTAACGATTGCTCAAATTTCTGTCACTCCTCGAAAGTGGTTATGTATGCAGATATCAGGAAATTGTAGCTGTACATCTGAGGTGCAATCCTGAGGACAAGTTATCAAAATAGTGTGTACCAGTGCAAACAGAATTGTATAAAATTAAATTCTACACTTGGAAGCAGGGGCATTTCGCAGGTCTCGCCTAGATACGAAGTTACTCTATGAGAAATTAGTATTGTAGTCAGTCATCTTTCGACGTCCTGTCTTGACAGGTCTGACATCCGATTTATTAAGGGACTTTTTTGATTTAATCGATTTAATGTCAGTGTGTTCCACTAGTATGTCTCATAGTGATGCTGAATTACTTCTTGCTAATGTAGCCCTGCTTCAAACTGTGGGTTTTTGTGTAACTGCATATCGAGCCAGAACATCTCAGTAGGTGTCCCACCTACTCTCTTAAGAGGTATCATTATTGTCTGCATATTTGTATCGATTGATGACGCTACCGTGGTCATTCTTTTAGCCCCCTTTCTCGCCTTGATTGCTATGGTATGTTGCAAGTACCGAATTTTATACACACTATGTTAGTGGTATTCCAGTTTCCACTAATTGTGGGTCAATTCAGTTTATTTTTTGGTCTTAATAGCACTCACCCCAAGTGGCGAAATACATTTATTTGCAAATCACTTTGGTATAAGCGGGGAACTATAGTAAATTCCAACTGAATATCTCGTTTATGATGTTCTCCAACAGAATGTGTGACATAAAAGTTGCCTTAGGTTTCATTTGGCACGACATTCAAGATATCACATCGTATTTTTTGAAAATTATAACACACTACTTTTAAGGTTGTGCAACAAATTCAGTTGAACAATGTCGTAAACGAGATATTCATTTGAGCCTTTTGTGGACGCCAAAGTAAGTTGGAAGTCAGTGTATTTCGCCAATTACGTACGATTTGGTGTTCAATAAAAACTTCAAGTTGATAGAGCCCGGAGGATTAAGCCAACCTGATGCGCCTCAGAAAAAGCAAAACCTGAAGTCGAAATGCTTCCGGCAACTTTATGCTTAGTTTGTTAGACCAAGGAAACATTGATCCGGGTTTATCAGGAGAAGAATGCAAATGATGGTTTGGTATTCTTAGATGTTCCCCTCAAAGGACGTCCGGAGGATAGACTACCGCGTACGATTTCTTGCAAAACACTCACTTTTCTAGCGAAACACAATCAGCTGCAAACAAATGTGGTTTTGCGAGAGACTCATCTGGAACCCAGCCGAATCTCTTTTATGACATCTCTCTTACAAGACCAAATCTTTTTGCTAATGATTATTTTTCGCTAATTTCGTGCAATTTGGGTTCAAGTAGAGCATAAAGTTGAGGGGGACCGCGCCTACCTGATGAGCCTTAAGAAGGGGGAAACCGGTCGTTGGCTGTCGAAGAATTTTCGGCAGCCTTGTGAGTAGTGTACTATGTCTATTCACTTCTCCATGGACTCAACCCCGCACTGATGATGTCACCTCGATTGGTGATGAAACGTTTGCAATCCAACTACCAGGCTCGGTGAACACACCAACAACCAGGCAGCGCACCCGAGCTACTCACATTCTACAAGATTGCCAACAACCACGTATTGGTGGTTTGGCCTTAATTCAACTCTTATTCTAGGGAGGGAGGGTTCGAGTTCAGTTTGGGTCAAGTTACTTTTTGGCTGACCTCGTAATTGGTTGGATTTTATTCCCTTATACAACTGTTGCAGCAGGCGAGATGGTGCCGAGTACATCATTCCCATTCTATTGATAAATCACAGCTAAGAGCATCTGAAACACGGGGTGGTCTTGCAGCCGACGTCAATTATTGTGAACGCTATTCTTCGTCAAAAGAGCCCCAAAACGTGGTAACGGTGTCTTGGCGTCTTGGTGTCTTGGGTACCTATCATCCTGCGATTAAGACGAAGACGCTATCCCCCCCCTTATCCGCTTCATTCAGTGCACTAAAAAATTAGTACTTACTGCCTTAATCTGTTGAAAAGCAGTTTTCTTTGTACAGTCATTCTTTGCTGTGGATAGAATATGATCTCGTCTTCTCTGTTTCTTGTCACCGATACTGGACTAATAAATCCATCTTCTGTCGCGCCAACGAAGTCATTAGACCCAGCCCCGCTTGGGTGAGACGAAATTCGGGTAGTGACCCAGGGTGTGCAGGTACACTCCTGGGAAAGCTGAAACTGGACTGCCTGAGGAACCAAGAATGTACTTGACGTGTATGCCAACACTAAGAGGCCAGTGCATCTCTTCAATTAGCGGTGCGTACAGTTTGCACTACCTGTTTGTCTGTACGTATGAGAGGACTGGCAATAGAAAAGCGAAGTCTCGTCATTGACCTTCATGCTTATGACGACTGTAGATCAACATTCGAAATGTCCGTTTCGCACTTTGATAAAAAGTTGACTCCCAACAGCACATGTATCTATGTCCGAGACTGTGGGATGATGCACCAGCGACTCGATGATAAGTTGGATGAATGAGGTTTACACACTGACTCCGATAGATACAGCCAAGCGGCATTTCTTAGCATCCTTCCTCGCTCGCGCCCTGCAACACAAACCTAGTGCTATTCGTAGTCCCAGTAATTCTGGAAGAAAATGACAGAAAGCTTTAGCCTAAGCATTCATCTTTTTCATGTTCACACTGTAGAGTAGAAATTCTGAAGTTAATAAGAGTTAAGTCAAAAAAGGTTTTATGCTCTGTTGAAACATTTCAGCAATTTTACACATGGTTTTTCGCTAAAAATTATATTGAAAGCAAATTTATGGGAGTTCTCTACAGATGCTAATAAAACATCACGTCACCAATATTCCCCGTTCTGGTGAATTGCGTCAAACGTTAATATAATTAAGTATGAAGGCGATGCGCTCTCCCGGTTTCGATGTGAACTGCGATATAAACTTTATGTGGTTACACATGTCACTACCACAGTGATATTCTTTCAGCTAGAACGGGAAATACTTCTAACTGGAATAGCAAAATTCGTCCAGAGTTCCCACATAAACTCATCAGAATCACTGTCTGATTTTTTAATCAGTGAAGACCTATTTATCTCATCGATATCTTCCGGCATGACCATCAAATTTAATTTCAGAAAACAGAAAGCACATAACTTTGCTCTTCAAAAAAGATTCATTTACTAAAAGTTTACGTAAAGTGTAAATTCTCAACGATATTTAGAATTAATTCAGGTATCAGTGAAGCACTCCTTGTTTGTTTCCCCCGGAGCAGAAAAATTGTTTAATTCCTCTCATTGATTAAATTTTGAGTGTTATTGACTACTTTATCGACTATCGTCATGGTGATACACTTTCCATTTCTGGCACAACAAAATGCTTAATAATACGTCAGAAGAAGTTGCAAGCATTTAAGTAAATTTAGAAGAATGAAAAACCAATGGATTTAATGTCACTCATAAACACTTGAATAGTATACACAAAAGTCTATTCACTTCCATGCGATCCAAATTACGGTTTGCTTTTTCAGTCCACAAATCAGGAAAAAATAGTTGATTCTGCAGACAGCTACCATCGGTTCTTCACGGCAGTCTCTTGTAATAACCCAAATGTTTAGATGCTATTCGCTCCACTGCCGCATCTCACAGTAAAAAAAACAACGCAGAGTTCTCGTTTCAGAAGAGCTTGATAAACAATCGGTAGTTTTTATTTGGGCAACGTTTCGCTTTTGACACAAAAGCTTCATCAGGCCAAGTGAGCAGGTCACCAAATTGGCCAGGTTATAAGACAGACGGGGAACCAATCAGTAAGTCCTCTTCAAACTAGATCAGTGTTGAGTGTCAATTAGCGGCTCTTGTCGGCTAGTGTGGGTGCCAAAATCTTGAATCGATGTGTTGGAGGGTTCCAAATTAGTTCCGATCGCTTTTCGTTCCTTAATCTTCCAATTCAGGGTGCTTCACTTGATGATTCACCTCGGGTGCCGCTGTTAGATTTTCCCTGGTCTTTGCGGGGTTGTGAGTGCTCCGACAGTTTAGTTTCAGGGGGTTTGAGGTCAAGTGGATTTCGGATGATAACCTTTCAGGGGGAGGTCAAGTGGATTTCGGATGATAACCGCATACCAGCACGTGTCAGCTCGAGCGACCCAAGACCATTCTCCACACACTAGCTAGTTCCACGCCTTCCATTCTGTTAACGCCGGGATGCTTGGCGGTTTCTACCGCCTCGGCAATCAGTCTGTGTGATGTGGACCGTAGTCCTCGCCTCAAAACCTCAACATTTTCTAAATCTATTTTGTGTCCCGTGTCGAGTGCGTGTTCCGCAATCGCCGAGTCTTTCAGTAACGCTTGATATTCATCTGCGTTTCTCGGCGGCCTGTTTATTTTTCTACTATGCTCTCCGACTCTGATGTGTAGTTCCCTGGCCGTCTGTCCTATGTAAACCTTGGTGCAGTCATTACACTTAATTTTGTAGACACAGTCCCTGGTTCTGTTTGCCGGGAGGCGATCCTTCAATTGCACCAGTGCAGAGCGCAGAGTGTTCCCCTCTGGAAAGCTACTCTTATGTTAGCCGTGTTTAGAATTCTTCGAATTACCTCCGATGTCCCTGGTTTATATGGAATAACAGCTGTCCCGATCCATTCCCTGTTGGGTTTCGCTACCGGTACCAACACCCTTCGCAATTGACGCCTAATCAAACTAGCTGGATATCCACTACGCCGAAGTTTGTTCTTTACCTCAATTTGGGCCACTGTCCGATCAGCTTCTTCTGTGCATAGGGCCCTTACACGCCTAAACATTGATGGGGCAATACTAGCGAACACCGACTTCGGATGGGCAGATGCGTAGTTCAAAACTGCCCCATTGTCGGTTGGCTTCTTGTACAATGTCGTCTTTAGTTTTTCCCCGACCTTATGTGTCTTAAAGGCCAGTTTACCCGAGGTTGACTCTAACTCCACACTAAATTTGATGTGTGGACTCAGTTCATTGAGATATCTGTAAAACTCACTAAACTTATCTCGTTTCATCACGACAAAAGTGTCATCTACATAACGCCAGAATACCTTAGGTGGGTATGGGAATCCGGTTAAAGCTCTCTGTTCAAATTCTTCCATAAATATATTTGCCAAAATTGGGGATATTGGAGATACCATTGCTAGACCTTGTTCTTGAGTGTAAACCACGTTGTCGAAAACGAAGTGGGTGAGGTTCAGGCATGCTTTTATGCCTTCCACTGTTCCATCCACCGTGAGCTGTGTCCGTTCTGAAAGGGTGGTGTCCGCTAGTAGCAGTCGCTTAGCTATTTCTAAAGAGTCTCCTTTGGGCACATTTGTATATAATGAATTGACATCGAAACTTACCAGGATGTCATCTGGTTCAACGGTAACCCCAGCTACTTTGTTGGCAGTCATACGAATTCTTAATATAAGTACTAGATTTCCCGGTGAGGGGTTTTAAAATACCGGCCAAGAATCTGGCCAGTTCATGCGGTGGGGAACCTATTCCGTCTACTATCGGTCTCGCCGGGACATCTGGTTTATGGATTTTTGGAAGGTCACTTTTGGGGTACAATCGATACCAGTTACCTTGCCCTACGTGGTTTATCACGGACCGCAAATATTTGCCAACTTCGGCTTTGTTCCTATTCATTATTGACGTAATATTTGCATTATCGATCACCCGGTAAGGACCCTCAGCTAGGTGTTGCTTGGTCATCATCTAAAGTCCACTTGACCTCAACCCCCTCAAACCAAACTGTCGGAGCACTCACGACCCCACAAAGACCAGGAAAAATCAACCAGTGGCAACCGAGGTGAATTATCAACTGAAGAACCCTGAAGTGGAAGATTAATGAACCAAACCCGGTCAGAATTAATTTGACCCTCCCACCAATCCATCAAGGCAGGATTTTGACAACTTCACTAACCGATAAGAGCCATTAATTGACACTCAACACGGATCTAGTGTGAAAATCCGAAGAAGATTGACTTACTGATTGGTTCCCCGTCTGTCTTATAACCTGGCCAATTTGGTGACCTGCTCACTTGGCCTGATGAAGCTTTTGTGTCAAAAGCGAAACGTTGCCCAAATAAGAACTACCGATTGTTCATCAAGCTCTTCTGAAACGATGACTTCTCAATCGGTTCCAAACCTTTTCCAATTGATTGAACACAGAGTTCTCCTTCTGATTCAGGACTCAAATTCGAATATGACCAAACAAGAAGCCAATCACGAATGAAGTTGCTTTTGCGGAGGGTCACTTGTTCATACGACTCAGTAGCCCTCAAAAATGGCTTATTATTGATCGAAGTATAAAAAAATTTCAATTTCCCTATATCTGTTTTTTTTATATGACGGCCGTTCCTCGTGAAATAACCTTATTTCCTGCTCTGTAAATAAGCAAAGCATGTGCATATTGTTTCAACATGTCAAGTTTTTTTTAAAGGTCGCTTTTTATAGCTTCTAAGTTTTCTAGCTAGTTTGCTTGTAAGCCACATTCCACTCAGCTCCCTTATGTGTAAAATAGGAATATTCAAGTGCTTACAAGACGTCAATATTGGCAGAGTTCCCTCGCAGCTGAATCCAGTTCATCTGGCTAAGACACTGCTTTCATTCACATCTCTTTGGAATCATTTCAGTAATGGATAATAAAACATCACAAACGAGAGATTCAGCTGGGTTCCAAGCGATTCCCTCAAAAAACCAAATCAGTTTGCAGATGAGTGTATTTCGCTAGTTCTCCTCAGATGCTTTGTTATTGACCCTTTAGCAGCATCCGTTATTGAAGACATAGGGGATAGACAAAACCTTCCACTGACTGCTCTTCCTCAGACTGTAGTTGGTTTGCTCACCTTTGTAACTCTCGCTCACAGTATAGGAAGTATCATATATGAACCCACGCAGCTAGCTAAGTTTTCGGCAGCCTTGTGAGTAGTATGTCCCGTCAAGAAGACACGTGAATCTACTTCTCCTTACCCACAGAGTTCCAATGACCTTAGACCTGTCATACTGATGACTTTCATGCAGCGGGGTAATTGTGTTCGTGAGTATCTATTCGGCTCTCTGATTTCATAGGTCCTACGCTGCCAAACCTCATATGAATTCAGTTCCGAATCTGAGTAAACCAAGTAAAAACGTCATAAACGAGAGATTCGGCTGGGATTCAGGTGAATCTTCCGTCAAAACCATATTGGTGGACAAATGAGTGCATTTCACAAACCAAGATGCAGTTAGATCCTTCTAAATGTGTAGCAGTAAATTTTACTGATGCTGGAACGGATAAATCTGCGTTGTATGCTGCTCGGACATGTGCGACAACCCTACAATGGTATTAAATATGGGATGCGTGGGGTACTGTCGTTTGTTCTTGAATTCGAAAGTGTCGGCGTGCACCACACCACACCTTACCATCATCGTCTTCATTAGAGGCAGAAACATCAGTGTGAACAATGATACTTCTCTACCAAAATGTTTACCTAACTTTACTTGAGGCCTTCAAGTGAAAAAGTAAAAACTAGATGAGCAAGGACAAGAGCATTCTGAGGTGCCTACACCTCCAAGCACTCAGTCAGATAGCCTAGAAAGAAACTGATAACACAACCATCACTGACATCTCTTGGTCCATATTTCCCGTAAGGCCACGAGGGCTCGGCCTGCGAGGCGCACCACACCATACCCTTATGCCAAATAATACCGTACCTACTGCCACTCAGAAGAAGGTGCCGAGAAAAATACTCATTTCGGTAGGCAATGTTTCGGCATGTACAACAGTGGTTGATGGTGTTGGATGTTTCCCTCAAATGAAGTATCTGCTGCACAAACAAACATCCGTTTTCTAAAAATTAACTTGCTACATCTTCGTCAACGTCATCCACTATCGCTACTGACCGGATGTTCCGTGATGCTAATAGTACCCTGGAGTCAAGATCGCTTCTCTCTAGACCTGCGCAACATAAAACTATCTGATCTCATGTGCTTCTTTTGGTCTTCGTGACAGCTATGTACCCAAAGTGTGTCATAGCTGAACGGTTCCGAAATAAAACAACCAAATGTGTCTATCGTTAGGCAAATACTACCGCATTTCTAAGACATTCAATTTATCAAAATGTGTCCACTTAGTAGCGAAATTACCTCAAATTTGACTTTTCTACTTGCGGGTATACCCATCCTCTTGAGAGAAGAAGGATGCAAATTGACGAACGGGGAGTTCACCACTTACAGGGTTGATGGAAAATCACCGAGTCTAACAACGGTTTTTTATCGTTTGTGGTCTGCTCTCGAATTTCTACCAAGTTCTTCGGGATTAGTAGGTCGATATCTGTAACACAGCCGAAATTGAACCACGAGGAGGCCTCTGCGTAGTACACCCTCCCAAATAATATAAAAAAACAAGGGATTCATTTGAGTCGGCAAATCCTAAGCTATGCGACTCTCACCGAACAGTCAACACCAAGCACATATGATGGTGCAGAATATCAACATCAGTTACAAAGAATTTGGAGCTCGTTTTGTCAATATGGATGCCTGTTTTCCAGATTTTTATTAGTTTCAAAAACACATCTCTATTCAGGCCAAGCAGCATGTAAGATGACCAAAGTCAGAATACATACTACACTAATCCCTCTGCAAGATAGGCACAATTTTCCTTGCACAATGGACCTTCATCCTAGTTTCTTTTCATTCATATTCCAACAACAGCACGCACCATATGATCATAACAGCCCTTTCCAACGAACACAGCTCGACACAGAGGTATTTATCTGTGACTCTTTAGGCGAAATCATGCTTCTTTGATTTGCAAGCTGATTTCGATGAAAATATGCTTAGCATACGATCGACTGCAACATAAGCCTACTCAGTGATCAGGAGATAAGCTACTATAGTCGCAAAGGTGTCGCTTCGCATGCAGATGTGAAGATAGACTTGTGATAACACACCATTTATGGGATGGTTGAAAATTCTTGGAAAGCTGCACCCATCTTGGGGCTCATCAGGGCTATTACAAATGGCTGATTCAGTTGAGTTTGCCGTTAACGACAAGGTTAATTGCATATAAGCCCATTCAAAGAATTGCAGCCACTACGGATTTAGGTAAACATAACGTTGGCAGAAACTTAGGGACTGCATCCACTTCATAAGCTTCTAGGAGGGCGAAACCGTTGTCAACTGTGGAAGTTTTCAGCAACCAAATGGAACATGAGATGACCTTTGTGAGGCATATTCAATACAAAGATGTCATAAGACAGCGATTAAGCTGGGGTTTATTTGAGTCTCCTTGATGAAAGCGAAATGATTTCGTCGGAAGTTAAAAGATAGTTACCACGTTATTCTGACTGCTACCACCTCTGAAGATAGCTGTAATTGGGATTTTGTGTCCAGCTCACTAGTGAGAATGTTTTAGAATTGCCAGACCTGTATGATGTTTTGAGGACGCTGGTTATGAGAGATAACTACTATGATGTCGAGGATGAACTGGATTCTTCATAACCACTGTGGTTCGCAACCTGAACCGTTTGTAGCTTTATGAAGTATCTGTCTTCAGCAAGTGATCTCGTTGAAGTTAACTCATTCTGTGGGTTTAACTCTTGATCACGTGTGTTCGGTTGGTCAGGAGTGAAAGTAGCAGCATAACCATACTCGATAAAAACAATGCCGCCGTCGTTAACGATAACACAAATAGTATCTGCTCGCAGCTGACCAATCACGTGGAAAACCTCGCCACTTGCTTGTCTGAAATTGCTGTCTTGTAGCATCGACATAGACGTAATTAGAAGGTGGATTCACACGGGTCTCGAGGACCTGTATAGAGACAGATTTAAACCCAAACTCATTAAAGTTAATCCATTCTCGTTTGTCAGACCAGGTCAGTTTCGTGAGCCTCAGGGATCGCTTTCTGACTGACAAACATATTTGCTTCGTTTATCCAGACTCTCCTTGGGTTCACCTGCTTTTTCCGTCTATCTTGTTATTCTACCCTGATGCTCGTTATCTGACTGTTACTGTACTGAGTGTACTAGGTCCTTAAGTGAAGAGCTTTCTCCCCAGAGAGATGGATAGCGCTGTGTTCCCAGAAGACCACACCCTAAGGAGATGGTAACTAAACAGGACACTAAGTTTGTATGTGAAAGCCAGGAGAGATAGGGTGTAATAAACGGCTTTGTGAAGAATCTACTCTTCTTGCTTCAGTCATTTCTGTTATACTGAGCAATTCTGACTTGGTTCCCTTCCAAAAAACGGTCGACTGCGTGCAATTCAAAAATCCACGGTGATCAGTACAGGACTTCACCACTCAGTGTAGAGAGTAAGCTTGGGAAAAGCTGTCTGTTGATTGGCTCTAACTTATTTTGGTTTTTGCTGGTGTTAACGCTGTCATCGTTAATTAAAAAGCAGGTGGTTCTTTTGAGGTAATCCTAAGATAGCTCACGTCAGGAAAGCAGTAGATTTTACCCGTAGATGCGTGTGACTTCTTGTCGAATGCCTCACCAAGCGTGTGTGTCTTGTGTCACGTGCCCACTTTGGGTTTTTAGGAAATCAGCGTGCGTAAGCCTTCGGACCAGCTGACCGCTCCATATGAAGCAGCTTACGTAACATTTAGCGCGAAACTCCGACGGTTATTCACGGCCGAAAGCCATATGATCACAAACAACGCTACCGAAAAACTGTAGTAATTGGAAGAAATGCCAGCGAAAAGTCCAACCTAATGGCAGCGAAGAAACACAGTTTGACGTCAGCGTGTTACTGACAGAATCTAAACAGATACACTGAACCGTTTGTAAGAGCACATTTCATCAAGCCAATGCTTCCTTTTATTGTATTTTCTTGACGAAACGCACTATTCATACACATAGGTAGAACACTTCTGAGTTGACCAGTATTAATATCTTGTAACTTGTACTTAGTGTACCCAGAAATCGACCGATCTAAAGAATAAATGTGGATCAGAGTAAACGCCGATTTTTGCACATGTAGAGAGACAGGATTTATGTACTTGTATGTGCTCGCAGCAATGAAGCAAGTTGGAGGTGAACAGTCAAACTGTCCTCCAAAGTTTGAGAGATCAAGCAATGAAATGCCTATCTCCGTTCGAGGACTTCATGCCACATTCAATGGTTGGCTCGGTCGCTACTCTGTTGGCATATCTAGGTGTACAAATGGCCCAGAGCTACAATATTGTTGCCGAAAATGGCATATATCAGTCTCCTGACAGAAAAAAGCTAGAGAGATTCCTCAACTGGCACCGTCCCCATGAGCTTTTGTGACATTCGATGAGGCCTACCTAAACATAGAGACGTAATCAGAAAATCCGTACAATCAGTTCAACCATTTTTAAAAAGCTTTCTTTCTACTAGCTGTATACTGGTAACGGTAATCTCTATCCCAAAACAATACGGTTTTAATACGGCCAAAGGAACTTTAATGCAGCAGTAGCCAAAAAGCAAGGCTGAATTTCGAAGAGATACATTACACATGTATCTGAATGTACAAATACTTTTTTCTTATACGTCATTAGGGACCAATCCCATCACCACTTCCTAAAAGCGAGTAGACCAAGCCAAACACTCGTAAGTAGCAACATTTTCCGATAAGCAATGTTCCAATATTGAATATCACTCGAGGAGGAATTAATTTTGCCGAATCTAATTCTTTCCAACATGGAATACCCCCAGTAGGCAAAGAACCCTCAGGGCATAATAAGATATGCCTAACGAGAGATGCGCTTCGGTGATTATCCAGTATACTCAACTGTGGCAGATTACAGTATCACCTCTACAAATGTCCAGGTAAATTTTTGCGGGAACCAGAGCGCTGACGAATTCATACTACTTGCTGTGGGGCAGTTTACTACATGTTATGATCCGAGGAACGCAATTAATATGGCTACATCGCTGCCTGTTATAGATTCGGTGAATACCGTATGAGAAACAAAGGACTGTTCAGGTTAAGCGGACTCGTTTAGCTTAGTAGTTGGCTAACTAGTTAGGTTGACTGTGAGAGTGTGCCTTTACCTCGGGGACTTGAAGGTCTTTTCACTGCTTGGCTTTTCAGAGATACAATGATCTCCGCAAATAACGAAACAAGCAATCCAGAAGAGGTTGCTTGTTGTGTGGGCATAGTTAACTTTCATAGATATTCACAAAAGTATTCTTCAGAGTATATATTACGATAAGAACAAAACCCATTTCCTTGCTCTCCGGATATCAGCGAATGTTCTGGGTTGAACTAGGGAAAGTAGACGGGAGGAGAAAAATGCAAATCTTAGTTGATTTGCCTCACTTATCCGCTTCAAACTTTAACCAATTTGAAAAACTTGTCTCATATATATAGGCCAGTATGAGTAAAATTCCATGTACACACGAACACCTCCGTCACCTTAAGGTGGGGAGGTCAACCTAGCGTCAAACACCTATCTTCCTCTCAACTCAGACTTCATCGGTAAAACCTCGCTGTAGCAAAAACCAACAAACCTTTTAACTGAACACTTGCATGGATTGCTTAACAAGTTCTTCATCATGATCATGATCATCATCATCATCATCATCATCATCATCATCATCAGTTAGCAATGAGTCTGGCGAATAGGCAAGTTACATAATATTACACTTTGCTAATGCTGAGAAATTTCAGGTTTGTTAATATGTGGATAAGTTTCGCTTGCAAAATCCGTACGTAAATGGATTAGTTTTGTCATACCTTGGAACAGTTTGAAGGCCTACTTTTCCGACACATCATGAGGATCTCGAAGATTGTCAGTGCATGGTATTTAGGGATTCCATCAATAATGTTCGTCTCCAGGATGGCGGTTGACCTGTAGGAGCTGTGTTCTGCCACGCTCGCGGTCAGGCAGACATTATATGACTGGTGGAGTGGCAGAGTGGTAGCTTTGTGGAACGTCAATCTTTGACACATCTGGGCGTTCAGCTCGGTAAATTAGACGAACTTTTGCCTTCATATGCAAAACGTGTACCCTAAGCTGAGATCGGAGTTTTCCACACTAGAAGTCCCGTTTTGCTGTGTTGAACTATCCACTCCTGGTGTTGTAGCTCTGTATTTTTTGTTTCTGTTACTTATTTCCGTTACTTATTTCATCTTCACGTATAGCCTTTCTGATCTTCTGACTCATTTCCGTCATTCCTGAATGAGTCACTTGGGATTTGAGCAACCCTCTATACTTACCTGCCGTCGTAAAATTGTGGGATCCCCCCTTAACACTGTGTGATCGAAAGGTCGCTTTAAGGATTCAGCAAATTACTTTGCAGTTTACTTCAGCTGTGTAACTGAACCTGTGACTTTCTCCGTCAGTTTCCATCTTCCACGAAATTTCCGCGTTGCACAGAAAACATGGGTCTCTGATGGTAAAACTTTTCACTTGAAACAACTGGAATACTGGTCCCCTGAAGGTCAACCTCTCCGAGTGTTGGGAGAGTCCTCATGCTGAAGCACATTCCTCATACTTGTGCCGATCGGCTGCCATTTTCACTAACTGTTATTCGGTCGCGATCGCATCCCCGGTTAAGTGCTGTAGCGTGCGCAAACACACGTGTACCGATAAGGCCTTGTGATTTCGGTATCGTCCCTACGCTCCAAAGTCAATAGAAGGCCAACGTGGTGGTGAATGACTCACTCATACAAGCAAACTTACAAACCCAATCCGCCTCATCAAAGTCACACGACCTCAGCAGCAGCTGTGTCCGGAAATAACTATTTCTGGCCATCTTCGCTCGTTCGCGCGCTATTCGACCGACATTTCAGGTCGCGTGTGTTTGTAAAATCCGCTGGGTCCGAACAAACCAATACGCGGCGGCTGTGTGCGCGCATGCGTACCCACGTGTGGGCGCGTGTGCATGATTCATCGCCAGCATGAACCAACGGCTCAGTTTTTGTCTTCTTTTGTGGACACGACACGGAGGCTGACTGGCGGTAGGACGCACGACCGACACACACCGACCGTTTCCACGTGCTGGCCGTGTGTGAGAGCTAGGACGTCACAATTTTCGGAAATCGTCCAGCAAACCAGGTCAGGAAAAAATGTAGGTAGGCATGTGTACAACTTACTCCATGGCACAGGCAACTGACGAGTAGACAAATGGCACATCCGATGGGAGAGCTCAACATTCACAAAATAACCGAAGTACTGCTCTGCTCAAGTGTCCTCTCCGACGGTAAAGCATTCTTGACCACGCGCTTGCATCCCCATTGTTTTCACGTTCAGTCCGTTCGAGTCCCCAGTCATAGACGAGAAATGTACACAATGAGAGAACGGCATATCGCACGCAAGAATGAGTACCACTGGAGGCGTCCGCGAACTTCCGGCTTGTAGCCCGGAGAACAGTCAACTACTCAAATGTGAATTTGAGCATTAGATAACTTGGGCTTCTTCGGAATAGCAATCGGATGCGTTTATCTTGCAGCTGACATATTACGACCTCAAAAATGCATGCCTGGTGAGCTGTACCATGGGTGAGATTCTAATTCTTTACCTTTCGTTCAGCGATTAGTGCCCAAGAAGAGCCTGGCCATACCACAGTCACACTCGTTTTCTCACTATGAACACTCACAGAGGGGAGTCATCTGTAGTGCAATATCCTGCATTTGCGATTAGCGTAAAATACCCCAATAATTCATCGAAAGACAGACATGATGACAGTTAGATATGCCGATTAAATTGACCAGTTTTACTGGGATAATGTCGATTTTCTCCGCAGAAGTGTTCAACAGGAGAGGTACCTATCAATGACACTTCGGATTCGGGAGTCGCTTGTAAGTCTCCACGCGGACTCACCTACTGCAGAGGTGCAAAGAAGTGAGCCCAACCAAACGCTGAAGATGACCTTTTGGGGACAGTTACTACCTAATCTTGACTGTATGATGGTATATGTAAACCAGTTGGGAAACATGTGAAATGGACTAACCTGATTACTCCCATGTCAACATCGACCGGGTTGTGCATACCCTTCATGTATGTCTCACTGCTTTCTAGAGTAAATGAATTGACCTTAGCACAGACGATTATTGACTTGTGTACTTGTTCATCCAGCATGTTTCCCTATCAGTTCTGTCCCATTTCAGGTTCGTCCGGATGAAACTTTTCCAGTGTCACAATGCATTTTTACAATAAATTAGAATCAGGTGTGCGATGAGCTGTGGGATTAGCTGTGAAAATTAGATGTGCTGGTGGGATCGGGTGCGATACACTGACGGGGAACAAACAGGCCTAAGGAGGTTGAGTAAGATGGAGGACTGAAGGGTCAAGGTCGTCAAACGTAAATCCCTCAAAGATTTCCGGGTGACTTACTGGTAAAAGGAAATACAGAGAATGTCTTCTTATACATTTTCAGCAAGGCTTTCGGTGTACCAACCCAAGTGACTGCATGGGGATTGCAACGGTAGGATGGAATAGTTTTCCTGGAAGTTCCACGGGAAAAATCTTTGTCACAAACGCTGTTGTGCAGACCCATTCTGATATCAGCAGTCTATAGGACCTAGCCTTGTAATTTTCAACGGGAGTCCTTTCCTTTGGTAAGACACACACACAGAAACTGTCCTCCAGAGCCTCTTCCATTTCCGTAGAATAAATCAAGTAGCAGACTGTCCCGAGTAACCTTTATAACGTGCTGATAGGCAGACTGAACTCTGCATTGTCGATAAAAAGGAAACTTTTTGGTTCAGAGATTATTCTTAACTTCATGTATTTACTTACTGCAGGTCCAACAATATTACCAACAGATGTATACCCGGGCAACCAAGTACGGTTAGTTGTATACCTCCGTGGTGCATAACTAAAATTCTTCCGTTTTGCTAGTTATCATAATTTTTTATTACTGCTGGATTCACATTTTGTCTTTCATCACAAGATACTCATAAACCTGTGGCCCCATTGTCCTGATCGTTTGCCCACATGTTCTACTACCGTAGGAGCCACACAATTTTAATTTCAACCTCATGGATATAAGTGACTTCCCTCCAGGTTCAAACATTATGAATGAACATGGGGAATCGAGGGTTAATTCACTACTCATAAGGTTGCTGAGAACTTCTTGACAGCCCACGATTGGTTTCGTCCTTCTTGGGGCTCATCAGGTAGGCGGAGTTCCAGAGTATCCGTCAACCTTATGTTCTACTTGAACCTAAATTGGACAGATTTCGATAAATACACTCCTTTTCACATCAATTAGGCTGTGACGGGATATGCATATGGAACCCGCCTGAATCACTTGTCTTTTTTCAAATAAAAAATGCAAAAAAAACAAGATGTTCAGTTGGGTTCCAGGTGAATGTATCTGTCGGAATTAAGAGGTACTAATTAGCTACATAGCCACTGAGCGAGAACTGTGCGATAGAGGCACTAGTGGAGAACGACCAAACTGCGGTTTTGATTGAACGACCAAAAAGAATCGAACCAAGTACGATGCGACGAAATCTTACCACATATGTGAGTAAAGACTCTCTTTGGTGTTTTGTATCATCTGAACCGTCAAGCAGTTCATTTTCCCCATACTTTGGAAAAGTGTGATGTCACACGACCACGTCCAGCCATAACCAAGCAACAAACTGTACAGTGTGTAGTGCTTCTTGTAGGATAAATCAATGGTAGTTTTCACATTCGTGTCACAGAAGGGTTCGTTGGTAATCTCCTGCGCACAAAAAGTTGGGCAGAGTTTATAACTACTAAAAAAACAGCTATAAGTCACCCAATTTGGTTGTATACTTCTTACCCTTACATTCGGTTGGGCGCAGACAGACATCACATATATTCACAATACTTTACGGCGGAGCACTTTAGTCGCCAAAATTTGCACAGGTTGATCAGCGTTCGCATGTACTTGTAGGCTTCTAGCACGTTATAACAGGGATTTCGTTCATCGACTGTCTGCATTTCACTGGGTGGCTGCAGCCGTTTTATTAGGCCAGCGGCATGATGCATTTTTAACTTTTTCTCCTTCTAGCACACCAAAGTTTGTCCTCACTACACTTTAATCGATCACAGCAAACATAAATACTTTGTGCTTCCTTGATGTTCGTGCAAGTGAAGTTTGTTGCGCAGTGTGATCGAGTAGAATGAACCTGATAACTAGATGCTACTATCCTACGACCCTTGAACGGAGTAGCTTACTATCCATGGTATCGCTAAAGTACACGTGACCTTAAATGCCAGTTAAACCTCACCTAACAGATTATCCATCTGTGCAACGTGCCGACATAAAGGTCCAGCTCTCCTATACAAGGCTACAACACCGACAATTGGTACGTGGAATCGTTAGCAAGGGGTGTGCGCATTGCACGATAAACTGAGGCACAAAACGGGGCTGCATCCGAACCACATACCAGTAAGCGTTACGCGGTCGAAACGTATCTTTAAGAAGGTGGCCAAGCAAGATTCACGATTAGAAAGATTCACGATTAGAAACTGGTTACAATCTCTCCTGAATATGTATTATTCCTTCATATGAAAACAACCGGTTGAGCCATTTATGTACCATAAAGGGACTATGATAACATTGTTAAGTGTCAGTGATGCTTGCAGTAGTTGCAGACCTCAGGTTGGCAAACTAATCTTTACAGCAAGTTCACTACACAACAGCTAAATCGTACAACAGATCTGTAACACCGGTGTCATCACCATTCTCCACTTGTGAGGATTGGCAATACTTGGTTACGTATCCATGGGTACAGCACACAAGCTTAGTACGCATCTTGCTATACAACGAGTACGGTAGTCATTTAGAGGTAAGAAACGTCATACACTTGCACCAACTGCTCAAATATGTCCAGTTTTACTTTACAGAAATACGCATGTACCTAAATGACAACCGGAGAGCTATAATGAACGCGGGCCACGTCACTCCATATCCATATGTTTAAACATCACAGCTGTGTTGCTGGGCTGCCTTGAGGAATACGTCACCAGTTCCGAACAAAGCCAAACGCCGGCATATCTGAAGGGACCTATAAGGACAATTGGGCTCCTACAAAACAAGAAGACATATTTACCATGTATGTCTGTTATCACATGAATTCGTGGTTTACTGCAATTCCGTGTTCTCCCTATGCACATTGTACTGTAGTGCCATATCATCGGTGACAGGTCCAAGCACGAAAAGCACATGTGCATGGAATGAGTCCCTAGGGTTACCATCGCTACCACAAGTTCTTGAGACTACCAAACACGGCTTAGCAGCATGCTGTCAGTGGAGTGGGTGTGAAAGTTGTCCACGGCAGGAACGTCGCCATTGGCTGGACACAATTAACGTGTTTGTCCTGATAATACAGCTGTGTTCCGGATTTTTCTGTTTTCTTGCCGCGTAGTCTGGCAGGCCACGTTTAGACGTAACCAATAGGCTGCCACCCACGACTCAACAGGCACCAATAACTCTAAATTGTCAGTGCAAGGTAACATATCCTTAGAGGAGAGTAAATCATCGTCATGGGATTCAGAAAATGTCCATCCTACTGTCCGTCCACCACACATTCATACTACTCCCCCATAGACTGCCTCACTGCATATGATACCCGCTTTACCTTGGAAGCATCAGTCTGTAGGCATTTTGATGGCCAGTCTCTTGACATGATCAAAAGACAAATATCGAAGAGCACTGATCCAGTTACAACGCAAATGTTCCATTAACTCTATCCGACTAGTTATTGAGGACAGACACTCAAGATGTGATGTCACACTTATTACTTCAATTCACTTTAACTTGTAATCCACAAGTGAGGAGAAAACACTACCTCCCAGTTTTTATACATATTGCTCACTAGCGTTCATATCAGACAACGCTTCGAGCAAGACGCCACAAGTCCACTTGGGATAAGCAACACCTGCACTTTTTCGGCTGCAACCCAGTCGGTTGCAGGCGCAGACTAAGAATATCAATACATCTGATTGACTAGAGGATAAAGCATGGTGTTTAACTAAAAATCCATTGGTAAATGACTATCCCGAAAATTCTGTATTCGCAAATCCTTTAAAACCAAACTAAACAAACAGACAAAAATAAATTTTTGGGGTGATCCACTTCATTTGGTCTCTCTTAAAAGTTGTGAAGAACTCCATAGCCAGCAGTTCACGCCGGATTTCCAAAAGATTCCTCATACACGGAGAGGTCCTCCCCATCTCTGCACTTTCATTCAGCGAGGAATGGTTTAACCCCTCGCTCAGAAGGAAAGCCATGAAGTTGACCATTTTCAAACACGTACTGAATATCCGTACTCTTCCATAACAGCGTAGGGATTCGATACATACAAGGAGGAAAGCTGGTAGTGTTGGGTTTAGTTGGATCCCAGGAATGAAGCACCATACTTTAAGGAAACAAATTACGTATCAAATGGATGGTTGTCTCAGCCGAAAAATTTCTCATATGGTTGAAATGGCTTGCTTGGAGTGAGACCCCAGAAGCAGAATCACTTTTCTTGACTAATCCGGTCTCACGCTGTTTCAGCTTAAGGATGCGGCATGCGACGTAGCTCATCCCATACTATTCAGGTCACTCTGGTTACGTCACATAATCGCCGCTGCTATGCATGATTCAAACTCTTCGGTCGAGGACCTCATCGTCCCCCCATCCAGGCTAGGGCAGGACTCTGGTTATCACGAAATCATGGGTTACGTCATAATCATATGACTCGCCAACCGTCGTTTGACGAAATTAGCCTTGACACCCTATTTGATGAATACAGTAGAACGGATAAGCGAACCTTGACTCCTACTGAAGTTCCCAACCATGCTTCACTAACGCTTTTTATACCACCACAAGGTCCATCTAATGATTAGTCTATTGCACAACATCTGAGCAGGGTTTGCTGCTAAGAGTTCAGCAACTCCAGACAAGGCTAACCATCCTGTTTGGTTTCAATGTGCTGGCTACTTTTGGCACTTTACACCAGAAATCATCTGGCACCTCCGCACCAGTTCCGTTCAATGCATAGGAGGGATTAGTGGGGCTAAGGTGCGAGGAATGTGACAAGTGCTGCAAATCAAAAGATGGCTTGGTAGCACACCGTCGAGTTCACGTCCTTCAAAGTGATCAACCAATCGGTCTGTGCTGATTTTTCCCTCCTTTTTCCAACAAAGATTGGCCTGAGTGGACAAAACCGACACGCACACTCCGCCCAGGAGAATGCAGGTATGATTGGTCACGTGAAGAATTCCGGTGTCCGCTGGTCCCAATAAGAATCACAATAACCCTTGCTTCTGGCTTGCAATCTGTATCCGTCTTGTGACATACAAGCCGCTCTGTTTGCGAGATTAAAGCAGTATTTTTCTGGTCAATCGGCTATCAATATCAAAACTAGGTTACCTGTGCTTAACCGGCAAGCATACTTGGACGAATCATCACCAGGTGGTCCTGACCAATCCACCGGCCAAGCAGCACCCTACTCGTCACAAGCTGAGAACCATAGCGTCTGGTTTCAACAAACGGTGGACTGCGCCGTGTCATTCTTGGAGTCCCATGCTAACAGTTCGCTCTCTGGTGGTGACATTCTGGCACTCGCCCGAGGGTTGCAGTCTGGTGCCATTATACCAGAGCAAGCCATGCTTGCTTCTGGACCTCCACGTATACAAGATATTTCCACACTCGTGGAATCCTGTCTCCCGACACTGTCATCATCTTGCTCATCGGGCGCTGACCAACCGAAAGCAGATCCGCCGAACCAACCACACCACCATCCAGACCCTATACTCCCGAAGACGGAAAGATGCAGCATCTGCTGTGGAAGGACCTATACAGGGTAACCGTGGCCTACCTCAGAACGTCGAGCAGTATTGGAAACAGACACCCTCTGCTCCAAAACACATGCATCGCCGGCTAAGTCGCGCAGCACTACCATCCGACTGGAGTTTGGTTGAGCCAATTACAGATGAGGAAGTTGACCGTACGATCCGTTTAACAGGCAATTCGTCCCCGGGCCTGGGCAAGCTTACGCCCAAGATGCCCAAATATTCGCTGGGTATGTGAACCTACTCGCATTAACTGGAAGTTATCCCCCGCATCTGTGTCGTGCACGTATTACCCTAATTTCGAAGCCGACTTCGCTGGACCAACCGAGACTGATCTCTATGTCATCCATTCTTGTCCAATGCTTTCATAAGGTGTTTATTGATCGCTGGGGCCGTAGACTGCAACTTCCATCATTCCAGTTTGCATTTTTACATCGAGATGGTTGTTTAGAATCTTCATCACTGTTATACACCCTGCTTCGTCACTCTTAAGCGACTGTTTCTAACCTCAGATTGGCGTTTGTTGATATCCCAAAAGCGTTTGATTCGGTTTCAAATGACACAATTGTCAGATCTGCCGGGACGTTCGGAGCACCGTCACCTCTTTTTCGATACAGTCCAATGAGAATGCTTTAGCGGTTGTTTCTAAATTCCGAGGTTCATTTCCACAGAGATGTGAGGCAGGGAGATCCAATCTCCGCATTACTGTTCATCATGATAATGGATGAGTTTTTTGGATGGTCGATGCCGCAACTAGGGTACCAGTTCCATGACCTCTTATTCGTCTTCGCTGACGACTAAGTCGTATGTGTAGGAAGTCAGGCTCGCCTGAAAGAGAAGCTTGAAGCTACTACGGTTGAGTTGGGAAAAGAGAGTACGAAGACCGACGCTTGAAAGAAAAAAGCGATGGTGCTTTGTGGGGACAAGAAAAATCGGGCGAAATTGGTCTTAGTCGAACCCTTTTGTTTCACCAAGGAACTAATCAACCCTCCGGGTCCAACGGATGCCGTAACATATTTGAGCATCCCCTCACTTACAAGGAGAAAGTGGTCTGCAACCACCGACAGCAGCAGCCCAATCTGCTTTCTGAGGTGACGCGTGCCCAGTTGAAGCCACCTCAAGGAATGGAGGTCACAAGGGAATACCTGCTACCGTCGCTGACATATTTGCTCGTGCTTGGTCAAGTCCACCAAAACATACTCAAATGTTGGACAGTTACATCAGGCAATCTATTGGTGGCTGGCTACGTCTACCGAAGGACATCCCCATCAGCTTAATCCACACCGGTAAAAAAACTTGGGAGACCTGGTATCCTAAGTCTGAGTTCAACCATCCTGATGCAGCGGAGAGCGCGTATGAAAAGCTCCTGCTTACCCAGTGCCGAGTAACACGCAGTGAGGTCATTGATTCCTCATTCGGCAAGACTCTTCGGCATCTCAGCCTTCCGATCTGAGTCCACGGTGAATGCGTAAACATCAAGATACAGCAGGTGGCTGCCCGGGGCGATAGTCTGCACAGCAGCGTTGAGGGTTGCTTGGCCTCTCTCGAACTGATGGCTTGTGTTTCCAGAATGAGTGTTTCTTCGGATATTTATTCGCGGTACCCAGCTCCGGAACAGAGTACTTAAGACGAAAGTTAGAAACACCCGGCATGGTCATGGTGGTCAGACAATTTTTCGTCGTGGAAACTGTGGTAAACCGAAGAGTTTGGTGCGTATTCTGCAGTCTTGCTGAATCATGCATCATGCTAGATGTGGTCATCATAATCCGGTCGCAAGTGAACTCGCGAAGCGTTGCCTGAGATACATCGTCTTCGAGGAGTTGAGCACCTACGTCGATGTCTTTCATCAAGCCTGATCTAGTCGCTGTTTGGGAGCACCGAGCAACTCTGATAGACTTAAGAGTAGTCTCGAATGAGCGTAGAGTGACTGTGTGCGATGGAAAGAAGCAGGAGTATGGAGCTGATGATTGTTCCCTCGCCATCATCTCAGTCCTTCGTGCAGTCGATTGTGGTGTCGACGTTTTGGTCCACCAACCGATGATCATTTCATATCAAGGGATTTTCTTTTTTCAATCCGCCAAGGCTGTCATTGGACTGGGAATTCCCAGGGTCGATGATTTGTGTTTCCTCGCCACTTTTGGGCTCGCTCCGTACTTACGACAATTTTGTACATGGTGCATGGCTTTAAACTTTCATTCTCGCCGTTGAATTTCACACCTGACCCAGTATGACGGACACTTTGTGCCTCACATGTGAGTCTTGAATGCGCTAGCGCTTACCGCGCCTTGTAAAGCATTTAGCGTTGTTTGTCCCTTCTTCAGGTATTGGCCTTCCCACGTGTGGTTCCATACCAAACATTCTTACGTTCGTTGGGATTCACCTTGCCTGACTGGAACTTGCGGCACGGATGGGACGCTTCTCTCGTTTTATCTAGTATTCTCCTGTACACTCTTCCACATCTATCGCCTGGATTTTATGTTTGTGATCATGATCTTCAAAAATAAACGATGATCGTGTAATGCGATTCTTAATTAAAATGAGAATTCCATCGATCGACGATATAATTGGGATTACACGATCTCCCATTTCGAGAACTTCGATTAATCATCATGAAAGTTCAGCGCTATCCGTTTTTGGATGGTCTATCCCAACGATGACTTTTGTACCCGCAAAAGTTTATAAGATCAATTACGACTTTCTCCGTCCCAGTATATGTTTCAACCACATATAGAAGTCTCTTGACGCCTTTCCTTCTTTCTAATCAAATCAAGTCTGGAAACGTATTATGAATTGAATTTTAGCTTCAACTTGTTAAGATGGCTTAAACTGTCTGCTCATTTTTCATTCAAACGTTACTTTCAAAGTACGTCAGACTTGCATGTCTGTTGAATTTTAAGTAAAATTGACGTCACCTTGGAAATCCTGAATTTCTCTCGCATCATTTCCGTTCGGCGACCAGCTAAATCATGCGAAAATTAGGACTAATGATCGACTTGTTCCTCTAGTGAAAAGTCGTAAACTGAGCAAGTCCAAACGGTGTACTTCGGAATATTGTTCTGACAGACCAAATCACAAATTGAACTAATGCTGAGCAGGGATGTTCTGAGTGAAACAAGATAGAGCAGAATCCCTTGTCAACTGTTAAACTGTAAAAAATGATGTTTTTTTCATTTAATTGGTCGTTTTTTCCTGGAGAAAAGTAGTTTCAAATGAAGGAGAAACCACGGCGACTTTTATGAGTGAAACCGTCTTTACTAGACGGATCATGTTACTCATGTTACAAACTATGCGTGGTTGTGAGTTTGTTTCGCTGTATGGGTCTGTCTCGACTCGCATGCTTTCGATTGAGAAGGTTGAAAAGTGGGGCCATTCATAAGTATACTTTCAAGTGGATTGGGGAAACCTCAGTGTCTCAACACTTGGTTCAAACGAAGTTATTGTATAACTAATTATCTCTAATAGCACCAGGCTAATGTAGGTAACATTTTCGAGTTACCTCTTGGGCGCCAGCAATTAGTTCAAAGGCAAGTAAATGTCAATGATGTAAACTTAGCAAACCACGTGAGGATGACAACTGGCTGTTTGGCCACACGGGTTTGTCAGAACTTTTTCTGGCTTAAAAGCGCAGATGCAGATGTCTGCTGCGACAGAAAGGCCATTTATCAACTTGACTTGCACTGTACGGACTGTCGCAAAAACAACCGGGGCTTCAACTGTATCCAGTGTCAAGGGAGACTTCAGGCAGTTGTTCCGGGTCTGCTCTGTCAGTCCATTTTTGGTTGACCCCCAGGAACTCCTCAAAGTTTGAAAAGAAAAACTTTGTGCAGACGTAGTACATAAGGTCTCTGGAAACTCTGTACTTCGTAAAGTGTTTGTTGAACCCTCTCATGAGGTGACTTCAGAGTAGTCATACAGTTTGTCACTGATCTAAATTCTCTAGTTGATTAGCACGTTAACTGTCTCAAGGCCGAATTTCCATTACGGACTTGTTCCACGGTGCATTACCAAAGTGTTGGGCGTAGTACATCCAGTTTATTAACTGAAACTATCTGATGCTTCGGCCACCAAGAGTTGCGCTGAGTAACCTGGTACAAGAAATATTCGAGTCAGGGAAAGCTGTATGCCTCCTAGTGCGTCTCCGTATCGTGCATGAGAGAGCTTCGGACGTCGGTTCCGCTGGTCGCGCTTTTACAGTTCCTTTAGTCGACCATGTTTGACTCCAAGGAGTCCCCTTTGACGTCATTTAATAATGCCGGAAAAAGTGCAGTTGAAATGTGAAGACGACGTCAGGAAGGGCAAGCTGAACGTCACAAAAACAAGCAAGAAGAGACACTTCAGCGGAGACGGAACACTCCAGGCTTGGGAGAAGTAACGGGTACTTCTGGTGACCCGGTTGTCTCCGATATTGACGGTGAAGAGAAACCAATGTTCCTGAACCTCGGTGAGATTGTTGGAAATGCTGCAAATGAGGAGATCCTGCTGTGCGACTTCTCGCTGTACAATCAGATCGCAATTTGCTGTCCAGTGACTGTAATCCAACAACTGACAAACCGATAAGGGCTGGATTGTTAACAAAACTGGTGGCTTGCTCGCTGGGTTTGAAGCTTTTTGGGTCCTTACAAACATCGCTTCCGACAAGTCGGCTGAGACTATTGTTGTGGTCCACTCGACTGTGACCCAAATATGGGTCGGTTGCGAATAAGCCGCACTGAACATGCAACGGCTGTACTACCAGGAACAGTTAGCCAGTCCGTTATAAAATATCTCAAGCGCCCGGCGCTAGTGTTTTGATAAGGGATGTGTGAGTAACCTCCGAAAAAAATCGTTGGCTCCGGGGTTGTAGGGCCAACAGAAGGTCGGGAACGGTTCTAACCTATTAGACTTTCCGCAGGAATGAGCACTGTTGCTTCCGGAATAATGAGCTTCATAGATCTGTTAAACGAATGGCGCAACTGGTGCACACTATTCAATGCATTTGGTAGCCTGACGTGGGTCCAAACCCAACCGTTCTGGATCAGAAGTGAACCTGAGTTTACACTGAATTATTTTGGCGCCTACCGGCATAAGTAGTTTAAAGATGCACCACTAATCCTCGATAGTCCTTTCCCATTTAAAAGGCGAATGAACTACACCTTTGGTCATCAGCTACCAGTGCGTGGCGAACTCTGCGCTTCGTCTTATTGTCTTGCGGATCAGAGTTAGCGATTAGATTTTCTGAGGAGACCTCATGGAAAAACCTCTTACTTTATCCTCCGTGACCTGGTGGTAACACAACCGTCAAACAAATCAAGAAATTAAAAATTGCGTGCGTTACAAGACTGTCTTGATTCTCTTCGCTTGAACACTATTTCACGACATGCACTATCCTTCCACTAAAATACTGTTTGCTCATATTCTGTCAGGCTGATCATGTAGTGAATGCTCAAGCTCCCGTGCTGACCAAGGTTCACGCTGTCTCCAAGATCTGTGTCACCTAGGTGTTATTAATCCTGTTTGTAATCTCCTGCTATTTTTTGTCTACGTACACCATTGAACAACGTGTACCATAATATATATATATATATAATATAATAATAATAATACGTGGTAACCGGAAGGCGAGTCAAACTTGTTAAATCCTATCTTTCTATATTAACTGTTGGGAAAAGGTTGAAATCAGGATCGCATTCGCCAGTTTCTTCTGACTCAAAATAGGATTTTCGCATGTGTCACTCCCGAGACTCAGCCGCAGTTGTATCATGGTAGGTGGGTGTAGGTGTGGCTTTGAGTGTTGACATCAAGACCACACTGTCAGTCGCTCAGTCTGGACTATCCTATGTGTGCAGTACGACCTAGGGGTTTTTTGTAAAGTGAACCGGAAGGTGAACCTAAAACGATGTCTCGTTGGGTTGCCTACATATGTTCCGATCAGTTTTAGTCCAAATGTTGTAAACGATTGTTCATATCATCGCTTGAAACTTTTGCTTCGAATGAACACTAAATCTGACATCTTCATTCTGACAGAGATCTTGAATACTAGGACTGGCTACCTAACAACATGTGAGACATATCTGTGGCAAGTGAGACCGACTACTGAGCCTTTGTTCAGACCGTTAGCTACTTTACAGTGGTAGCCGCTCCACAGCTTGGCGCCTTGCATCTCTAGTACTACCGCCGATTCAGACTGACATCACGGCTAGCTATAACTATAGATGGGAACAGCGTAAAAGACTGTCTCTCGTTGTAGATTGTTTGGGTAGGTTCTGAACATTCGTTAGTCTTCTATACGATTTGATGGCTCAACGCACATGCGTGAAGAGGATGTCAGAGCCATCCGTTCTGACAGGCTGCTACAGCATCCTGATAGCCCCACGGAATCGCGTCGGACACGGAACCAATTAGATTGGTTTTTTTATCCACTTGGAGGGTTGTCACTGGGTTTCGGTACAGTCCCTTCAAACTTAAGACATCTTGTCTACTAACACCAGGCAGCATCCATAAGTCATCACACCTCACTCTGAAGCACCAAATTAACGTCAGTCTACAAAGAGACCATGAACAATGTGTCCAGAAATTGTTTGTGAGATGAAGGCCACCGCAGTAGCCATAATCTCCAAGACGCTGTTGCAGCCTAATCACGAAACTGGTAAAAATGACTAGGTTTTCCTAATCTGGGTGACACTACAATTTGTAGTCTCTGACAATCCCAAAAACACCAAACGCAGCACTTCCGCCCGCAGTTTGCATGACTTCTCGCAGCGGCCAGTTTGTCTATGTTTAACGTGGAAGACTCGTGACTTATCACTTCGTAACCACCCGTGTAAGAGATCCTAGAGGACTTGCGGTTAAATTTTTGTGTCTGCAGTTTATCGTCCAACGAGAAAAATTGACAGAAAGGAATCAGGTCTAGTTGCGTGCAGTCCACAGTTGTGCTGATCATCCTTCGTCAACTGTTGGAGCATACAGTGTAAAATACAGTGTAACAGTCAGAGTGGTATTTCATAGAATTGTATGTAAGGAGATAAAGCACCCGAAGAATGTGAATACTAGAGACATTCAAAGTTTACCAGTTAGCTTTCTCGTCGCTTTGTCGTTCTAGCAATCTGCGACACGGTTTCCTTAGCTTCAGGTTCCTTTTGTCATTTCGCGACCGACTATAATCTGCACAAGGCATTAGAATTGCAGTTCATTTGAATTGATGAATTTCTTATGGAAACTGTCCATGACCTGGAGTTTGTTGATGATATCACCTTAACCGTCCAGGGAATGAAAGTTGTCTTGGACGGGTTGACAACCGAGGTGGGAAAATAGGATAAATTCTCTTCTCTCAAAAAATAGATTGGTAGGAGCTTGAGCGTGCTCTCATTTTAGGATGCAAACAGTTGGCAGATATATCTACATAGAGCGTTGTATGAATGCTGTTGAGGGGGACTGAAATGCGCTATCACTCTTCTTCACCACTAGAGCACTGTGAGACAATATGAATCGTCTACAGCGGTGAAGTAATGTTCACTTTCGCTTAAAGTTCACGTTCGCTGTGTTGTAGAGTCTTCTGAATGACCTCACCCCTCGGCGCAATGTTCACCGTGTGTGGACTGTATGTGGAAGCTTCCCTAGTAGCAACAATGTGTTAGTAACAATTAGATAAGTTAGCTATTTTGTCCCTCATGATCTAAATACGGGCCACATTGTTTCGTTAGATCTGCTGAGGTAGGACATTTCCGATGCATGTCATCTCACACCTAACCCTGGTCGTTTTGGGTGTGGCTGGAAGGGTGAAAAGGGGGAACAAAATAGTATCTGAAGAAGAGCGAAGTAAAAATGTGTGGCCGGATAATCTGCCTTCGGACGATTCCGGTTCTCTGGATTTGACCCAATAGTTCCTGATTGTTACCAGTCGGATACATTTGGGAATGTATCTCAGATTCAAAGGTAACGGGGCAAAAGCCAAACCTTGCTGTTGTGGCTGCTTTAGTTAACCAAACAAACAGCCCGAAAGATGGTTTTGATTTGGCGAGATACACTTGCTTGAAAATTACTTTGGTCCTAATGGGTGACCTCAGTTAATCCTAAATGAAACTCTCGTGTATGATGGTCTCCAACCAAAAATACTGCACAATGACCATTTCATGTTGAGTTCGTACGATTTTCGGGTTATCGCAGTGTACTTGTTTGGTGGAACACACTACTCATAGGGTTGTTGAAAGCTCTTCGGCACGACTAGTTTTGTTGAGAATATCTTAAAAGAAAGATGCGGTAGACATTCACTTTGGTTTACCGTTGCCATTAACTTCATTTTCAAATGAATGTTTGTCGCTATTTGTGTACTTGTTGGTGGAACACACTACTCATAGGGTTGTTGAAAGCTCTTCGGCACGACTAGTTTTGTTGAGAATATCTTAAAAGAAAGATGCGGTAGACATTCACTTTGGTTTACCGTTGCCATTAACTTCATTTTCAAATGAATGTTTGTCGCTATTTGTGTACAATTTGGCAATCAAGTTCAGCATAAGATTGGTTGGAAGTGGGGTAATGAGCCTACTTGGTGAGCCTTAAGAAGGGCGACACCGGTTCAGGCTATCAAGAAATTTTCAGCAACCCTATGAGTAGTGTGGTCCATCAGGAAAACAGTTTTGAGTTCATCAGCCAGAATACAGCTACAAAGATAACGAACATAACATGCTTAACCCTCGTCTCGTGTCCTTCCTTCCTAACGTTCTATTCGAGGAAACAATAGATTGCGTTTGTGACTTGATCGATTGCGGTGGTACAGGTGTTGGCTCCCCTAAGGTGATTTAAGGAAGCACTTTACTTTGTGACTACAGTTGTCAGTCCATCTGTGGTGACGCAGGGGGATGCGTTGGCGATGTGACTCTCTCTGAGTTCCTAATTAGCATATCTGTTCACTGGCGAACTTGAAATTCAAATGCTGATGGCGCTCATTGAGCTGTTTTTGCAATATGGTCGTCAGTAGGCAGTATATTTGTACCTTCCAGCCATGTCGGCTGAACCAACGTGCCAGGTAGTTTCAGATGGGTTCACGTACGTATCAAGTTTGTGGTTGAACGCAACGGACAGCTGAGTTAGCTCGACGTTAATAAACCTCAGAATGCCGCTTGGGGCGTGGAGTGAGATATTCATAGAAGGCAAGACTGATCAATATCATCATTCTAGTAACGTGGTTCCCTTGAACGAAAAGCGTAACTGACTTAGATGTTTGATTATGAAGGCAATGGAAATATGTTGCTGTGACTGGGGTAACTAAATGCCTTTCGCAGCATGGATATCCTGAATGATTTTGAACTTCAGACTATGTAATCTAGGGAGCAGAAAAGCAAACAGCTTTCTGCCAAGAAAAAGTATGTCTGTGTAAAACTTCAATTCATAGGTAACTCGGTTACTGAGTGTATACCAGAAGGCTAAGACATCCCATTGATATGACAAACGCTGCTGCCAGTCTGTGTCTGAGTTCTAGTTTCAGCCCCACTATCAAGTTCCTTGTGAAAAACAATTTGTCATACGCAACCACGAACGTCCGGTTTGCACTTATTTGTGTCTTAGTACCGACCACCATACAATGGTCGTAGCGCAGGCGTTCATCGGACAAACTAGGCGCACACAATCCAGTTGTCCCTGGGCGTTGATTGGAATAAATCTAACCTAAGTAAGATTTTGTCATCTCTGACCGAAAATGGTCGTGCTATGAACAAAAAGTGACCCAAAACTGATCATGGCTGGTACGATTCAGGTTGCCACCGATGGCGGAGGTGAATGAGATCCTGTTCCATGATTCGCGATTCTGCATCCAAGGGAAACCTGTACGACCCCTGGAAAAGGAGTTGGTCTGAGTGAAATTCCGTTCCACAAACCTAGCTGACATTGGCGTTGCTCACTTGACCCCATAACCGATTGCCCCTTTTTCGGGGAATCGTTCAGCTGTAACAACCTCCCGGTGCCTAGCTGCCATGCTAC
The DNA here is from genome assembly GCF_000715545.1 of Opisthorchis viverrini. Classification (NCBI taxonomy): domain Eukaryota; kingdom Metazoa; phylum Platyhelminthes; class Trematoda; order Opisthorchiida; family Opisthorchiidae; genus Opisthorchis; species Opisthorchis viverrini. The sequence goes on along the minus strand of NW_008751688.1, from coordinate 491,335 downwards.
CCGAAGGAAGCACGAGAGCTGGGATACTGCCAGGTTGCCCAGGCCTAGACAGGGGAAGTCCAGAGGCATAGATCGGGTTCGAACCACGGACCTTCCGGTCAGTAAATTCGCGCTCTAACCACTTGAACCATCTCGCCTTTTTCAAGGAATATGTGTTACTGAATTTCCTATAACTGCTGCACGTGATTCATCAACGGCATCGTATAATTTTTCTATGTATTAGCCAAGGGAAGCAGCCACAGAAAACAGGTTTTGCTCGATACCTTCGTTCTCCTCATCACAGAACGATGAGCATCGACGTGTAGCTGTGCAAAAAAACATTAGAGTGACCGTTGTGTCCGGTGCGGTTAATTTGGCCAGTCCATTCTTTGTGCTCGTTTGCTTAATCAATCCACTTTGCTGCGCCTATGAAATTCCGTGGATTGATCAAAGTAGACGTTGAGCAAGCTGTTTAAAGTTTGGAAAATACGCATCGGGGTAGTGCCATTATATACTAGTTAACAAAGTCCCTTATCCTATCACGGCGTTTTTTTAGAGGTGATTAACTAAATTCATTACAGTCCTAAACTGTCTTGACAAAAGTCGAGAGATGACTTGATATCTAGTTAGAATTGTCTGAATGAGAGGTATATGTTCTGGATTTATTTTTAGTTTGGACCCTAGCTTGATATGAGTCGTCTTTAGATTAACACTGAAACTCTGCACAATTCCTATCATGTCAAATTAAGAACTTTAGCATGAAACCTTATGAAGATGAAAAAGGTACAATGCTATCATCAAATTTACTAGCACCAAACTACTATACGTTCGAACTTATCTGTAAGTCTCTGCCACTCAGTCTTCCCTCCAAATGCTTAAAAACCAATTTGTGGGGAATTGACAGCCGAGATATGAGACATTCTTAGGGGAGGTGGACTGCAGTCTTCTGAGTTGGAGGAGGAGGATGTCTCCTCATCTAGTGGCGACACGTTTTCAGCCTAATCGCCAAGCTGGCTAACAGATCAGGAGCCGGAACTTTCAGTACTCTGACAGTGCCGCTGCTTGGTTGTCCTACACCTGAATCGTACCAGTCAACCCATAATTCAGGTCAGTATATCGCTTTGTTTTCTTACTAGTTTGCTAAGGACGTTTTAGTGCAGTACAATCGCGAGAACCTTAGTGACCAAGAATGGTTCGAATATGGTTGAATGGACCAAGCATGTTATCGTGTCCTATTTTTTCGTTCTGTCGATACCACGCCGGACTAACGCATGCTGATAAATAAATTGAAATACCTGTTCGACGCTTTCGGGAAGAGAGGTAATAGTTGTCCTTAGGGATGAAACCATAGTGATAGCGCGAAACAATAGGCCGAGTGTTTTAAGGTACCATCGAATCAGATCCCTTCACCTACAACCACATCCAAAGGATGTTTACGTGCAAGACACTCTGAAAAAGACTTGAAACAAAAACCGTCACATGTGTAGGATGGTTGCTTTCTAGTAAAAATGCGGTTTTTCAATGGTAAACGAAATACGCTTCCATTAAAGGGTCACCAAGATGACTCCTTAGAAAGTGAACGCTACTGAGCAAGGGCCCATTTCCCCTTTGGGACTAGGCAGTCTAGTAAGAGTTACCACGCCTAGCGATATGAGATACCTGATTGTCCCTGAATAAATAACTTATGGAACAATCGTTCCAATTGCTTCATTTCAGAGCTTCATAAAT
>NW_008751688.1:445083-488746 GCF_000715545.1 Opisthorchis viverrini | reverse complement strand
ATATATATATTTAGTGTTTGGATGCAGCCCCAACGAATGTCAGTGCCGATGTGTCTGCCAGGATAGACAGATCGTGCCCGATTTTATTTTCAAAATGGCGCGACGCATGCGTTAATGAGCCTTTAGACTGCTTCATGTGTTTCATTTGTCATGGCTATCCGGATGGATTCTTGTGCCGTCTTGCAAGGTCCTCCCTCCCGAGTGTGGACAGCGTTAGAGAGTCGGAAATCTTCAAGATGGTGGTCGAGGTCATATATAAAAATATCTGGACCAAATATTGATCATCAGGATCTGTATCGGGGTCGGAATATATTTCATGACACATTAGGGCCTGTACGACATGTGAAAAATTGACTTTTCTGAAGTATCGTGACCGAGTTTTGACCCAGATCCGTATAAAACTGCATGAGATGAGGTGGTGTCCATACTAGTGAAGGTAGGACTTCTGAGAGGTAAATTTCACTGGAGATAGGAAATAGCTGTACCCAGATAGTCCCGACGATTAGACGTATCAAAATTACCCAGTACTCTGGCATTACGCGAAAACTTAGAGGAGGAAAAGAGGGCGACCTATACTTCTTAATGATAATGCCTATATCAAGGAGAATGAAATAAACTCCAGTTGCTCGACTGCGTCGTAGCCTCAGCGTGAACTGCAGCTTATTGATCGATCATTCTCATTCAGAATGACCTCACTTACAGACCCAGTTAGTGCCTGGCTTCAAGCAACCACAGCAGTGAAGAAACAGATCAAACTGCACCACCTGATATGGATTGGGTTCCCGCACGAACCCACTGCCTACCAACTGTTGCATGTGCATCGAACTGACAAATAGCATAGGTTCGCAACGTAGCAGTATAACGGGGATCGAAGTTTACAAGACGTAAACGGAACAATAACCCTGGAGTCGGAACACAAATCCGTAAACTCTGACCTGTCGCTTGAGCGACTTTCCAACTGGGCTACCACGCAAGTCGCGTCTACTCATCTGTCAACTCCACACTGATTTACTCAGTGGTTCTTTAAAGATACAAACCTCCCAAAAGCGATATTCTGTATCATTTTTGGGCTGTCATGACTCACTCCAATTGCTAGGAGTTGGATTTCAGGAATTTACTAACACTGGCTAGGTAACCTGCTGTAATCAGTATGCTTCATCCCAAACAGTAAGAATGCCTGTCGTCAGTCAAAGTGACCGACCGGGCCCAGCTTAATTCTAACTCTGGCCAAAGTGCTTCCATACAACTATACATGTATCTGATAAGTTTACTGGTGGATATGTGCACTGGGTTGAGTTCTGCGTTTCGTCTTGTATCGCGTATCAAACTGCAGCTATCCGGTTGAAGGGTCGTGTCCGATAAATGTGCCTACTGTCATCGGATGGGCTGGCACACTCAGAGTCAGTAAGTTTATGTTACAACCGCGGTTGTTTTTATGGTTTGAGATGGTGGTGTGAATGCTGAGCATTGACGGAAAAGTGTCAAGCGTAGCGGTCACTTGTTAGATCGTCTGAAATCCAGTTTTGGATCAGTTGTGAGTATACACACTAAACATAGATTATACATGTATCATTAGTCTGCTAGTCTGAGTTCTTGCACAAGTACGATTTGGATTAGCTTGAGCGCTTGAGCTGCACACAACTGACTATTTTGGTTGGAGCTACTTGACAGTGTGTACCGACGGCCAGAGCTATTTTCCTCGATGACGACTACCTGTTTTCAGGACTCGGTGCGCGGTGTGCTACTCCCGGAGTGTTTTGTCTAGCGGACAGCCAAAACAAGAAATGTCAAAGGTGCAAATATAATCCAAAGGATATAGGTTGTCGTTTTTATTCGCAACAGATTTCACTTGACATGAAGCGTTGGGCCTTGACATGAGGTTGGGCATCAAGAGACCACTGCCATCGTAGTGCGATGATCTGCGTGCTTCAATAACCCACTTATCTATCCTGGAGGATTCCTTTACAGCACCCACAGAGTCTCCACAGCAGGTTGGAAAACACGGTCTCCTGACCCTCCGGATTGTGGGTTGATGCAAGCGTGTCAACGCCTTTTTTAAAGTTGGACTCATCTGGCCGCCTTAAGCTGATTACAACTGATCTGTTGTCAGACAGTTTAGTCAAAATCTTCGGTTAAGGACTCTAGTTATCTTCCTTTCTAAGTTTGGACGCCTGCCGATGTCGTCGTTGGCTGTCTTCCTAAGTAACAAAAACAACCGTGTAAATGGAAACATACCTTGGAATTCACTGAGTGAGGTGGAGAGAGAAAACTCAAGAGACGAATTAGGTTAGTGTGGCGTAGAATGCCGGAAAGCGGATCCCCATATCCTGCAAAACAAGGCCAAGAATTCTGTTTGATAGTGAGCTAATCACAGACAATATTCGAAATCTGAATTGCTGAGTACATTGACCACCACAGGGGCTTCTAAGCTCCTGAATACTGTCTGACACATTTAACCCGAAATAAGATCACGACTAGGTTAATAAAGCAGTAAATTGCTTCGCTAATTTCAACTGCCAACAGGCTATCAGGTCAGATGTGCTTAGATCAGTGTAGCATAAAAACAGCGGTGGAACTGGGTGCGCGGAGTCCCCTACAATTCAGCAAAACAACAAGAAGACCAAGATTGCTAGATGTTACCAATTCAAATCAATTTCTCTAGTCACGGATGCAATACATCCTACATTCGTAGATAAAATGCATAGTAACAAAGTCTGAACATCGAACGTCACAAGAGGTCTTGTGACAAAAGTTGGGGTGGGGTCAGCTCCAGCGAACGCAAATGGTCTGGATCAATAGGTCTTGTGCGCATGGTGTTGGTCGCCATGCTCCAATTACCACTACTTCACAGAAACTAACGCCTTCACGTCTTTGGTTGTGCAGTCAAATGTTGAATCTTTGAGAAGGGTCAACTACGTGACCTGTCTCAGACATGGCGCACAACTGATGAACTCCAATTGCGTGTCATTCTTATCGAGCCGTTATCAGATGACTGTATGAGCCGTAGCAACTTCGTCCGTGATCATTCGGAGAGCCGTTGAGAAAAGTACCGGTCAGTTCTACTCACTCGCGTACTGCAGAAACCGCAATTTAACTGGTAGATAACATGTGCGGTAGAGTGTTCAGGCGCACCCTTAGGTTTAGTCTCCTCTGGAGTAACTGAACAGCTGGAGACATGCTATTTGGGCCAGATTTTTGTTTTCCCCTTAGGTTGTTAGCAGTTGGTAGCCCTTAAAAGGTAGTCATCTGGATTTCTTTATTAGAAGCCGCGTCATTCATATCATTCATCCGGTTTATTGTGAAGGCTGATGAACTCGTCTGGGTGGTCGTTTGTGAATAACGTCTGCTTCAGCTAGTCTTCAAGGGAAACCTATTTTTCAGCTAGCCTGTTTTGGGGTTCGTATGTTTCTCGTTATGTGAAATAGTTTTTGCTGAGCATCACTAATACTCAATGGACGAAGAACCAATAAAGTGTGGATATTGGCCACCCCGAAGGGTTTCAATATAGGATATTCGTAGCAAGGTGTCCTTCGGGGGTTGAGACGTGAAAATACTTAGGATGGCTAGACTTCTATCCAATCAAACCTCGTGGGACCCCGACAACTAATGGTGGAAACCACTCAGGATGTCAGAAACTAAATTAGGATTGTGATCGTTTATAAAATCATAGAATTGCCCCTCAATTTTAACCGGAGAAATTTGAGACCATAGCGACACCACTAATCTATCTATAAGCCGTTCCCTCCAAATCAAAATGTGTTTTGTGTAGACAGCAGCATAGGTTCTTTAGCTAATTCAGCTGACATACTTGGTGGGACGTTATGCATGGTAATATATGGCCACAAACTTAAGCAAATAGCTTCCTCAGTGAACAAACGTAAACAAAGAATAAACGTCAAAGATACTTGGATACTTGCTGGTATACCGCCAATTCAAAATTGTAAAGGTGTCTTCCAGGAAAAGGAGGATTAAAACCTTCCGAATGGGAGCTCGAATGTCAACCAACCTGCAAGTAGGCTGAATTTCCCACATCAAGCATAGATCTCAGTGGCACACTTGGCTTAGATGTTTTCGGGGCGTTCGACTCCCAGTCAGTTTGAGAGAGTTGTACTGTCAGTTTGGTATGACGTCCTACAATTCAAACAGTTGAAGTTTCGTGGCTACCCGCTTCTTGACCAAAACGTTGTTTTTTGGGGTTGGGTTTCATAGATTTAGGTTCAACTGCAAGGACTCCGGTCATTTGGCCACACAATCCTCCTTTTTCACGAGGATGACGCTGCTAGCGTGCGCTGTTATTGTTCGGGTATTAAACATCAAGGCTGCCGTGCAGCGGCAGATGGCAAACCTTCTGATAAGTCCGCCTATTTTGCTTTAAGTCCACCTCGTCGTTCGTCATTAGCGAAAAAGCGGTCTTCGAACTGGAACTGATTTTAGAGATTGCTCAATTATTTTGCAGGTGATCTGAACAACGAATCCAGCCTATAATTATAGTTTCGTATATGTGCACTGTACCACACATTTATCAGTTCGGTTGCGGTATCTGCGATACATGATTAAGTAGAACTGACCGGTACTTTTCTCAACGGCTCTCCGAATGATCACGGACGAAGTTGCTACGGCTCATACAGTCATCTGATAACGGCTCGATAAGAATGACACGCAATTGGAGTTCATCAGTTGTGCGCCATGTCTGAGACAGGTCACGTAGTTGACCCTTCTCAAAGATTCAACATTTGACTGCACAACCAAAGACGTGAAGGCGTTAGTTTCTGTGACGTAGTGGTAATTGGAGCATGGCGACCAACACCATGCGCACAAGACCTATTGATCCAGACCATTTGCGTTCACTGGAGCTGACCCCACCCCAACTTTTGTCACAAGACCTCTTGTGACGTTCGATGTTCAGACTTTGTTACTATGCATTTTATCTACGAATGTAGGATGTATTGCATCCGTGACTAGAGAAATTGATTTGAATTGGTAACATCTAGCAATCTTGGTCTTCTGGCTGTTTTGGTAAAATGGATTAGCGAACAGTATGTTTCAATGTGGACTAGTTTGTTTTTTTTTGTTTCCCAGCAGTGACTACTTGCTAACATATTATACCGACAAACTATTTTCACTATATACACAAAAGTTAGACGGATGAATCGTTTGTCTATTAGGGACACACATTTAGCCTGTTGTACAGTAATGCGACCCCTGATTCCAGCACGTGAGATGCTAACCCGCGGGCATCAAGCTTGATTTCCTGTGGCTACGGGGATCATTGATCACAACTTCAAATCAATTTAAATTCTTCATCAGTCTGGTGCCTACCGGGGACCGACATTTGCTTATATGTTCAACTTTGAACAATCTTTTGCCTTTGTGTATTGGTCATTTCGATGAACAGTTGTCTAAAATGAAGTTTATAAACTAGCTCGGTTCACTGTATACCCACATTTCTCATCGTGTGACAACGAACTTACAAGTAATGTTACTACAGCTAGTACCGTTCTGACGTTCGTCCTTTGGCTCACTTTACGCTGACCTTCATCATTCATATCAATGTGAACTTCATATTCAAAGGAATCGGTGAACTCTCTATTTAATGCTCATCTACCGAAGTACAGGCGAAACTGAACTATGCGTTATTTGACACAGTCGTCATTTCGCGCTGTCTACTACCGTGTTTCTGTATGCACTTTCCACCTTCAAAAAGCAAATTCTTTCTTCAGAACTTTCAGACCCGTTGTGTAGCTCTGAAGTTTCTGGGATACGGACTTACTTTTTTGGACTAGTTTACTCATCTGTATAGAACTTCACCGTGATGGAAGTCGATGTACATATCGCCAAGGCATGGGTGGCGCTTTTAAAGCTTGCACCATTTGTGTCGTTGGAAACAAATTTTACTGAAGCTGATGGACTGGGGGCACAAGACAACTGTTAAAGCAGTCTTACTCCATGATTTCAAAACTTGGCCACTCGGGTACGGATTCGGCCAGTATTTCTTATTGAATTAGAACCACTGGCACAACAGGCGAGACCCTCCAAGTTAAGGTGCTTCGGTAACGTACTAAGCAAGCCCAATCAACACCTACCTAAGAAAGCACTGCCCACAAATGCGAACTCTTGTTGGCCAAAAGCCTGCGGGGGACAGTCCGTGGCATGACAAGCCGAAATGAAGGCAGTTACCGTTGGGTTGAGCGAAGTGGAATTTTTGCGCCTTCCTGATTGGGATCCGCGTGGACGCGGCACGTAACTGATCCCAGTGCTTAAAGTGTTGTTACTGATTGATAAATTTGATCCGTCGTTCTGTGTAGCCACCTAGTTCTTCATCGTTTACCATGGGGAGATGGGGTTGTTTGCGCTTAGTTCACACCCTTGCTTTTCCAATCTGTCATAGGGCATTCTTCCTCGTGGTAGTGTGTGATTTAACCATCAGAATTTACTGCTGGTGTATTGACGTCGATGTTACAGTTACTGTTGATGTTGCAGCTGATGATCATGAGAATGGCCGTGTTGATGATGATGATGACGATGATACTGATGATGATCAAGTCACTAGACTATCCACTGGGCGGTGAGTCAACTTTTGAATCAAAGGTGCTCGAAAACCAGGCTTACCGTATAAACAAACGACAAACTATTGACTTGACCTCAGAAGTGAACTCAGTTGATTTTAGTGCTCACTGAGTGCACTCTCCAATCAAGTAGCTGTCCTGTCTTTTTGCCGAATTTTATTTCCACTTGTAGTGTTGATATTTATAGCCTCTTCAAGCCTTTGTCATAGTCACCTTAGAGATGAGTTGTTTGAGCACAGCGTAGCAACATAAAAAGTGGTCTCAGGACAAGTACGCTGCCTAAGAATGAACACACGCGTGGTCTACCATAGATCATATTTCCAGAAAACTTATTTATATAATCGCTATGTTCTTCGGGTTTAACAGTAGCATACTGAAACTTTCGGTGTAAACAGCTCTGTTTGACATAGTTGGAAGAAAAACGGCAAACGGAAAGGGCAAAACGAACTCAAGATACAAATGAACGGTTGCCGCCACTTTAGCACTTTTTGGTGTTTAAGTAGTAAGGAATGGGAGATGGAAATTCGTGGACAAGGCTTAACTGATGAGCACAAAGAGGAGTGAAAACGGCAGTCAACTAGTTTTCAGCTGCTTTATGAGTAGTACCGAGGTGACCTAGTTTTCCTGTGTGGATAAAACTTATTCAACTAGAGATCTACCAAACATTGAAAAAAAACAAGGTTACTTCCCAAACCTGCGCTTTCTTTCGTCTACTCCCATCTAAGCAAGCACCCTTAGCTAAACCATGGTACTTTGGTGTAGCTGGTCTCCGCACCTGTTTCCCGTGGTTTACCTATCAGTTGCTACAATAGAGAACTGGTACAACTACTGTTGCACTGATAGCTGTGATAATGCTGATAATGCTCATATAATAGTACTAACCCGAAAATACTGCACACAGAACTGAACACACTCCCGTTGTTGAGCATGAAAAGGATGGTCCATTTCAGTGAATCTGACCCGGGGCTAATCTAAACGTTTGTCTGACTGTGCTGAAACATTAAAAGCAGACCCAGGATTTCCTCTTTCCTGGCACTAGACTAGTTCATCAGCGTGCCTATATATTGGTGATACAGGCATCAGTCCCGGGATAAAACACGAAAATACCCTTTTCCACCTTAAATCTACCAACGCTGGACGAAAATAAACTCTATTTGATCTTGGTAAGCTAGTACCTTTCACGAAATTGGAAACTAAGGGACTACGCCTTGGGGCTAAAATAGACACACAAAAATGATACAAAAAGGGTGCGAAAAACCTACATAACCCAATTTACCATCCTTTTGAGAGAGTTTTCATTGATGAATTTCGATTATTTCACATCGGGAGGTGTTACTGCCTTGTTCTCGAATGAGGCCAAGCATGACGCCATTCACTCTGTCTTGGAATCATGGACCTTTGTACGCTTGCACGCGGGTTCCATATTAGGCCGAAGTGGAGGGCAAAAATTGGCCTGTCCAACTGCCGCATAAAGCTGAAGATCGGATAACGGGTGGGATGCACAGGGCTATCCTGCTGAGATACCCCTTTTAGCTGGCCGAAACTCTGGTAATAACTGTTCTAGTATCTGAACATGCACATCAGAGACTTGCACACGGTTCAGTGTTCCTACCTCGGCCATAGCGAGTGCTGAGGTAATCGGGATTTTATTTAACCCACAAGAAAATTGTTTGGTTTCAGTGGAACCATCCAAAGTTTTCGCTTAACCAGAAAAATGAACTCAAATTACAAAAAATTGTGACAAGCACCACGTTATCGCCATCCCATCCCATGTATTAACTTGCAGTGATTTCGATCTATGCCAATGTATTTTTTATGGCACCCTCGTACTTGGATACGACATTTCTTGGGGCTTCAGAGAGTTTCTTTTTGGATGTCAAGGTTTATTCCAAATGTTGCGTGAGGGTGACATCGGTATCAAACTCGACTAGTTTCATTCGATGGCGTTATTGGAATATGTCACTATTTTCACTATTTTAGCTTTTCCCGTCCCAGCGTACCTCCGAAACCGCCGCTGGCACGGCCGAATCTGACCTAATATACACGAGTGACTGTCGCGATGTTTGATGACTTCATGATACAGTTTATTCCCTTTACTAGGGTATCTTTGTGTTACTACTGTAGAGCAACACCCTATGCGAACAGTAAAAAGATCTGCGTTATGACAAAAGGATAATGGTATTACGAACAAACAAAACACTTTAGGGATTAGATAAAAGACGCGTCCGCTTAGTTCCTGGGGCAAAGCAGTAGAAGTCTGTTGAAATAGCGCAACATATAGCTGTTCTGTTGCTCCTCCATCGCGGAGTAATAATTGTTTCAAGGCATGCGTTTGCTTCTGAAGCATCACTTAACTGTACATCATCAATTATTCTGACAGCTTTTTAGAAACAGATTTTGCCCCTACTTTTCTGCAATGCATAAATTTTTCGTCCAAATCCAGGAGACCGACTGAAACTAGGTGCACGCCTACGGATTTATTTGGGTTTCCGTCCCTCTCGTCTGTTGTCATCCCATAAAAACCTACGTCCATCATTCAGGCTAGACCAGATAAAATCCAATACCCAAACTTCGCCCTAGTCAGCTTGCAGCAACGCGGCCTATCGGCTATCATACGACGGTCACTCCTCCAACACAACTAACAAACCCGTCCGTGTACCACCTTGTCGCGACAGCCACAAAGCTAGCCCATTCGCTTCACGTGACTTTCAGACAGGAATGAGACGATGTCACGTGTTACACAGGCAACGAGCAAGAATCGCGGGTACGCGCATTCAGTCAACAAGGTAGCTGATCGGTCTGGTGACGGGTGCGTCTCAACCATACCGCCAGACTTGGAAGCTAGGATCATCCTAGCCAAAATTCGTTCTGATTTTCAGCTACTTTCAACCGACACTGAATGAAGAATCTGCTATTCGCGTAACCTATCCTCACTGATTAGTAAATTAGCCATCAGTGAATGAGCTGCAAGTTAGGAAGTTACCTGGTCCCACGACTTCTGTCAAGGTTTCTGATGGGATTGTCCACCATCTGTTTGTTGCCTAGCGGTTGTTCTTCCTGCCCGCTTTTTCATCTCAAAGCTCTTCTGCCTGGGCGTGGAACCTTCTCAACCACCATTGCATCAAAGAAAGCAGTATGACAAGTTGTGAATTAAACCAAACATGAACGGAGCAGAGAGGGAGAGGGAGAGAGAAGTAACGGATTTCTGTGAACGAGCAAGTCCATAGTCGACTGATCGAGTTGCCGGTTATTTGACATGGAGTCAAATAGATCGCTGAAGGTCATGGGAACTCAGATTCTCTGAATGAGGACGTAATTCATACCTTAATGAATGCTTGTGTGCTGATGTGATCATCCAAATCCAGTGAAGCTAGATAAATTAGAAAAGTAATTACTGCCTTTTCTTTCGTACGCTGGTCTTCTTAATAAATAAACTCCTGACAAGCGATAGCTCTTCTGGAGTAATTATTTTGGGTGGACCAGAAAATTTCTACCTCTCAAAGTAAAAACTCTCAGGGCACGACAAAAGGGTCTCAGCAGTAGTGTCTACTTCAAATGTGAAGTGTTTTTTGTCCTTGTTGTCCTCGTGATGCACGGGTGGACTACCATGACCTCCCGCAAATTTTCGAGCAAAACTATCGGTGGCCAATCTCGCCAAGCAGAAACGCGCTACCAGCGGGAACAGCCGGCTGAGCAATGGACAAGCGAACAGGTTGTTGCCGCATAGGCAACAAACCCCATTCAGCTTGAAGAGTACTAGTCACAGCGGGGGACGGTTAAAACTTTAGTAATTTTGTTGAGTGGATGTTATCGAAAGGACAAGACCAGGCTCTGGGAATTTTTACTTGGTGGCGGAGATCACATTACTTAACTGAAATTCGTGCATCTAAATACGAGGATGGTGCTCACCCCTCAGATCGGCGACTTGAGCTAATTGTGTAACCCGTTGACTTGGTCTCGTTCGGTTAAAATAATATTGCTGTCTGAATACGTGTGGTGCGTGTGTGAGCTATGAACGGGGATTGAACTTTGATTCAGTTGGTGAAGAGTGCAGGCCTTATCTAGTTCTTGTGACATGCTCGTGGGTTATTCAGTCATTTACACTGGATAAATAACTCGGGCAAACAGATCGGTGTAAGCGGGCAGTTCAGTCTTTTGCTCTGGTCTGTGATTTTTCATCCAAATGTACGGTTTCCATAACTTTCTGCACCGCGTTTACATTCCAGATGTCAGCAGATTTTCTTTTCTTATGTACTATACAATACGTTGAAAGTGATGCTGATCAGGATGAGGTAGACCCATGAGGATCTGATTTACAGACAATATACAACCCTCAACAAATAAGAAACTCAGGCGTTGTTGTTGCTGGAAGAAGTACCGTACATTAGTTCCGGTTCAGTTCAGCTTGAGAAGGCTTTTTGGCTCAAATCTTTTGCGCATACCACATCTCAGTGTTCGCGGAGTGGTTTGGTTGAATGACTTTTTAAAAAAAACTAGCATGAGTGTTTAGAGAAGTATTGTTTATAGACAAACCTGGAGTTCCTCCGCATTTTTTGCGAACCACACTTCAAGATAACTTTCTAAAACAAGAGAAGTCAGTCATTCAAAGGTGGTACATCCCTGGCCAGATTCTCAATTGTGGAAGTGAAGAGGGTTGGAATTCCAGCTGAATTCCAGGCACAAGAGGGGTTATTAAACCGTAAGTCAACCTTGTAATGGTTAGGAAATGAGATAGACGCGACCGATTTCAGAATATCTCAACAGAGTGAGGTTATTTACTTTTGGTGGACTTCTTAAGTGAGGATAAAGAGTTCAGCAAATGATGCCTTGGCCTTTGGTTACACACCTGTGCCATTTTAACTTGAGTTGAAAAGATATGAGCTCAAACCGTTGTTCGGGCAACTTCAAACGCAAAAACACGTACATTAGTTGTATCATTTGTCTATATGCTTTCAACGGTGGATAACGAGCAGCAGTGGTTGGCTTCTTACCCTCCTTCTTCGTTCAGGATGAGGAACAGAGAGGCGACTTACAAAATAATGGATAGATGGACGTTATGATCGACATGCTACGGTATGGCCAGACCGGCTGAGTTACTGGGGTTACACGCCTAGCCAGGAAGGGCCTGACGCTGGATTAGTTCATGTAGTGAAGCAAAGCGTAACCTGGACAAAATTGTACACCACTCCAAGTGGAGCGGCATATGCGACCAGGGAATTAACAGTCACCGTTGATCTTGGGATCTGGACTACTTTGAGGATAATCTAACACTGAAAGATTCCGTGACAAAAATCCAGTGTACAGAAGGAGTAGCTAAACTTATGACGAGCTTTTTTGAAAGGCGTGACTGCAATATTGCACTACCGAGTTTTCCTTCTGATTTTCTAGATTTGGACAGATGTCAAGAAGTTTGGACGAGATCGCCAAAGGTATTTAATTTGGTAAGTGTTCACCTATTCGTTTTCTAGTACACATGTAAACATTTCCACGAGACTCAGAAAGAGTTTAACGTAATTGAATCATCTCAAAATCGAAAGCATCTATTGGGGCTTGTGGAGGAAAGCCACATGCTGGGTAGCGTTGAAATCAACAGCGAACTGAAGATTAGTTTCGCTTGAGATAGTTTCAAAACAATAGGCGGTCTATCAAATGGCCTGAAAAGTACCTTCGTGTGGTATCATTTGACACATGAACATGTTATTATTCGTTCTTAAGCCTTAGAGGCAGTTTCGTACGTGTCTAGAATCATCACGGTGAGGAGCACCAGTGCCATCCAGTTTCATTACCCTTCAACCGAATAAGATCTGATCGGCTCATTGTTTCGTTATGGCGAGACCGAGGAAGAATTTGGGGGCCACAAGAATGAGATGATAGACACGTGAACGCCCAGAGCGACAACGTCCAAACAAACATCGTTTTGATTCACTTGAATGTGATTCGCATGGTGCGGCACAACACAACAAGCACACAGACGGCACCCACACACTTGTCCAAAAGTTGTCTCGTCTGGCACTGTCTGCGATGTGTAAACAACCTGATGAGGTACGAACAAGCGAAAGCCACTGGTGTCGCTCGTCGCTTATCCGGATTCATTCGGTCTGTCGGCTAGTCGGTCTCGTGACCTCCCAGAGCCGTGAGAAGCGCAGTAGGATGCGCCAAGTTTCTATCCTCCTATAAAAATGGTCGCAGGAGTAGCAGACATAATAGTTCCTTTGTCGCAGCGGCGTGAACCAGATCACTAAGTTCTCTCCATCCAGACATTTCTGACCGGAGCTATAGTGATGGTCATCTGAATAACATGACAACTGGGATGGCTAATCGGCATCATAACCATCAACGAGTAAATTTTTGTGCGGTCTGGTGGTGTTCACTGTTGACCGATGGAATCTGAGTGCTGTTATCGCCAGAAAAGTTCGCATCATTGGTATGTACCAGGAAATGGCTCACGGGTTCCTAAGGTAAAACTGAATACCCATCGGCCCTTTTAATTCATCTGTCTACTTCAATTAAACTTTCGGCAACCTTGTCACGCCAGACAACTTGCAGTTTCAAAGCAAGCACCCGAAAAGCACTGCCTTCGTATGCTTTAGACCATCGATCCAACTCAGGTTACCACGCCCTTTTTTCAGGACACATGACAGAATGCATTGGCGAAAGCCCTTCAAGCTATGGTGTGAATTGAACTGGGATATCTAGTTAATTTAGCTAGCTTCATTTCCAAATTGAAGAACAAGTGAGGTTAAGGTGTGCATCTTTTGTCTGTCCAAAAGTCTGTGTTTCTAGGCTTTTTCTGAGCAGTCACTCGCTGACGAAAAAATCACCTAGCTGTCGGCTCATGACCGGTGCGCACACACTGACCATTAATTCACTTCAAGAGTGAATTGCACTGAGGACCGATTACCCGACCTTTTAAGCTCGATAACTAGCGTGGTTGTATCTTGCTCTACACTGACTTAGACTGGTATCTAGCTGTTTCGTGGTATTCAATGCTAGGGTACATTTAGATGACAGAACCAGAGAGCGCACTGTAAGGTGGATATGAGTGATCAGTCGAAGGATATGATGCACACCTTTCGAAATGTTCCAGAGGCCAGTGTTTCCCCACATGGCGGGGTTGTAGAAGACGTTCTATGAATCAAACAAACGAACCACTCCATCATACATGTGTTAAAACCACTTTAGGAACATGTTAGGCAGTTTCATTTGCACACCTCTGATGAGCAGTCAATATGCATTTATTTCGGCGAATAATATACCTGTGAATAACACACTAGCTCGTATTCAGTAGTATGTATGACTTTAGAATGATGAGTGATTGTATACTCGCTTGTTAACTAGTTGCAACTAGGGTAACCAGAGCTAATCAGCAACAGCAACTTTACAGTTTATACATACAGCTTCATTTAGAAAAAATCAATTCTGGCATCCCTAATTCGTGTTGTTCGGTTGAAAATTACTGGTGATAGATTATTCTCAGTTTCATTTTTGATCCATCGTTTGGATGAGATGTTACCTCTTCTGTTCTATCGATAATACAGGGTTCGATGTTAATGGCAGATTGGCGGTTTGGTGCAATTGGTGTGCACCAATTACACAACCAGGTTTCTAGAGAAAGGTTACAGACCAATTCAGGCCCACTAGTGCCTAATTCATCCATGATAAAATATGAACCTAAATAATACAACGAGATCACGATTACGTATACCGTATATTAGGAAAACGTGTTTTTTGAATATTCATCAGAGTGTGGATATGAAGTTGTTGCGCAATGGAGTGTGATTAACGAAAGAACGAACCAAGTTAGGAGTCAGAAGGGCACCTTTAGTGGAAGATATAGTAGTTACCCGTTTGTACTTGAAACAGGTACTTGAAGTCGTTGTGGACCAGGCGAGCAACTGATGAAGAGGGTGAACAGTACTAGAAATAATCGTGTGGGTGTAGTTGGAACAATTATTAGTGTGCTTGCTTAATATGAAGTTCTTCATGACCTGTCTTCAGTGAAAAGGGTGTTGAAACTTTGGGCCCAGTGACAGAAGAGACAAACAATGGAGCACCTATGGATGAGACCTAATGGAACAAGAAGCTGACGTAGTGCAAAGCACAACGTTTTTATCCATTGAGAACAGTATAGATTTAGGGGACCAAATGATGCATTTGTTAAGGTGTCATCCAGATACTTCAGAGTAGGGATTCTGGAAAGGGAAACATTAAGAAAGGTTTCGCTAACAATCGATGGATCTAGAGTTTAACAAAACTCTATGAAACCAAATCGGTCCCAAACTTTCTCCCAGTGATTGGAAACATTGAGAACTTTGGGGGCTAAGTTACTGAAACAGATCACTGTGAATGAAACTACTCGCAAGGTTGCTGAAAATTCTTCGACAGCCCACGACCGGTTTCGACCTTCTTGGGGCTCAGTTGAGTCTCTCGTGAAAAACCAAATTGATTTGCAAATTAGTGTGTTTCTCGATAACGGTTCAATTTGGGTTCAAGTTAATCATAAGGTTGACGGAAACTCGGGGACTGCGCCTACCTGATGAGCTCCAAGAAGAGCGAGACCGGTCGTGGGCTGTCGAGGAGTTTTCCGCAACCTTGTAAGTAGTTTCCTTTATGAAAATATACTGCGATATCTCGAATATCGTGCCAACTGAAACATGAAGCGGCCTGTGTGCAGCACATTCAGTTGTAGAATATCACAAACGAGAGATTCAGTTGAGTCTTTCGTGAAAACCAAATTGATTTGCAAATGAGTGTATTTCTCGAAATCACTGAATTTTATGTCAAGTGAGGGAGAACCAGATGCCTTATCATCTTGGGACATTGAGACAGCGGAATATCCTACACTAGAACAGGTGTGAATTTCAAGCAGTTTGTACATGTAATGCATGTTCGTGACAGCCAAAAACAATCATTATGTGGTCCGTGTTTTTTTTCACTGGATGGGTGAATTAGCGACTGACATTCCCCTTACATCCAAGGAGGCTGCTAGAGTGGGAGATAGTTCTCTTGAGGCCGTCCTTGTTAATCGGCTGTGAATAGTAGTTGGTGTAATGGTCTCTAGCTGGTTTCTAAATGTAGCCCATCAATTACATCAACAAAATCTACTACATACCAAAGCTGCATACCCGTTTGGCTTTGACGGGAGACTGGAACAGCTGAATCTCTTGCTTATGATGTTTTAAGCTTTTTATTATTATTACGAACATCGTTTCGACTGAAAATTGAGGCGGTCCGGCCTAACACATTCAGTTGCATGAAAACATCACAAATGAGAGATTCGGCTGTGTTCCAGGTGGGTCACGCGTCAAAAACAAAATGGTATGCAAATAAGTGTATATTCGCAAATTTCGTGCAATTTGGATTCAAGTAGAACATAAGGCTGATGGAAACTCGGGGACCCTGCCTATGTGATGAGCTCCAAGAAAGGCGAAACCGGTGATGGGCTGTCGAAGAGTTTTCAGAAACCTTGTGAGTAGCGTATCAGGTCTACAGCACCTAACTACTAACATTGATAGAAAGCATGCGAAGAGGTTGGGGTTTACACTCCGTGCTGAAATCACAGAGTAATAGCATGACGCCAGATCCCGCACACCACGTATCCTTTCCTATCGTTAAAACAGTAACAACTGGATAACGTTTCACCAGGTTCTCTTCGGAGCAACGGATTGCTCTTATGCCTGCCCGTCTTGTGAGTTATCAGCGCTACTGAAGCCGAGAATAGTGACATGAATAAACAGATTATAAAATATTCTGGACAGGTACACTATCGTGTAAAGTCATTCAAGTATGCAGTGAACTTGGCTTTTATCATACATTTAAACTATTCTGAACTTTTGGATATACACAAACCGGTAGTTGAGTCAAAATGTGGAAATCTTCTCCGCCCTCTATGTTCATTGATCGAATGGTCCATAGTGTTTGTTGTCAAGCTCACCAGAAGTTTGTTGCTTAACACGAAGTTAAAACGTAGCTTCTCACGGCCAATTTGAATATCTTAACAGGTATTCATTGCCCGTAAATAGTCAAGGTATCGTTAAGTAGGAAAAACTGCATTATTGATTCTCAGTTATAGAGTTCTTCTTTTCGTTCCTTTACATTTGTGATGCTCTCATCTTTATCCTACTGATTTACTCGCAAACATCGAAATTTGTCAATTTTATTGTACAAGGTTTATAGGTGCCAGTATGGAACCCCCACCCCTCCCAAAAAAGGTGACAGATAGTGAGCATTCGGTTCACTTGCGCTAGAGTAGAAACAAGCTACTGTGTAAGAATGAACTATTCTGACGCCTGGGTTGAGTGTCTGTACGACAGTGGGGTCCAGCGAACTGCACGGCCTCACTCATCACACCCATTTGAGCAGTATTTGGTACATTGTGTGACGTTTTTTCAAGCATTTCCTCAAATGGGTTTCAACATACCGCATATTATTTAAACGCATTTCAACTGTTTAGCCTGGGTAGGACTGGCCACAGGTAAGCCCACCTGCATTAGAACCACTCCCACATAACAATTGATAGTTTTTACGTACAAAAACTGAAACACACTTCAAAGTGCCAGTTAAGGACGTTAAACAAGTCTGAACCAGTTTAGACAATCCATCGCTATCTCTTTCTATGCTAGGTCCATTTAAAAAAACAAATTCAGTTAGCCCCGGAAGTGTACACTAAGCTGCTGTGAACAGCGGTGATCTTCTTTCTGATGAAGCCGGAAGTTTGGTCCGAAGCTGCATCGGAATTAAGGGTAACAGGGATGTGTCACTTAGGGGAAAATATTGTCCGTCGGTGGAGTTTGATTCAACCATGTGGCACGCACCTCTTAGTGAACCCATCCTCATTGACCAACATGTCCGTACAAAATACGAGCTGTTTTGCAGGTTTTTGCAGAGAGTGGTCGACTCTGGGAAGGAATACAGGGATAGTGCAAGGCCTTCCACTTCTGAATGTCCGCTGTTCAGGATGCGAATGTCTTGTAGGACAATGAAGCACACAGCCCACTCGTTGTGTTCACTTGGAGTAGCTTACATTTCGGATATCTTTTTTGGGCAACGAGCACCTGGCATACAATGCAGGTCAAAAGCAGCTGCATCATCAGCAGAGTAATGACGAATTTCTTGAACGAGGAACTGGGACGAAACACTATGCACTTCATGGGGTAAGCCCCTATAAGGGGCGTCTCCGATTAGAGGCCTCGTTCAGGAAATGAGAGACAGAATCTTTCAACTGGTAGTCTCTCTGGGAGGCACAGAGACTAGTGAACTCGTGTAATTGAAATACAATTGTCAAATTCCACAGAGCATACTTCCAGATGAGGAGATTTCCAAGACACTAACGGGGCTACCCTAGTTTGGATAGCATTCACTCATGCAGACAACGATCGGTCGAAATTGCAACAAATGATATATATTTTCAGCCTCACCTTTCTCTGGGTAACTTGGATCAAACACACTGACAACCTTCGCTCAGATTGACTGCTAATATGGTACTGATAGAAAACAATGGATTAGACGTGTGGATGAGGTAGGACCGCGGAAGAAGGGCTTGATCTGGAACTGAATAATCTGTATTTTACCCTTTTGCCAAACAGGAAAATCGCAACTCAGACTACCATCTCAAAGTCACAGTGATATCGACGGGGAAACTTTTATCATACAGACTACATAACATTACTGCCTACGCGTCCTTCCATCCCGAGCTAACTTTTCTAAAAGCGACCGTATTTGCTAGCTTATAGCTATCATTTGGTAAGTTCCTGTTTAAGTGAGGATAGAGGAAAGAGATCTCATCTCACCACAAACAATCTCAGAGATGTACTAAAAAGCGGTCCACATAGGTGAACTGATATGAGTAAGAACGTACATTTGATACTTTAGCTTGCAGTTTGAGCATCTAACATGTCTGCAGATCGGCATCCAACGACTTTTGTACAATAATAGTCGTCATCACTTGCCGAAATCATGTAACGTCATAGACATTTGCTTCTTTAGCTGGTAGTTTCGAAACCGAAGGTAAACCCCCCGAAGTCTGCGCATATTATGAAAGTAACTGAGATATTCCGAGTAGGTATTTTTGTTGAGTTAACACCTGAGCAAAGCGAATCTTAGGCATCTCAGAATACCTTGTTGCGTAACGTCTGGCAGCGACCTCGCTTCGATCACCATAGAATATTAAAGCACACATTCCGCAATCTCGATAGCTTCAAAAATTGTCGAGGTCGTTGAAGTGATCAACAGTGTCATCACCAGGTATCTGTACCTTCTCTTGCTGTGAGTGGTAGGTACTTGCATAGTATTGGTAACTTTTAAATATTAGTAACGATTTCGATAAGTACCATCATTTGTAAACAAACTAGGTTTTGGCAAGTGACTCAGCTGGATCTAGTTGAATCCCCCGTGTATGATGCTACTCTTCAAATGAATGCGCTGCGCCAGTGCACCTCATGATTCATTTGGCACGATGGTCGAGTTATCGCAGTACGTTTTTGTCTAGACGTAACATACTACTCATGAAGTTGCCGAAGACTCTTCGACAGTCCAACACCGGTTTCGACCTCCTTTGAGCTCATCAAGTAAGCTCAGTTTCCGTTTTTTTCAACCCCGTGCCCCACTTGGGCCAAATTTCTTTGCAAACGAGAGTATTTATCTAGATCTTTCCCATTTGGGTTCAAGTACAACATAAAGTTAGCTCATCAATAAGCTCAGTTTCCGTTTTTTCAACCCCGTGCCCCACTTGGGCCAAATTTCTTTGCAAACGAGAGTATTTATCTAGATCTTTCCCATTTGGGTTCAAGTACAACATAAAGTTGACGGAAACTCGTGGATTGTACCCACCTGATGAGCCCTAATGAGGGCGAAAACGACCGTGGGCTGTTGATGAGTTTTTAGCGACCTTATGAACAATGTGTTACGCTTAGAAAACAACGTACTGGGATATTTCGAATATTGTACCACCTGAAACATGAAGCGGCCTGGCGCAACACACAGTTGAAGCAGATGATCACAAACGAGAGATTCAGCTGGTTTTAGTGGAGCTTTCTGTCAAAACCAAATTGGTATGCACGTAAGAGTACTTGTCGAAATTTATTTAATTTGGTTTGAAGTAGAACTAAAAGTTGACGAAAACCCGGGAGTTGTGCCTACCTCATGAGCCCAAAGCAAGGCGAAACCGGTGATGGACTGTTGAAAGGCGTAATGTGTTATTTCGATAGTAAATATACTCTCTCGCTCGTGGTATCGATGACCCACGTACTTCTCATGACCGTGCTTTCTTCAAAACGACAGTGGGTCCTACTCTAGATGACTCAAATCGGCAAATTCAGTCCTCTACTGGATTGACTGGCGTAATTTTGTGTCACAAACTGTTGAAATAAGAAGGTCATCCAGAATTAGACCCATGCCAAAGCCATCTCCACGTCATTCCCCTAAGATACCCTTCGACGTCATCCACTTTGGTGCTGCTTAATTTGCTGGAAAGGTTTATTCTTACCATCACTGAACGTTCATTAAACATTTATAGTGATATACTTACCCGTTTGACTAATGATCAAAAGGGTCAACCACGGACGTATCCCCTTGCTTAATGCATCGATCTTCAATAGCTCTGGAAGGTTGAATAAAATGCTTTTGCATTTGATAGGAGGCGTCTTCCAATTTGAACCCGACGAAGGCTATCGGGATGGTGCTCACAATTGGCCAACGTCCGGGTTCGCAACCCTACTGTCCCTTGAGACAATCAACCGCTGCTTCTCAGAGCAAACTAAATGCACCAAGTACCTCGGATGTGTCCTGACATGAACTCATAAGAGACATGTCTGCGAAAAGGCCATTGATCTGTTTACCGTTCCATACATTTCCTTCCCGTACTACATTCTTTAATTCTTCCTACTTCCTTACTCATACCGTTCTATCGCTTAGTTGCGGTTTTTCGTGTACTGTTGCAAGTTGATTTTACTGGAATCAGACGCCGTATTTGCATGCTATCCTTCATTTATCTCTTAAGTGTGAAATATGGCTTAAATTCAGTTTTCATCTACGGACATGCGGTCCATTCCTGATTTGCTTACATTTTACGCATGTTCGATTGTATCTGTATCCTTTTACAAACCCCTTCAAAACGCTTGTTTGAAAGTTTGTCGGCAATGATAAATGAGGCAAACTTCTTGTCTTGTCCTGAAAATTTTTTTCTGCTTGGTCTGATTTTAAGTTGAACTAAACCACTGCCTGCAAAGTTTGATTATCTATTATCTGGTACAGCTGCCGCTGGCTAGTTTTTTCAAATGTATAACGGACATTTGACTAATCTGGCAAATTAGGACTCAAGTCTCCATTAGAAAAGTCATCTGTTGAATCACATGGTGTGCAGTCTTCGCGTCACATGACATTCATTCTTATTTTGTGAAACGTGAATTGGTGAACTTAAGTTTAAAAGTCTTTTTGCATCACACCAAAAACAATTAATCACAGCCCACGAGGCTGATGTACTCAGCAGGTTGAGTTTGCACAAAACGAGCGAGCACTTCCCTTGCGCGGAGTGTTCTTTAGCTGTCACGGTTTGGATTCAAACCAATGAAATTCATGAATTTTTGCTCTAGTGATGTAACTGATACCATATCGTCATTGAAACAAGTGACGTGATTCGGCTTCTATTCATAGTTCTTCATCAAACATCAGGGAACCTAATCAAACAATGCGTAAGGAGTATACACGATATGATATGTGGCGCTTTCTGTGATATGGAAAACAACGTTAGCAAACAATAATGGTATGAATGTACCAATGAATGGCTGATTACTTTCTTGACTAACTGACCGACTGAATTAATTAATTAATTAATTAATGAGTGAGTGAGTGAATGAATGAATGAATGAATGAATGAATGAATGAATGAATGAATGAATGAATGAATGAATGAATGAATGAATGAATGAATGAATGGAGTTCACAAGAGAATGAACACTGCGAGAATCTAATGCTACAAATATTTGTGCATTCGCGCGCATGTGTACTCAGTTTACCCAAACGGACAAATACCTATTCCGTATGGGCCTAAAGTTATTCTGATGACGTCCAGTGGCGCCAGAACAATTAGTTCGAGATATTACACTCACAAGCATCAATGGTTGACATTCTGTTGCTAACAAAAGTCCTTACAGCGTTAAAAAACCGAACCTGCACCTGCAGGTTCATCCTTGTGGACAACCAGGTGGGAAGTCGATTAGCTTGACGAGAACTGGTAAAAGTCAGTAATTCTCGTGAGGTTTTTTTGTACAGTCGCCTCCTGCAGACGTATCAAACACCACGCGTGAATATTTCTGTGGGACTTAGTCAGAGGCTGGTGTGTGGTATGAACCAATCACGCTATCCTAAAGGAAAATTGTTAGCGTAATTTCCGTTTCTCCTCTTTTCCGCCATCATCAAATATGGGAGCATTTCCGAAGGTTTCCAATGGAATGCTAAAATTTGTAACAAAGAGTGGGGATCGTCCCCTGTTATGAATATGCTGTCGCGTTTCATGTAAAGCATGACAGGTTATGTTGATCAGATTCCTATGGTGACAGCAGTCGGCTTGTCTCAACTACTCCTCAATCTGCGTACTAATCGATTTACCGAAATATACATGAATATTGTTGTGTTGACAGCTTAGAGAAAACTACAGCCCGTGAGTGTAGATTCGATCTTTCGTCACATGTGTTGCCAGGGCGTTGTACGAATTCGTCACTGTTCTGTCCGGTCGTTATACTAATATCGCGAAGATCAGTCTGTCCTCTAAAATTTGGAGATTTTTTTCTGCCACTGGCTTTCTGTAGCAGCACTATGGCCGAGGAATCAAAACCTCTTGCTTATCAACGAGCTCGCTTTGCACCAAACGTAGCCGCTTACCTGGAGGGCTCGAACTTCGCAGTATCGGGGCCGCAGATATACATACTTACACTCGTTCCTTTCGAAAATGTAATAAAGGCATCAAAAAGCGGAATACGAAAATGTATGGGCTGAAGAAAGCGTTCTCAGTAAAGGGTTTTCAGGTAGTACAAGGGCTAGGGAAAAGCCCGTAAAGTTATGCGTAGAGCAAAATCCAGCCGATAGAGAGACAGAAGAAAGTTATCCCCTACTCAGCTTCTAGCTTTAGGTTACAGATGGGATTTCCTGAGGTTACCAGTGGACCGAACATACAATAAAGCCTCTATTGACAGTCCCAAGTCTCCCAGTGGCAACAACCTACAACTGTGGTATCACGTAGTCAATTACTTCTGTGCCATTAGCCTTATACACTTCTTTGTGTTGCTTTCTTAGACTTACAAATTATGAAATGTGAAAAAATCTTGAGGAAAACATGAAGACCAGTCCATCTTTGTTCATACAGTAGTCCCTCTGATAGTTTCTGTTGCTTCTTGTCTACTAGAAGGAGATGCTTTATCAACGCTAAAGCACTTCACGTACTTGAGTCTTTGGAAGTCTCTCTCAGTTCCGTTGCAAACGTGTTTCCGGTATTCCTGTTGATTGCGGCTGCATTTCGTCAGAGGCACGTGCCGATGAAAGAATCGCTGAGTAGGCCGCTTGAACACTCTACTTTATTACTAATTTCATGGTATTCTCTAAGGGGTTGTTGTAATCCTGTAAAATTAGACAACCAAAACCGAAACTTTATCTGTTAATTTGTTATGTGTGCAGGTTGAAAATGCTTGTCACATCGAAATTAACCTATCTGGTGGCCTCGGCCGATTCATGTAGAAACAATAATCTTTCACCACGAAGCTCCTTTTTAAACAGACCCCTGAAGCACATTTCAAAGTATCACGGAACCCAACATGTTGTCCTAGTCAATTCTGTAGTCAGTAAGTTCTTTCGAATCTATCCCCATTTTACCCAGGATAAGACATTGTAGTTCCTCTAAAATAATCTTCAGTGGGCTAAAATTGGATTGTCCTAGTTGTCTAAACTATCCGCAGTTTTGTACTTTGCGAGTTCACTGTCAGGCTCGTTCCTAAAGCCAGTCTTTATTTGATTTGACCTTACTTCTACGAAAAGATAGTGTGCAGCTGACTGCCTTCCACGGTGACTACAAGTGCGCTCCAACCAACAGTACAGGAAGACTAGTTTGGCGCCTCTTACAGCTACTAATCATCATGAACAGTGGATATAAGGATCTGGCACGATAAAAGTCTGTCGAAAAATTCAACCATGGAGATAAACCGGAGGGAAAATTTGATAGCAAATTAATAAATATTTTCGCGATTTAGGTAATTAAGAGTAAAGAAAAATGACCAAAAAACACATATGTACCGCACTTAGACTGGTTACCATGGATAGACGGTTTTCGAAACAATAATGCACGGGGGTAATGAAAGTGAAAATCTCATCAGTTGATGAAATTTTCTTTAATCAATGCAATGATACACTAATGTATTCATTTATCTAATGAGATGGGTGAGAGATCAGAGAACGGCAGTGCAGGCCCAGTTGCTTGTGCCCTAAGAGATGCAGTGTAACGACGACACATTACTGTGTGTACATTTTGGAGGTTGGATTCAGTATTGTATCTGTCCTGAATACGACGAGAACGTCCCGTAAAGCATTCCTAGGAAAGAACCAGAACCTCAGAGGATAATTAATTTGTCCAGTCAGAAATGTACATCTCCTTGAGATCTTACCTTTGCCTATTACAGTATTGCTGGACGACAGTCAAGCATAAGTGTCAACACTGATGTTGCTGTTTTTGAAGATGACGATGATGACTGCTGGACCAGGTTAATCATATTGCCACAGTATTTTTCTAGCTTTCTTAACGGGGAGTATGTTGTGCGCCACTTGAAATCCGGACTCTCGAAAATCAGTGTAGCCATGAGAGGATACTGGTACTGATAACGATGAACCTGATGAGTGTGGATGTATAGAATGAAAAGGTAGTTCTTACTGGTCGACAGTCTACCGGTGACGTCATTATTTCAAAATGTGATAAGTAAACATGTGTGTCAGTATATCAAAATATTGATAACTCGGGTGTGCTCAACTGTGGTCGACCAAATGACTGTTCGCCGACCTTGATAATTAGGTTGCAAGTTCGGTGCACTGGTGGGCACGTATGTTTTCTCACAGGTACACTACTCGTAATATTCCCCAGAACTCTTCGACAGCCCATTAGCAGCTCACCTCTTTCTGGGGCTTATCGTACCATGTCATAGACGAGAGATTCAGCTAGGATTCAGTTGTTTCCCCGTAACACCAGCTTAATACGCAAGTGAAAGTATTTCGTCAACAGATTTATTTGTTTCTAGCTGATGATACTTCTAATCCGCTGTTTGATAGTAACCTGAATCGCCACTATGTGAACGGTGACGTTATGGTTCATTTGATTAATTCTAAGTAGTATGCAACTGTATCGAGAGGAAATAAATCTCAGCTTCGTTGAAGACGTTAGACTTCAGGTGACCGATTAATCTATGCTCAGGTAACATATGCTGACGGCGCAGTACGGACCGAAGCCTTGTCTGGTTAGTGAGCCAGATTTCTACCATTTTTCAACTGCTGAAACCGCGTTTATTTGTCTGATTTTGTAACGAATGGTGGATTTGTCGTCGCGAGCAGAACACTGCGAGCGCAGACAAGCAGGTGCCGCCGCATTAGGGCAATCCAAATTTGAATGCGCTGCAGATTGCATCGCAAGCTTGGCCTGATACGAGGCCATAGGAAGCCACGTGAACCCAGCCTCCCCGACACCGTTTGATCTGACGCAAACGCCTTAGCAGGTCATCGCCAGAGCTGCAGGCAACAAGCCGACACTGCGCACGGGTTAGACAATTCCAACCGTCACAACGAGGTCCACCCAACTAGAACGCGGACAGTCAGAAGCTAGCTTTTGATTGGTTGAAACCGTGTTGGTAGTAGACAGGTCAAGGAGAACGAATATCAACCAATCAGACTTCAGTGAAATCTCGCCAGTGATTGGGTAGTGTAAGCAAGGCATGTTTGGTCACGCTTTAATGTGAGTGCAATCGGCTCGCCACATCGTCGTGCTCTCAATCACTGGCTTTCGGTTGATTAGTCGTGAACTTCGCACAACCTGGACTTAATTTTATTCCCGTACCTTTACCATGTATTTTGTGGATTTTATGGATTTACTACGCACGCTCTGACCTAATTGCGTCACAATGACGGACACAACTACCCAACACTCCAACTCCTCGCCTAATTTCCAAATTCCTTCAACCGGACGACTTGTTCGACGGAGCTCCCAAGACCTCGGTTTGCGTGAGTCCTTTTCAAGTTTGATGTGATTATTGTTTCTGATTATTGTTTCTGGGCGTTTTACTCTGCAAAGAAGCCAACTTGATCGGCACAAAAGAGGAGTGGACCATTCACCGTCGTCCCTGTCATGAAGCTTGTCTTATAGAAAGTGGTGGTGTGTGAAACGTAGTCAGGGCCATGTGCTTCAAACTCACCTGAGGAATGGCATAGTTACTGTAGATTTTAGATAGGGTGGGTCCGACAGCAGTCACCCTAGGCCTGCTCGCATATGTTTTCCACGTGTCCAGTCTATACACCAAGAGAATCAAAGTGTTTACTTTGGTCAGTAGATTTTTTGCTGTCTTGAGGGCTGAACAGATACCCCTCCACAACGCGACATAGCACAGAAACGAGGAAACCAGACAAACCCAAGTCGCATTCCCAGCCCATCAGTATGAAGCACGCAACGGTACAATTTCAGTCTGTCGACGGAGATTTCGACCGGTAAGTGAAGCCAGTCTATGCTGAAAAGCCGAAAAGCGTTGCAGGCTGTTTCACCCTCCGTGGGGATCACCAGTACGCGTATCGCGAAGAACAAGGGAGTTTCGAACCCGCGGGCTCCCAGTTAGTGTTTGCACACTTAATCGCTCGGATACGAGCCGCTGGTCAGCAATATGATTAACAAGCAGTTAGATAGGGCATAGCGCTACTTAACCTTCAGTCACGGAATCCACATCGTGTGTTTACGTGCTAACTGGCTCCTTCGGTGATGGTCCTACAAGTTCATCTTGCTAAGTTAATCTTCTTCTCTGCTTCTAGCTTGCTGTTAGTGTGATATTTGGGAATTCTTAATTGAGGTTTCGTCCTGCGAATTTAGCCGATTTATGCTAAAAAGCTGGCCTCAGGTTACGTCGTTGTGTAACTTCTTTTACCGAAAGTGAAACCCCATCCGAGTGAAGCTACCGCGAACCTTCTCACCTAGATTTACCTCAGTAAAGGGCGATCCCCCTTTAGGAGTATTTTTAATCTTGCACGATTATTAAGGTAGTCCGTGGAACTGGAATAGGGACGATAAGGCCACGGTCCGCGCTCCTAAATGACTGATCTTGGGCCATAATCTCCCGTTGGTAATTCAAACCCGTGAACTCACGGATCAATGCTGTTGACGCGTTGTTGAGTATTGTATTGTTGTTGCTGTTGACGCGTTGTTGAGTATTGTATTTTGGCAGCCACTTGGGGACGGACCGTCGGTTGAGCGGTAATCACGCGTCAAAAGAATCCATTTTCTCTAGGCTGTGTTTACGGGCCGGTACCTCGGTGGTTGTTGGTGACCATCAGTGGAATCAGACTGCAGTGTCCGATTTTGAATGTCTGCTTCTGGGCCGCAAATTACGTGCGAGGCTTTATTTGCGAGGTTCGGTTCGCCGGGGCCCTTGTTTAGAGGGATCGAATTCTGCTACTTGATGCCATAGTTACGCTGCCTTAGGTTTCGAAGACTTGTTTTCTAGGGTGCCCGAAACCAGTCGATGCGCAACCATTACTTGAGGTCGAGAACAAACCACCATCACTTTTCTCAACGCAGAGGAATTTAATTTTGAAAAAGGCCTCTCATTATCGCTAGAGATCGACAACCTCCTCGAGTAGTCTTTAAACGTACTGCAATTTCTTGGGTAGCGTCCTAACTGAAACGTGAGGCGGCTGAAAGATATCATAAAGGAGAGAGTGGATTTCAACTGAGCCTCTCGCTAACACCCAGTTAATCTGCAATTGAGTATTTGGCTCAAAGGCTGTCCTCTCTTTGAATGACAAGAGAATGAAATAAGTAATTTGGCGATAGGTGACGTTTTAAAGCAGTCGTGGTTCATTTAGTCTCAGACCCGTAGGCTGTTAGTGAGAGCGTGAAGTCACGTGACCTTAAAGTGTAGCTCGTTGGGATGTATGGTTGACTATAATATCTGACATTAAATGGGCAGACCTAGGTACTCGGGAAGACCGACGAAAGACTGCTGGTTCGAGTCCCGCCCGAGGACTGCAGCTTTTGGTTGAACGTCGGGTGGCTGTTGATCCGTTAGCCTAGCTTAGCGATTTCCTTGCAAACGCTTCATCACCAGTCATGATGGCATAAATGTGCGGTTGATTGCGCGTCCGTCTTTTTTGGATGGCAACTGAGAACCTAGGTCTTCACCGTCAAATCAGGTTTTGATGGGTTCAGTCTTAACCTAGCATACGGCACCCGTCGCGGAAATCGAATCTTACTGTGCTGGCGTGGTCTCCGACCGCCGTTAACGGGCACCGACAGTTCGCACATCTGTGAAGCCAACTCACCCCGTCATAGCAATCTGTCCACCTAAAGTAAGCGAGTAAATTGCCTCTGATCAATAAGAAGCCCGAACAATTTTGGGTGCATTGCGCTAAAAAAGGCAACAAGGAACCGAATGGATTCCGACGCGCGCCAAAGTTGGACCTACTGATTAATGGTAATTCGGCCGGATTGACACGGTGGCTTAAATCGGTCATTTTTTTGGTAA
Source organism: Opisthorchis viverrini (assembly GCF_000715545.1). NCBI lineage: Eukaryota > Metazoa > Platyhelminthes > Trematoda > Opisthorchiida > Opisthorchiidae > Opisthorchis > Opisthorchis viverrini. Next base: position 460,434 of record NW_008751688.1, on the reverse strand, counting down.
TTGCACTGGCCATTTGTTTGACTATTCAGGTAAGAGGATGGAAGCTCCTTTATCCTCTGAGATAGACAGCGTACATATTCCCATGCAGATTTTGCATAGAAATGACCAAATACTTGTAGAATTCCCAAGGACCGAAGCAATCGGTCGATGCTGGATCGTTTTCTGTATCGCGTTAAAGTTCCATAAATTTGCAAGATAAATATGTGATCAGCGTAATCACTAGCTGATCGATACTGGGTCAATTCGGCCCACTGACTCAGTTTCTAGTTGACTCGTTTTGAAATTGATTTGATCTTTTGCAAGTTAGTTCACGTGGTTCACGTCATGTAACCCCAAGCAATTGGGCAGTGAACAATCATCAGTATGGTATGAGTAATCCACTCCATCTTACGACAGGCTTTGTAAAAGTTGATTTAAAGTGTATCACGCGATGACAACTGTGCTCACGGAGCTACTTGCTTCCGGGCGATACTTTGGAGGTTGCATGCAAGTTTGCACGACTTCACTTTGCGTCCTCTTATTAGTTGTGCGGGCATTCCCTGGATATTAGAGTCCTTCACCAACAACCTAAATTCTTACTAATGACTTCGAGGAATTTTTCTGGTCTGTTGCCAAAAGCAACTGTAGCTAATCTTGGAGCAACATGTATTTTGTGGTAGCAGTTGAGGTGCTTGTGCACTCAATTTAGCGCTATTGATTAAATGAACTTGAGTTGATGCTCAACTGGGCTCACGTACTTCGCGCCTTGATGGTTATCGATGGCCAAGATAGCTGAGCTGTTAAGGTACGAAGGTCCGTGATTCGAATCCAACCCTGGCATCTCAACTGCTCCTGTCTGTCCTGGGAGTGTCTCAGTCCTCGCGCTCCCTTCGGGTAGCATGGAAGCTGGGCGCTGAGGGGTGTTACAGCGGAGCTATTTTTGGCGTTATGGTGATGGTCCACACCTTATAGCATAGCTACATGAATCCCTGGTGTGGTTTGACTATAGTACTTGTTATTTTTCACGTGTCGAGGCGATTATATCTCGTAAGGCAAATCCAACATTTTCTGAGGAGCCGTACCGTGCGTCGGTTCCATCCCTTTTGGGGTAATCAAGCCCCTGGAGTAAGATTCGGATCGCAACATTCGGGATGGAAGGTGGCGTTTAGCAGGGTGGCAGTTGTTGTTTCGAGATTGACTAATCCAAATTTGTTCAATTAACAACTCAAATTACTGGTTCAGCGCAATCGATCAGCAAGGTTAATAACCGACTGGCTAGCGGAGCAATATGATGGTGCGAGAGTGTCTAAAAGATTAATAAGAGTTGACAGAACACATTGCTCATAAACGAGATATTCAGTTGAGCCCGACGTTAACACCAAAGCAATATTGCGTATTTCGTCAAAATTCAACGGACTGCGAACAACAACCGGTGGCTGAGTGAGGCACCAAAAGTTATTTACCCTGTCGAACCCGTCAGTAATCTCGACATCAAACCCTGTTGTTTGGATCAGAGACGATGTGCTTGATTCTTTTCCGGTCTTGGTTAAAACAATCTGCCTGTTGGCCGCTTGGGCATGTACCAAGAACAAGGTTTGTGAAGTGTGAGGGGATTGTGGATTTCGGCTTGTTAGTCTAAGTCAATCAGTAGCTTGCTCGATGAGTTGACTAACTCCCAAGTCACATGGGTCTCTGATGTGTCATCGCTTGAGGAGTTAATCAAATAGGCTAAGTCTGCACTCTTTAAAAATGTGTAGCGCCGTATCATTTGTGCAATTCGCTCACGCTGGGATTAAGGAATCTCAACTCCATGGGTTCACACTTGCCTCAGGATTTGTGAAGAGTGCAATAGTGATTATTCCTAATAAGGGTCTTCCGGACTTTCGGTCTTCCACACTTTATCAATATGCGTGTTATATGAGGTGGTGCTGACGACGTTCGCTGAGGTTGGCCATAACCCGAGAAATTCCTGTCGCGCGTCTTGCTCCCTATACGTGTGGTTAAAATGATTCGAAGGACATCATCATCATCGACAGCATGACGTCAGTGCACAAAACCGATGCTTTACTGCCGTCCTACCATCATTTATTTGAAAGCCTTATTATAGATTCGAAGTGAGAAGACCGACCTCGACCATAGTTGACATAGGCCTGACCGTGTTGATTTCTAGAGACTCCGTACGTAGATGCTCTGGATATGGCTTGCTTATTAATCTTATCATTGAATGAGTTGTTTTGCGCCTTTATCAATTTTTTTGTTCCGGGCGATAACTAGAACGGGTTCACATGCGCTCATGGATGGCACCGCGGGTTGCCGGCTCATGGGTGATATCCGCGAGATCTTGATGAGAGAAAAACTTGAGGAAGAAATTTCTCGCTCGGAAGAAGTACTCGTGGTTGCTTGAGCTAATGCTTGGCTTATGCATCTGTCACAATGCTCTCGTCCGACGAGCGAGCACTCCTCAGAATCCGTATTTGTGGATCACTTCCATTCATGCGAGATGGCTCAAGTGGCTAGAGCGCGAATTCACTGACCGGAAGATCCGTGGTTCGAACCCGACCTCTGCCTCTCGACTTCCCCTGTCTAGGCTTGGGCAACCTGGCAGTATCCCAGCCCTCGTGCTTCCTTCGGGCGGCATGGCGGCTAGGCACCGGAAGGGTGTCACAGCTGAACGTCTTTTTTATTCATGCCGTTCTTTGTTCTGCTGACTGTTAATCAAATCTCTCTCCACAACCAAAGTAGTGGTGGTAAACCGGCACTAATCAACGGGTTGTTGAATTTCCCGTGTGTTGTTTTGAACATGCAGTCGCGAATTGTCCACTGGTACTCGTAGTATAGTGTTTCAAAATATTTTACGGGATAATTAAGTGACACCGGAGTGTTCCAAACACCATAGACCAATCGGGCTTCTTACTGCGTTATATCTAAGCTTCTGGTTCCTGAACATTGAACCCCGGAATTTCGTCACCCCTCCCAACTAGGTCCTCAGGATATCCGCTCCTATTATTGGCTTTTATTCAGTTACGATATATTCTTCGAAATAATCGCGTTCTACATCATTATGGCCTGACTGAGTTCCGTTCACAGAATTCTTGGCGCTATTTTTTGGAAGTGGGCGGACCATCGTGATGATTTGGAGTTTGATAATTTTTGATCATACAAAAGGGAAAATTGACTCAGCCGTTCTTGTTGGTTGTACTGTAGGTGTAACATCCCGATTACACTTCCTCACACCACGATCAAGCGTGGCTACCCCGGCCCACATTTCCATCACTCGTATCCGTATTCTTGCGACTGCCCTCTGAGTGGATTACGGTTTTTATCGGACGACTTCGTAGTCATCATCGTCACTCAAGACAGTACTCATGTGTAGCGCTGGTGCTCCATCCGCCACTTCCACAATCACACGCGAGCTTGAGTTCAGGTTACCCAGATTCCGAAAGCAGGACTTCTAGGCTCCCCGGCAAAGGTCGGTCTAAGGCTGCCAGAATAGCCAACTTTCACAGGCACCGCTACAACCCCCAAGATAACTGGCATTACCGTTTTCATTTGGCCAAATCAATTCGGTTATAATGTACAAGCACTTTTTTCATGAAAGTCCCTGATAGCTCCGTTCAAACTTGTAATAGCATCTTTTCGGCTCTCACCCACCAAGCAGTCAGCATGAAGGACGAGGATTCAATTGCCAGAGTCTAGCGAAGGTTAGTAGTCGTGAGTTCAGGATCTCGCACCTCTAGCTGTTCAGTGTCTCAATCTCACTTATCCAACGATTCCTTTCGATATTCCATCAACTTGTGCATTCGTGGTCGAAACCAGTAGTCACTCGGCTATTCACGGTTAAAACCGGAACCGACAGATAAATTCGTTCTTAGTTTTCAGTATTATCATGACTTAATTATCTTTTCACCAACTTGACACACTTTAGCTACCGAATTTTTCACGTCTTTCCCTCTGGGCTCCAGTAAAACGCCCAGTAACTGTCTGCTCAGGGCAGCAGCAGAGCAGACAGCGGATACCCAGAAGTCACAATGTCACAACAAGTTTCACGTGTGCTGTCATACCCTAAACGGCTTACTACCATTGGTTGGAGCGAATTGGAGAATACACACATTTTTTCCTCAGTTGACTGACAGTACTATCCGCGATCCCATGGCTCGTATCCATACCCTTCGAAAACACACTTCGGCAAGCGGACACTGTAGGCTCACTTCATCGTTAGTTTCATTCCAGATCAGATCCATGGTACACGGAGTGTCGTTTTTCGTTACTTATTCGAAATATCGAATGCATTTTCTTGGTCGAGTTCGCCTCCTTGCTCACTGGACTTTGCACTAAATCCTGTTGTAAGCACCGCTTGTTGTCCACAGTCCAGGTCATCCGAAGCCAATTTCAAATCCATTTATCCTGAAGAAGCTAGATATCTATGTCAATTTGACAGGCAGTGAAGCATCGGTGTTGAACACTGATGTCATGCTGTCGATGATGATGATGATGATGATGATGATGATGATGAGGTTTTGCTTTGCCCATCTCAGTTAGTAGTCGGGGGAGATAGGAAAACTGATTGGAAGTGCATGCTGGACTTTTTAGATTGTGGTTGCATATCACGCACTCACAGGACTAGCGATCTGGTCGATTCACACCGCACTCTTTTCAGAAGCTCATATTACACAACCACCAGATGTGAAAGTTTGGAGATCAATGCCCCCCTGTCGCCTGTATATGACTTCCGACTTAGGCAAAGTAACTCACAATTTCGAACTGTTCGCCGGAGAGTGTCGCAAAGGATAAGAATGAGAGCCACTCACACATACTTTGTTCCTGCCGGCGGCTTGTCCCGGCAACAATACTTCGTTGGCATCATCTTGCATATGCTCACAGTCGCATTATTCCGGTGAATCCGCCCGATAAATCGTTTTCCAAACCGTAATTTCATGGAATATTTAGATCCACCCAATCAGGAGCAGAACTGTTGTTGCTGGCCGATTATATACGCTGCGTTGTTCTGGTCTGGAAACAGGCTATTCTACTCAGCATATCGATTCACTAGGGAGGATTAATCCGTGAATTATTAGGACTTCTAGGAGTTCCAATCTAATGGAATGGAAACATCCCTCGGTGTTTGGAATAACCGGTTCTGTGGCCTTTTCTGAAAATGAGAGCCATGGCTTATCTCATCCAATCTGGGAATACCCAACCCTCCTGCTTGGTGGCATTAGAGTTAGGCACCGAAAGGGTTCTAAAATTGAACGATTTTTTGCAGGAAGTGGAGACGTGTTCTCGCAGTTGCATTCAAGCGCACAATTTGGCCAGCTGTCAGTAGATAACCACAACTAAACTTGGTTAGCTGCTAGAGTGGTTCATTTTCATCAGATAATATTCCATTTTTGCGTGCTTCTAGCTTTGTTGGATTGGTCGAGACAGACTAAACTTACGTTCCACAGTGTTGAAAATTGAGGCTGTCCAAGTGCCATGATTTAACTGATACATGAAGTGCTTTGCCTAGCGCCATATCCATTGACGTAGTTCCGTAATGCGCGTTTCATGAAGCTCTGGTGTAGTTTCACAAGGTTGTAAAAGCAGTCGTATCCGTCGCACAAAAGGTCTCTGTTGTGTTGCGCTCTATGCACCATTTCCAATTAGATTTTCTGTTTATGTGTTGGCCATTACACCATCCAGAAATAGAGGTCAGCGTCTACTCACACACAGTCAGTTGAAAACGGGACTCAACTTCACCCAATACTTTCTTTTTTTCACTTTCAGAAATCACGATCCACGAGGGACACGCTGCTTTTCTACAGAATTACATCCTAGGTGATCGTTTTGGTGTGGGAGGCTGAAAGTTTGGAGATCAATGCCCCCCTGTCGCCTGTATATGACTTCCGACTTAGGCAAAGTAACTCACAATTTCGAACTGTTCGCCGGAGAGTGTCGCAAAGGATAAGAATGAGAGCCACTCACACATACTTTGTTCCTGCCGGCGGCTTGTCCCGGCAACAATACTTCGTTGGCATCATCTTGCATATGCTCACAGTCGCATTATTCCGGTGAATCCGCCCGATAAATCGTTTTCCAAACCGTAATTTCATGGAATATTTAGATCCACCCAATCAGGAGCAGAACTGTTGTTGCTGGCCGATTATATACGCTGCGTTGTTCTGGTCTGGAAACAGGCTATTCTACTCAGCATATCGATTCACTAGGGAGGATTAATCCGTGAATTATTAGGACTTCTAGGAGTTCCAATCTAATGGAATGGAAACATCCCTCGGTGTTTGGAATAACCGGTTCTGTGGCCTTTTCTGAAAATGAGAGCCATGGCTTATCTCATCCAATCTGGGAATACCCAACCCTCCTGCTTGGTGGCATTAGAGTTAGGCACCGAAAGGGTTCTAAAATTGAACGATTTTTTGCAGGAAGTGGAGACGTGTTCTCGCAGTTGCATTCAAGCGCACAATTTGGCCAGCTGTCAGTAGATAACCACAACTAAACTTGGTTAGCTGCTAGAGTGGTTCATTTTCATCAGATAATATTCCATTTTTGCGTGCTTCTAGCTTTGTTGGATTGGTCGAGACAGACTAAACTTACGTACCACAGTGTTGAAAATTGAGGCTGTCCAAGTGCCATGATTTAACTGATACATGAAGTGCTTTGCCTAGCGCCATATCCATTGACGTAGTTCCGTAATGCGCGTTTCATGAAGCTCTGGTGTAGTTTCACAAGGTTGTAAAAGCAGTCGTATCCGTCGCACAAAAGGTCTCTGTTGTGTTGCGCTCTATGCACCATTTCCAATTAGATTTTCTGTTTATGTGTTGGCCATTACACCATCCAGAAATAGAGGTCAGCGTCTACTCACACACAGTCAGTTGAAAACGGGACTCAACTTCACCCAATACTTTCTTTTTTTCACTTTCAGAAATCACGATCCACGAGGGACACGCTGCTTTTCTACAGAATTACATCCTAGGTGATCGTTTTGGTGTGGGAGGCTTTGGTCACGTTCACCGTGCTCGCCGTTTATCTGACAATCGCGAGGTGGTTGTCAAAGAAATCCGATCGGAAAAAGTTCCTTGCTGGTGTCAGGTGAGTGTTTGAAACACTTATTGGAAAATTCACTCAAATTCTTGTCAGCTTATGCAAATTTGGTGTGGCTGCTTACTGCACATAAAAATAACACATTGTACTCGGATTTGCTGCCAGGCCTATTTTGATAGGCGATTGGTTGTCGTGTAGTGTCCGTTGCTTGTTCCTTGGTCCACAGTTTTGCTGATGTTAGCCGTCAGGCTAGGTAGTACATCCGTGTCAGTCACTTAAGGGGATGTTTTGTGCACAGGATGTCTGTTTATACGGTGTGAGTTTTTACCCGAGTTTGCTGTCTGTCAGCTACCACCGCGTGATGTGGCCGGGTGCGCGGGGATGTGAACGCAACCCAACTGTCTATCCATTTATTAAGCAGGCAGCTTTGTGTCTGTCTCAAAGCAATGTGGCCAGCAAGTAGGTCAAGTCCCATCACTCATTGTCATCCCATTTGGTCTACTATCTTGCGCATATGAGTGCGCCACAGAATCCAGACACCGGGCATACACTTCAAGACTTGAGCGAAACTGTGCTGTATTTTGTCAGGGACTGATTGTGGTGGCGGGATCAGTAACCACATCAGCGATAGAAATGAGAATAGCGACAGCGTAAGTTCGACCACTTATCTATGTGAATTGTATTTGCTTCTTTTCGAGACAAGTCTTACCCGTGTGGATGGGTGATGTACCGGGTTGTGGCAGTCGAGATCCACAGTGGATTCGCTCTAAGTTCTCTTAAGTTCTTGCCTCCAAATACGCTGGACCCCGACCATAGCGAGGCGCTATTCCTGCGAAACGTTCTTGATCACATCCGAAGTTGGTTGGGTTCGGAGGTACGTTATCGTTATCGTAATGTCATCTATGTTCCGTTCCTATCTCTGAGTCATCTTCCAGCTGTGACGCTGAGCAAAAATTCACTACTGTCCACTTATTTACATTTAGGATAAAAAAGGTTACGTGAGTTGCCATTCCAGACATTGTTTGTGGAAAATACAAGCTGTCCATCGCTGTCTAAAGAGGCCAGTGTAATGATGATATGTTAAATAAATTGTTAGTGGTAACATTGATCTCCGACTCTAACAAAACATTGTTTATCCTTAATGAAAACAATGGATTTCCGGTCTGTCGTACCGTCCTGATTTAATCCAGTTGTCCTCGTTAGCCTTTTGATGATTGGTACGAACCGGTTGCCGCAGTTTGCTTAAGCGAATTCCACTATGTACCACCGATCCGTTGTATCGGTTGCTGGCGACGATGCCATTGGTTGACCTGGTGTTTTGTGAATGACTGAAAATCACAGCACGGTGCATTAGTACTGCAGTGTCAGGATCGATACACTGGTAATCATGGTGATGGAGGCCTGTTTTCAGTGAATTTCATATCGGTCTCCGCGGGTAGAGTCGTATATGTGGTTTGGCTGCCTTCAGCAGCTTGCGAAACGGACTGACCGAATGCGGTTTCCATTCATAAAGTGTTAGCTATCATTGCCTTACTTTGTTTTTTGCTTACCTATATTGTTCGATTACACCTTTCCTCCTTCTAGGTCGACTCCCAACTGATGCCTATTGAAGTGGTTCTTCTTATGCTCTGTCAAGGCCTGCCTGGAGTTGTTCGATTTCTGGATGCATTTAATTTGGGTCAGTCTTGGGTACTTGTCATGGATCGAGTTTCTGAGTATACATGTGACATGTTCGACTACATCGGTGAACGGGGCACACTACCCGAAGATGAAGCAGCGCACTACTTCCACCAGCTCGCCGGAATTCTTTTGGCTTGTCATCAGGCTGGGGTGCTGCATCGAGATATAAAAGATGAAAACATTCTCATCAACCGGGCTACAAATGAGCTGGTGCTGATTGACTTTGGATCCGGAGCGTTCCTTGAATCACGGCTCTACACAGATTTTGATGGTGAGTATGTTGTACTATTGTCTTTAAGATTGATTGTAGGTTTGCCTGTACCCTTGATGCTACCCATGCGTGGTTGATCGATCGCTGCACTCACGTCTTTGTGCGATTTACCGTTGATGTCATCCCTTATTTTTTACTTCGGTTCAGCGACTGCAGGATAACAACACCCGCGGCTCACACAGGTCTTTTGTGTCTAATCACATAGGCGACAGACATTATTCGTTCAAACCAAGCTAGTTGGTTCCTTTGGTCTACAGGTTAGAGGTTGACTAGCTGCATGAGATCACCTCAGTGAGATCACCTAGCTAAAAATGATGCCCTGCTGGATGAAAAGAGCGACTGTGAAATCCAGGGACACACCGAGCAGCCCAGGAATGTATTTTCACCAGCCAGTGCCTTCGTTTGATCCATGGCACAGCACAACAACCTAAGAAGGCTGCCACCTCTTCTCTGTGTGCAAGTTGATCTGGTGGAGTCGGTGCATCCAGGTGTCCATCTTCCTCCCGTTGTTCTGCAGGGGCCGCTTGTTTGTGGGGAGGGTATCGGTGCGTCGTCGAACGGAGGGCTTTTAGTGTACGGCAGTCCCGTGACAGTTTTCACCGTGACAGTTGCACATGTTACTCTTTCTTCAGCAGGCGAAATCAGCACATAGTTTTAACAAGTACAGTGGCAGTGATATTTTGCTGTTGCTGCTAATTACGGGATTCAGATGCGGTTCTCACTGTATGTACAATTATAAATTTTAATTATTTCTGCCGTTACTTTCCAACCAGTCGTTCTTAGATCGAAGCTGGTCAGAATAGTGTATTAACACGGGTCTCTGTACAGTGAGGCCTTTCTGTTTCACTTTCAGATAAAACTGAGTTGGTTAGCCGTACGAAGCACGAGCATGTTTAAGCAAATGGTGTCATAACACTCCAAAGTTACGGCGAGGCTTCTGGAATTGTCGGCAATTTATTGATTTGGAATTCGACTTAACTAAGTTCACTATTTACACAATATTATTTTGCACCATTACGTAGATATAACTAATTCTTGTCAATGGGTCACTATGTATAATCAACTAATGAATGAGCCCTGTAACAGTTAGTTCGTCTTCTTCTGTATTGATGTGCCAAACCTATCCGTATCTTTTACAGGTACACGTGTCTACTGCCCACCGGAATGGATTTTGCACAATTCCTATTACGGCAAGCAAGCTGAGGTGTGGTCACTCGGTGTTTTGCTCTATGACATGTTATGTGGTGACATCCCGTTCGTTAATGATAAAGGTATAACTGGTGGCAAACTGCGATATCGGAAAACCAACATTAGCCAAGCGGCAAAAGATCTCATCGGGTGAGTACAACTGTATTCCTGCCTCTGTAAGACACGTTCGCTTGTTGGCAGTAGAGAGGTGGTCAGAACCCTTATAGTGTTGGCGAGCTCGGCGGCAACAGGCAGTCGAACTCAGGCGATTATGTGCTGTATGGATGTGACCGCAACAATTGTTTGGCTCATATTCTGTTACAGATCAACGGCTCATAGATTCAATGAAGGCGATTCATCAACTCGCCCATTCTAGTGACATGAGTAGTTCGACATTGATTGATAGTTTGGGTCCATATGCTGCCGGCGCTGGAAGTCAAACACAAGTTTATCAGACTATTGAATAACCCTTTCTGATTTACATGTGACTCTTGAACTGGCTAGTTTGGTCTGATAACCCTAGTATATTAGCTTATTATACCGAGCTATGTACGTGTACACCAGTGCAATTTAGCTCCTCATCTGACACTTGTTAATCCTTTTTGTTATAACAGGAGTTGCCTGAGTATGGAACCTGACAAGCGTCCAACTTTAATGGAAATCCTACAACATCCATGGATGGCTCATCACAGACCACAACGTCATGAGACGCAACCCAAATCACTGTTGATTGCGTTGAATGCATTGGAAGAGGCGAACAACATAAACTGCTTACGAGAACTTCCATTAACTGCCTACTCCGCTCCCGTTGAGAGTTGTCCCTCATCTCAACAGCCGTCTCCTGCATCTTCCACGTTTCGGACTGGGAGTCCATCTTTCAATGCTGCCCCCAATGTGCTGACCTCTTCTTGTTCGTCTATTTCCTCGTCCCCTCAGTCAGCCTGCGAATTGGAATTCATGGACGACGCAAGCAGATATACGTGCCCTGTGTTTGATGTGCCTCTCGACTCCACCAAATCCCCGAACGACATTGGTGGGTCGTCGACCGTCAATTCTCTTGCTGATCCGAGCCATGCTTCTACACCCAGACAACCAATTGCCGACCAACATTCTGGAGTTTCACATAGATCGTTTGGATCTGACGGTTCTGTTAGCATCACTGCCTCCAACACACTCCCTTCAATTTCGGTCGCCATGCATCATATAGATTATGGCTGTTGGCCCGATGTCAATAATGTTGATTCACTGCACACCAGACTTTCGAGTAATGCCTGTTTATCACACAGTCACCGTAGCAGCGTCTCCGCACATATCGGGCAGCAACAAACCGCTCTTCCGCCTCTTCCGCGCATACATTCGAACGGGTCCGGTTCAAGTTCTGGTTACTATTCCCGGTCGGATTCACTATCCTCCAATGAGGGTAAACATTTGGTCTCTGCCGTCAGTGTGAGCGGTTCCCGCACCTGTTCGACTGCAAGCCACGTGGCATCTGTTATGTCTGTCCCAAATATGACCACTACACGACTTCCGTGTACCACCACCTTGACGACTACCCATTCATTGTCCCGGCCGATTCGTGAGCCAACCATGCATACACATTGCTGGCGTTCCGGTAGCGCAAGTACCGGATCAACTTCCAGTTCAGTTTCTTCAAACTCTTCTTGTTGTTCGGACAAAGGTAATTTGTACGATTCCCCGCTACCCCATTCTGCTCCGTCCTCAGCCACCACCATCCTGCAACAATGCAACGTTCCTCCATTCCTCACCACTGACTGCAGAATTGAAAATAATGATAACTCCACCAACAATGTGGTGGCTCCTTGGCAGGTCCTATTCAGCTGTCGTAAGAACGGGACACAAAGCCATTGTCTGAGTTCGACATCGACAAAATCCAGCACAACCAACTCCACGCCGGTCTACCCAACTGTCTCGGCGAACTCCACATCCCAGTCGGCGATCTCATCGAACTCGGAGGCTATGGGACGGTTTTGTCAGTTGTTCTCATCATCACCCACCAGCACTCACAACAAACTCCGTTCTCCCCACATCCCCTTCCCTCCCACCAATTGGTTTCTAGGCCATAGCTCCAGACCAAGCCACATCTGGAGACCTTCCTGATATTTTATTGCTATTTGTGTTTTCACCCAGATTTATTGTCTTTTTGTATAGCAACCCTGTCATGTTGCACTTAGGCAAGTCGTTGTGATGACGCCACGTGCTCCAACTTTTTCTCCGCCTTTTTACCCGACCACCTCAATGGCCGCTACCTGTTCTACCCCATGCTTACTTATTTCTTTTATCTATCTACCTCATTCCGTGCGTCAAGCACTCCTCAACACCCAAAATGAATTCGAACTGAAGACTATACACTGTTGGCCTTCTTTCTACATCGATTGCATCGGTGCTGATCTACACATCCCACGCACAAAATAAGTCAAGGGTGTGTGCACGGGCAAGCACGCTTCCATTTGTAAATACATAATTTCATCTTGATTCCATTGAGTTCTTACAATATCTTTTGAAAAAATACTCTGATGCTCATGACCGTGGGAACACAACCTAGTTCCGACCCCGTCCTCTCCTCGGCCCCAGCAATACCTGCTACCGACAGTGCAGACGCACACGTGACAGACAGCACTCCGATGGACTCGGCCTTTTGAAATACCACTATACACCAATCGGGTGACCGTTACATTCGTTCTGTCTTGTACAAGAACCACTTTTGGTGCAAAGTAGATTTTACCTGCTCAACCTGACGAGTTCATTTTCTGCTCAATTATGATGCACTTCCTTCCCAGTTTATTTCTTGGAACCTGATAGCTATGTTTCTACTTTACTTTATGGGCAGTGAGATTACAAATGTGTTTATTGTTTATACTTTGAAATTTCCTCTGTTTTATACTATTGTGTGTTCCATGTCCCCTTATTCTTCTTCTATGGTTCTATGGAGTGCTCACTTGTCCTTATGTCTGACGTGTACCCCACCCCACCTTCCCTACACTGGATCCGGTTTTGTATGCGTCCCACTGACCCATCTCTCTTCACAAGACACCTGTATACGAATTGTTGCTCACAATGCTTGGTTGTTGATCACGCGGGTTGGGATTTTTTTATTTGATTTGAACATTTGTGTTCATTTGCTATTATACTCCCCCTCCCTGTCCCAACTACACACGCACATGTGACCCACACTGACTTTCCTGTCTGCTCTCCAGTTTTGTTGACATTGGTCTCTGTAGTTTTTCCAGTCACCGCAACAGGGCGTCAATCCTTCACTTTGTTTGTTTTCATTGAGTGCGCGTCCGAAGTTGACAGGCCCGCGTTAACAACTTCAATGGGAGGTCATGCGCTCAGGTCATGAATATGCGTCATTGTCGGACTCAGCGTGTGAGAATGAATTGAACATAAGGATAATTTGCTAAAGTACATTTGAGGCGTATGCCCGCAGCCATCGACTAATGGTGCATTTAGTGAGCTGCCTGGCGTGAAGCTTGGTAGGAGCTTCTGTCCTTTCGGAACCATCGTTTACAGTGAGGTCAAAGTTATCACTTACGGGCAATCAATATACCAATAAATCAAAATATTTCTGCGAACTGTTGGATGTAGCCTGGAGGATGGCTTAAGCGATGGTTACTATGATTGTTCCGGTTGACGCACCCTAAATTATTGTGAGCCCAGTCGTTCCATATTAGCACCTATTGGTGGCTTTTCCCTCAGCAGTACTGGACCAGGTCCGAAGGTGGTCATGTCGTGAGAAGTGAGATATTCATGTCGTACAGCTCAGTCGAAAGGAATTCGCTTGGCACTGGTCAGCTAGTGCTGCAGTGAATTGGTTAGTTGGCTGTAGTAACAACACCACGCGTGAGCGTGTCCGCTTCAGGTTGAATAACGTCACCGTAGCCGTGGGGCAACGGCTTTGATGCGGATAGCTGTTCAACTCCGAATGGGTAGGTCAAGCTCTACACAGGTGACCAATTGTCGAAGACCATAACCACTTCAAAGTGCGTTTTAAGGAGCACAAATTTCAATGGACTGGAAGTTTATTCGCCTAAAATTGAACAGGAGACTTAGATTAACATTTAGAAAGGGCTGTGGCCCTCTTCCTCGGTGCGATGAACCGGGGGTGCTTCAGGAAATCATGCCAGTATCAGTTACCTCTCTGAAAAGGATTGGTTTATTGGCGGGGTAGTGAAGTGACGGTTGTAGTAATTCGGCAACTTCACCTTACTTAACTGCAAATTGGTACTCATATTCTGAGTGTCTACGGATATACCTTTGGGTTACACATAAAGACGGTAGATTTGTATCCTGATTGCTACTCAAAACTACATTACACGTGCAAATGTTGCTCTTCGTACAGAAAAAACGCGGAATTTTCAACTATTCGCACAGTATTGGCCGCGTTTAGTGATCTTTCCCAACTAAAGTAAGCATCCTAACCCCACGTTCATTCTGCAGTGAGATAATTCCATTATAAATAGGTTCAGATAGGCCGAAAATACCTCGATGTCCAGACACGATTCTCCAAAACCTGACTGTTCTACTCATAGGTTATTGGATTTTCACACAAAGGTAAACACCGGGCCAAGTCCTTGCGTCTGTCGAATGACGACTTCCACTGAAGGGAGACTGTTCTGATCAGATCCCAGGTGACCGCTCTATGCTGATCCCTCTATCCAAAGGCCTTTTTTGTAGTGGATGGTTCGGCCGATACGATCAGTTAGATGTGAATGACAGGCATGATCTCAAGCTGTATAAGACTGGATTTGCTTGTCCTTTTCGAAGTGCTTATAGGGAGCCAGTGCTGTGGCTACGTTAGACCGTCGAGGTTTTTCAGCCAAAGTCGTGAGGAACATTGCAACCATATGCTGGGCTTCAGTGGATTACTTCCGACTCATACTGTTTACTTTTAGTATGTCGTGGAATGTTAACTCTGCTGATTATGTGTACTTTGAGGGCGAGGGGTCAGCTTGTTTCTACGCTGTGTGAATTTCACGGAGCGAATACAGTGTTTCTAAGCTTAAACTGTCGCTCTAATTTGGGCAACACTTATATACATTCTTGGATTTTTTAAATAACTTATTCCCGTGGTCAAATGCCCAGCAAAAACCGGTAGATCAAGACCGTTACAGTTGTCAAAAATGGGAGGAACTTTCATACATGGAAACTTGTGTTTCTTCAGCAGGAACCTGAAATGC
>NW_008751688.1:430295-444553 GCF_000715545.1 Opisthorchis viverrini | reverse complement strand
TCAGTTCAGTTGCAGATCCAACTGGACGTATTATGAACCAATCTAAGGATAAGTAAATCACCGTGGGTCCTCTACAGGGATATCGCGGATCTTTAAGTCGGCGTTGATAAGGCTCTAGTGAGCGTGTTGTTCTTAAGTTACAGCTGAGCAGTTGTGTAGGTGTGTCCAATTCGTGAAACATCCGTCGACTGACCACACGAGTCATTCAGCAGCACACGAACTTGCACATGACATAAACGTGCGGGACCGTAGACTCTCCACAATCTGTCAATCACTTAGTTTTCGATGCAATAAGTTCCTGTTTAGTTTCGTGTTCGTTCTGCGAATATGTATGTGCTTACTGGTTGGTTTCGGTTAATGTAAATGGACATTGGTCCGTCAATGATCGTTCCATGGCCTACAATAGGGGTGTGTCGAATCTTGCATCTATGTGGATGAGGCAACGATGAGCCAAATTCAATGGTTAATTCTAATTACGCCTCCGTTGGCCATGACACGATTAAGTACAGCAACTTTCCAATGTGGCTTTTCTCATGAACCTATTTGTCGTGACACTATTCCCGTGCAACTGTCTTTTACAAAGTCATGAATCTGCATCTTCCTGGCAGATGGTCTACGCTAAATTATTTCCCGACGGAGCATTCACTGGAGGACTTCTTTTTTGAGAAGGTTGGAGTGCAACCTAATGCCACCCAAACTCCGGCTTGTTCGTATGTCAGCGTGTGGAAAAGTTCCGCCAAAGGCTGGCAAAAACAGGTAGAATAACTAACCAAAGTGCTCCCTTGTGATTATGTCACTGTCTAGCCACCCTATGACATTAAATGTTCAACTTTTAAAGGACATTTCAGACGGTGAGGTGATTGCATGCGACCTTATATTCGCGACAACAACCCCCGCCCAAGTTTGACCCATACATTCGTCTTCCATTGATCCGAGGCGCTGTCATCCTCTCATCCCTAAGCACAATGAAATCGTGCATGACAATTCGACATGACCCAGGATGTTCACAGACATGCTCATTGATTAACGCGCCCATGGGTCGGTGTGCTAACCACGTGAAAGTGATCGCAGTTGTGACAATGATTCAGCCCAAGTGATCTGTGCATTGACTTTATGATGCTTTCGCGAGATAGGTTCAGTATCAGTAAGAATACTTCAGTTTTAGCTCTTAAACAAAAGACGGACAGATTCCACGTATGTAGGGGATAGAATTTCCATGCTATTTGTTAACGCGTTTGTCTAGTGGTACGTTCAGAAACACGCTGTTTTGCAACAGTGTACACAAGGCAGACAAATTAGCGTTACATCAGTCCAAAGAATCTTCGGGGAAGTTCCGTAAGCACAAGATTGACCACTATCACCACTGAGTATTTTCTTTAAAGCAACGGTTCGTGGGTCATCAAGCTTGCATAATGTTCGCAGTTTTGTTTATCCTCGAGAGCGCGTCCATTCAGGTGGCCGGAAATTCTGAGCATAAACTAATCAGATTCGGTGACTTAAAACGCTGCACGAGGGAGCACGAATCGATTGTACCGAATTATTCGAATCAAATCCCAGGAAGCGCTTTAAACGGTCGTCGCCTTCGAATACCACTTCAAAAGAGATCTGTTTAAAGCAGGTTCATGACCATCCTTTTGGAGTCTTGTGTCAAGCTATGGAAAAATTAACCTGGTGTGTGTGTAATTGTCCTTATCTGGACAGTATTCAAGCTGAAACCTGCCCAGTCCTCTGGACCTTCACTTGTAGGATGAACTAATGAGATTGGACTACACCCAAATAATTCAGACTTAGGGTGCAAATTAGTACACACTTTCCCTCTACTCAAAATTGCCATCTAGCTTACTTCATTATGGACTTTTAATGTGGCCTGCAGTGTTCCTCATGAAAACAGTAAAGGCCTTGTTCCCCTACACAACCAATGAGATTGGTCTATTTCACCCGAGTAATCTGATGGTGGATGGTTCTCTATTGTCGTTTGAGCAGAGTTACAAATAGAACTGTGATTCGTCCGTAAAGAACATCGGTAAGGTTTGAAAGCAGTCTACAGAAGATACAACATGGGGAATATAGTGTAACGCCACGAAAATCGGTAAGACAAGGACATATGCAGGCCACTTAGTCGTGGTCATGTCTGGTATCGGATGGGTGGTCGAATTTCTTATTGAGTATGTGGAGTGACACTGCAAGATCAGATTTTTTCGCTGACCTCATTGAGACGTATTTAGGCGCTGAGAAGGGTGGTAAATGCCAACACAGGAAATATCTGTAAGCTTATTCGCTGTTTAAATTTTCATTCTTCCTACCAAAGTCTGTACCTGATTTCTGAAACGTATTACTGAAGACCGTATCCCTCTGAAGTTTCTACCTTCGCTTGCATGTATCCCGCTCCAGGTTTAGTTTATTAGGAACCACTCTGATCTGGTCGTCTTTTATTCGCGCATCGCTGAGTGCACCAACGTACGTTTTCAACCGCTTTTAACCAATCAGGTCACCGTCTCACGTGACATAACCTACTGAACCTATGCCATTTTCACCCTGCCCTTTGCTCATTACGAGAAGCATCACACGAACAACTGCTGCGTTGTGGTCGGAACATACGGATGCAAAACACCTTACATCCTGACTTCAGCTCCTTTCAAACTAATCCCCGTAAATGGCTTTCCCGTTCATTCGACCATGCCGTCCATTTACTCGTTACGTTTCCTATGGTCTTAATTTTACAATACTGTGACTCTAATGTTCTTGGAAAGACCATAGTTGATCAGTTTTACCTGCCTCCCCAAGTCATCATCCATTTCACTTGGTATTGCGTGGAACTAATGATAAATACTGCGGCAAACGATTACTGTAAGCAGAAATATCCACATTGGTACATGATACTCACGTCCGCGGCCCGATAGTCCTCGGTCATTTGGCGTTTGTCATTCATCTAATAGGCCTGGTTACGCCCTTCGACATGGAATTTGTCTCATTTTGACGTCATCCATAATTCCGAAGATAACACACCTGTCATCACAATAACGGACGCCGTTCATTGTGGGTTTTTCTCTGCCATTCGAATGGCATTTCTTGTTGAGAAAACGTATCCAACCTAAGTGTATGATATAGAACCGGTATCACTCCCACTTTCTCATCTGAAAGCTCGTCTAAAGTTTTATTCGTGTTATGCATAGGAAGATTGACAGGAGAAATGGTATTCGTCCTGTACTGATACAATCTTGTGATGCAAAATTCTGCTGCAAAATTCTCCGCTAGTATAGAGCTTCCGGATCTTTGTGTTACATGAATGACGGGTTTTTGGTGAGACTATGGAAGCTGAAGTATTTTTCATACTCTAGTTGAGTTAGTCCTAACTCCTTAATCTTCGTCTTAATATGACCCAAAGTTGAGTGTACGTCAAAACTGTTCATTGACAACAGATTTTCTAATCAGAATAGTTCTGTTTTACCGACGCCGATTAAACTAATACCGGACTCTCTAAAACCTGTTCTGTTTTTCTAAAGTAAACAGTTAAATTCACCAGCTGTGCAACAATGGTTTGGGGACTAACAGCCTGTCGCTGAGTAACACTCGTATAGCTTGTTCATTACACTTGCATCATCATCGATGACCTCGGATCATAGCACATATCTAGATGACAAAGTACGAAGCCAAACAGATAGCCCAGCAGCCTGCTGAGAAACTTTCTGATGTACTCCGCATCTCATATGTTCTTCCAGATATCAGCAATGCGTTTCACCAACCGATGTGAACCTCCGAAGATGGCTATCTGTTTTGTGGAATTGAAGAGAGGGAAGACTGCTTTGTGACTGACAGCCTACAAGTAGTTGGGTTTGTTTCACTTTGCGGATACAATACAGTGCTGATCGCATAATCAACAGAACTCCGTCGAATTGCGTTATTATCACCTCTTATATCTATGGCATATATGTATATTTATACCTTGGAGATATTACTAGTACCGTTCTATTGATTCGTGCCATTAGGAGAGCACTGGAGAAGTTGGCAAACTTCGTCCGTTCAACTTAGTACTGCGAGCTGCAGCGTTGTATCCCTTGTTAAGCTGGTAGCAATTCAAGCGTCAGATTTCACAACCCAGGATTGTGGGCTCTAGAAAATGATCAGAGCGATTTAGCTTGCATAACGTTTTGCCTCGGATAGAATCACCACTGTCGAGACCCACTAGTAGTTTTCCTCTCGCATACTAGTTTGTGGTACTCATCCTGCCATCCACATGCTTCATACTATGCGGCCGAACAACGAGTTAACTGAGGTCGATCGGTCCCACCATCAGTTTGTTGGAATAGCTCCTGGTTTAACGAACTTTGAGTACCACATCATATCATTACAGTGCTCACCTGGTATTCCAGCTCTCTAAGGTTCTCCTCCCCTGTGGTGTGTTTTGCTGGCCTAGGAGCACCAATCACCGGTTACTTAACTCGCCTGAGGAAGAACCGATTTTCTAATAGCTGATGGGTAGTGAAGGCGGTAAATCATCTGCTGAAATAACAAAACGAAAGTCTGGATAAATGGAACAATTATTATTATTTTTTGCTGTTTGACTCTTAGTTGCTCAACTTGTTCAGAAATGGAGAGTTGTTGAAGTATACAGTTGTAGGATGACCTTTACACTTTCACTTTAAGGTCACTCCTCTGTGGTCACACCAGTCGATGAGTTTGGTATTTAGCTTAGTGCAGTGCAATGTATTCGTGTCCGGTTCACTACGTTGGGATCTCGGTGTGTGACTTTCTATATCTAATCGCTGAAACATGCATTCGATACACGAGTCACTGAGGGTGCATCAAGCCCATCTGGATGACCACACTGAATGAGAACTAAGAAATTCAAACTGCTTGATTGGCATGCTAAGCTGTGATTTTGGAACGTTCTGCGCTCGAAAAGTGCACTTGTCCGTCGGGTCGTTCCTCAGGCCAACAAAAATGCACACCATTGCCGGAATTTCACTTATACATACGTGGATTTCATACACCCCAAACAAAAATGCCTTAGCTTGAACTTACTCACTTTACACAGAATCATGATTCTGGTGGTTGTGGGAGAGGCACTCGATCGCGTCATAAAGTTATGATCAAACATTCCTCAATATAGCCCACAAAACCTTCATATCTCTTTATCGTTTATTCAATACCAACTTATTTTCGCACACCTCACCAGAAAAAATTGTGCGGAGAGACGCTGAACGCTAAATTAAGTCCATACAGATACTAATGCATCGTCAGAAGTACTTCATATGGTCTACACTCAGCACCAGTGTGTTGTAACCTTAAAAGAAACGTCTAAATTATTTAATATGCATCACGTGCACCTCTAAACCAGCGACCTGAAAAAGTGCAACCAATTTGTGGATCGATTTGGTTAGGTGAGCCACAGTGTGTAAATTTTCAGTGAAAATTATCCAGCACTTCTCGGATTTCATCCAGCAGGGACGATAGTTTCTTGAGTACGAAACCAAGTACACATAATGCACGCAGAAAGACATAGGCTTTACTTTTTTCTTATGAGTCCAACTTGTCCAATCTGAAGCTGGGAATGGAAAAGAAGGAGACCGATCACCATGATCTACGATGATATAAAAAGAAAAGTTTCACCAAAGTACTCTTCGGTTGATGTCGTTCCCATTATTCAACCTCTTCCGTAACAGAGTCGTGGAACAGGAGATATTGTGTAAGGAAAACCACAGAAAAGTTTTACGCACTTATTTCTAAGATGATGTGTGCATAATTGTAGGACGGTGACCATTCAAGAATGGAAATTTAAAAAATCCACAGTACTGAACCACTCACAGTGGGTAGGTGATTCGGTCAATGGTAGAGTTATTACAGGTGAGCTTTTGTAGTTATTTGCGTGTCACTGATTCGGTAATGAACGGTTGGAATTTAGGAGTGAAAGCAATTGTCCTTCGCTTGGTGAGCGACGCGCACTTGCAGCTCAGAAGAGCCAACTGGTAATCGGTGATATGTATCGATGTTTCCAGTAATCAGTTGGGCCGCGTTGAATTTCGCGCAAAACCTTAAAAGCCAAGTTTATCAACAAATGTGGAACCATGAATAGAATAATGAAATAATCAAATTGTATAAACCTCAAATAGTGGAACTACGCTGGATTTCATAGACTGGTTTGGGAACTGCGTATTCCTAACGGAATCCAAAAGTCCACACCAACTCAAGGCAAGGTGGCCACAAGATAGCGACGTGTTGATTGAAACAACATGTAGGATGACAACGTCAAAAAGCGGTTTACGTTCAGGTCAAAAACAAGAAAGGCGATATAGGTTTAAAACTGGAACAACAAAAACGGGTAACCACGTTGTACACAACAATGTGTTCGTTCAGTAAAGGATCTAAAAGCGAATGACACCATGGGGGGCAAGGTACGTTACGATGAGGTGACATCGATGTCACCTCGATTGGTGATGAAACGTTTGCAATCCAACTGAATGAAGTATCAAGGTAACCCGAGAGGGTGAGGCTAAAGACCTTCTGCAAAAGCAGAGCATAAAATATCAAGGGCGTGCCTAAACAAGCAACTGTTTTTGTGATTTGGTCGCGAGCATCAGGCAAGTCCGGAAAGGTTCTTCAAATGAAGCGCACGAAGCTAAGAACTCCCCAAGGATAACCTCTATATCCGAGAAGAAAGTGATGACGGCTATCTCTATCCAGTCTAATTGATCAGTGTGGGTATAGCTGATGAATGCAATATGTTATTCGAACAAAATAGGCTGACTCCGAAAACTTGTGAGGGCTCCAAACTATGTTGTCATTTGTCTGTCAAACTACTCGGATAACCAAACTACTCGAACCCAAACACCTAAACACAAAACCGAGGTATTTATGGTGTAAAAGAAGGGACATCTTTAGCATATTTTGGATAGCACTGATCCTCTTTTATGCGCCGTCGAAATCAAGAATTTGGTTCTCAATAGTAAGGACTGTCGCAAGGTATTTCATAGACACATTGTGGTTTGATTAAGCAAGGTACCAAGCACAAAGGGCACCACCAAATCAGGAGGATTCTGAAATCTGTCGAGACCAAAAATATGAAACGGTTTTGAAGCACCTATTGCGAACCTAGTCATGTCAGTTAGAGCGAGGCATTATGCTATGTGACGGCCATTGGAGAGAGTCCAGTTGACGGGTTCGATAAAACTAGCCAATCAGTGAATGAACAGTATGAACCACGAATAGATGTTGACACCTTGAATATAATGAAATATAATGAATATAATGGAATGTCTGGGACCGGCCTCCATCAACAGGTTCCACAGAGTGCAGTTTTGAAGTAATTATAAGCCGCGTTTTTCTCACACATCCGTTTCCTCGACCGGTCTATTACATTGCTAGTTGATTAGGTAGCTTTTTATCTGTTCGCCGAGCTAGGCAATTAACATACTAACTTTTCTTCACCAAATGAGGAGGCAACATCAAAGCGCGTTTCGAATGTGGTCTGTTATATCTTTACCAAAGTCAAGGGTGAACCTATGCTCGCAAGTGTAGTTAGGATACTTGAAAATGCGTGTCATGAACTGTTTGCGGATACTACCACCACAAGTCCCCTGTCCAAACATTGAGCACGACAAACGAAATAGACCCGCAGCATACTGTCCACACTGTCTACTCAAACGCATCCAGACACTCTTGAGCTGCCCCAGAAAACTGCGCTCTGTTCCACACTTCCTCACCTGGCGATGTTGTATCAGTGAATGCCTCAAGCCATCAAAACTTGAATAGCTGCAGTAGTTGCAGACAGGTGATCCGTGTACTACAAGCTTCCCAATGAATGCATACAGGTGAAAATACATTTAGAGAAAAAAACGCATTAATCGCATCTGGTTTACAAGACCCCTTGTTTTCCATGCAGCGTGAGGTTTCACTGAAAATGGAAACTAATGGAGGGAACTGATTCTTGATTCTTCAGATTAGGCAATACAAGGGAAACAAAATTAGAATTGGCCTGAGTCAAACGCAGCTAGCCGCCTGGGCTTATATGTATTTTCCGCGATCGATATCATCAAAATCATCGATGTTTTCTGATAATTTCTCCCATTACTAACTTGCTGATGTATGTGCGAGGATCTTCAGAAATAAGGGTTGTAACACTGGTGGTTTCTCACTATGATATAGCAGTTCTGCCCACCTCGATATAAGTAGAAAAATGTAACACGCCTTTTCCCAGCTTCGTGTTATTTTCTCCATTGATCCTTATCAGTTTCCTGTCTGGACTTATCGTGAGATGCTATAAGAACAAATCTGGCCTCAACTTCAACACAAGGATAAACAAAATTTGGAAAAATAGAAATTAGCAGCCAGTTATGAGGACTGTTGGACTCGTTCCTCTACGGAGAAAACATTTTCACAAGAGATGACTCGACAGAAATTGGCATATACATCATAGTTTTTCCTTCTGGGCAGAAACACCGAAATAATCGATACGTTCATTTGGGCGAAGTCATATGTGACATCATTATAAGACAGCCTATACACGACTTCCAGTGGAACAAAATTATAGTATTTGACTCGATTCTACTATGTAATCTCAAGCCAACTGCATAAACACGTTGCCCAGCTGATGTCACTTTCCTTCTCATTCTAGTTTCTTCTGGACTGACTGAGGATATTTCGGTGAAATAGAGTTGAATGCCGCGGTGTACATGCATTTCGATTCAAGCTCAAAAACAATTTAAATGAGTAAGATGAACTGAATAAACGGATCACTAACCGTTCAATGATGAAGAGATCGGATCTGTTTGGCTAGTTTTTCGTTCATTGGTACATGCGTACGCTGGGCTGAAAATAGTCAATGAACATTTGAAAATGAGAGGTTCAATGAGAGATTCCGGGAATTCAGTGAAGTAACTGCTAGTGACGAACATCTGAAGGATCGTGGATGATATAGAAATCAAAATGTCTCTCAAATATATACGTTCATGAATGGGGAACAAGAGAGTCTGGATAAACTCAGGGGAAGGAGGCAATCATTGTCGTTCCATAATTTTTAACGTTTCAAGGCAGTTCATATAAGGGAATTAGTTCGGAATTCCGGACAGTTAGAACCAAGGTAATGAAGGTCAGTGTGGAAAACAGTTCTGACAGAGGAATCCAAAAGCATTCCTCAGGCCCCTCCGAGGGGAGACCATCTTCGTCCAATTGCCACGGGTTCATCCGGGTTACGAGAGAAATGGCTTGAAATTGGCGGAGACCACTCCTAAACATCTGACAAACTTGACTTCTAAAGTCATCGTGGCACAGAGTCCCCTTCCAAGGAACAGACCAAGGTCAGGAAATTGTGCACTGGATTTTCATATGGATATGGTAACTAATCACGTTATCTGAAGATGTAATCGGAACAGTCCTCGCACTGAGGAGAGATGGGTGCTCTTCTGAAGATATTGCTTGTTGCGCTTCGAGCAAGTCTGTATTCCATTCGGAGTGTCTCTAGGTGGAAGAGATTCGGATCACCCAAATCATTTTGTCCAGGGGACTGTTCTATTTTGGAAGGTCGCCTACTAGAGAGTTTACTACATTTGATTTACTTTTAACGAGCCGGTTTACGTTTCTTGGCATAACCAGAGCACCGGGATCCTACCGACAGCAAGCCAAGCGCACATTTTTTGTCCCAGTGGAAACTAAGTCCTACGGTACACTACTGAGGTCACACCAATGGACAGCAATAAAAGCAGACGCAGTCCACGAGTTTCCATCGACCTTGAACCCGAATTGTATGAACTTCTACAAGTGCACTCGTCTGAATACAATGTATAACGATACTCTAATATCGTACCAGCGAAAAAGTGAAGTGGCCTGGTGCAGCACATTAGTTGAGGAAGGATCTCCAGAAGTAAACGTCCAACTTTTCACTGCCTTACGGCTCAGATTTTTTATTCAAAGACTCAAAGTGGGGCACCTCAAACAAACGCCCTTATTAGTTCTGGGAAACCCAGAAGTACTACTCGTCCTTAGAGCTCTTCGTTCACTTACTCCTCCCCACACGGCTCCAGCTGGAATCCTTCTGAAACATTAGGCTCATAACTACCCAAACAGTGCTTTCTCCCGGAAACGAATAAAAAATAAGCCATTATAAGATTCAAAGGACTTGTTCCACATTGCGACTTCCAACGTCCGTATTCTGTGTCAGATCGGGCGACACGCTGCTCTTCACCAAACCTTGTCCTATCTTTCGATGGATGTACGCTGCGTCTCTAAAGCATGCATACACTTAGAATAGTCTAACATACGTTCGGATTGAGCGTTTTAGTCCGAGTCATTATGTACCTTTTCCTCCTCTCACTCAACTATGCAGGAAAGCAAACCCATAGGATGTGATGCGAAACTCAGCCACGTGTAGCGCCGCACTTGACAGCTGCACTCTCTCCTTTTCCAAACAGCAGTAGGAATTTAGGCTGGAGATGTATGAAAACTAAGGAACTCTGGCGAAGATGAAATATCCAGTTTACCTTAATTCAGTGGTTGTTGATCCGAGTGCTGCATTTTATGGGTCCTCATCTCAAAGCTGATCATTTGTTAAGCAAGTGTCAACGTGATCTCTCCGTTGATATCGGGATACACAGGATATTCACACATCAGTCCTTATGGCATAATCGTCCAACTCTTGCGTCTACCATGACAGCAGACCGATGCTTCTCCTGGACCCGATAGGCTTGTGAGCAAAGCCAACTGCGCAACGCACCCGACTGGAATAAATCCAGAGCCTTTGGCTCAGTTCAGTAGCCAAGCCACTTAGGATCTCCCTATGTATCGTTGCCTGAACTACTACTGACCATCAGGTCCGCCAGTTTTGTTACATCTATTTCCAGCACAATGGAATAGATCGAAACAAGGGATTGCCTTTTGGCCGTACGGTCAGAAACTGTACGCTGAATTTGGTTGGACGACGCATGCACTAAAGCCCGTAACTTCAAAGGATTGTTTGTCTGAAGTGACAGGATAGTGGTAAACATTGGCCGACCACGCAAAGTATGCCATCGGACGGTATTTCAGTTATTCGAATGAAGGCTCTATCCAGCTCCATGCCCACACCAATGCATGACGGTCTATTTGGATATTTTTGGCAGTGGCATATGCATAGATAATACCTTTTCACAAGCAGATAGTTAGGTGTTGTGCTCCCGGTATTAACCTATCTGTGTTTACTTCGTGCACTTGCAAAGCGGTCACTCAAGCCACCCTTGGGGACCAGTGCAGCTTGCTCCAGATCGTCATGCTACACGGCAAAGATCAATGATAATTTAGTTAGCTGCCACATCACTAGTGTGAAGATCAACCATGTCCTTATTTGCTGATTGAAGCTTCTGGGTTATAACTTTATCAACTGATCGAGGTCAAATAGTACAGAAGTATAATCAGTGAAAACTTGCAGTGAAAGAACTCTTCCCCATCTACTTCTTACATCAAAGTGCATACATTCTAGCCCAGAATGCGACTGACACCATAAAACCGATGTTGCCTTATCACCGACCCAGGAGAAAATCTATAAAATGACCATACAAAGCCATTGTTGTTTGTTGGCAGAAGTAACGCAACTCACTGCGACGGATCACCTTGGTAAAAGTTGTGTTCTTGAGGTGAACATGTGACACTGAACTCGGAAAGCTATCGTTGCATGCTCTTAGGCTGTGCCATCGCGGTAGAAACCATAGTGTCTGAGTATTATTATGGTGAACGAACTCACCAACTACGCACGCCATGATGTAAAAATCGAATCGGCTGTGCTCCGTTTAGCTTAGCCATGAAATTAAGTATTCATTCGATAGAGCGAGTGAGCAATCTCACCAAGCCGACATCTTTGCCGCCCTCTCTACAACATACGCACTGACGCGATTGCCTCTGATTTCAATTGACTACATTCGGGAATGGTGACAACCGTTACAATCAACTCGAATGTAGATGTGCAGGGTCTAGCACGGTCTTAGACAACTATATTGTGGATGTCTGTGGACAAAAATGCTCAGAAGTGTAAATAAGGATTTGCAAAATATGAGTAGTGAAAAAACGTATGTTTACCCATAGAGCATTTCATGAATAGACACCAGAGCAATGTGACTTTACAAGGGAATGAACTTAGGATGAAACAACAATTCGGTTAGTCCCCGCGTTAGGTCCTTTCCGATTTACACCGGATATGAGAGCGAACCGATTCATGTCACCAGTTCCTACCTGGATTGTCTGACTGAGTGCTGGAAGGGTAGGTAACTCGCACGCTAGTGCCAGACTGACACTAGTTCTTCTCTCTCCCACATTTTCATCTTTAATCAGGAGGTTTTGTTCACATTATTTGGTGTGGTTGTACGCAAGTGAAATATTGCTGTCTCAACACTGGTGTTGCTGACAGTGATGACGACTGGTTTCGCCATTCTTGGGGCTCATCAGGTAGACGCACTCCCGAGTTTCAACAACCTTATGAGTAGTGCGTTGCAAATATACATATATTGTGATATTTCGAATATCCTAGCGACTGAAACATGAGGCGGCCTGGTGCAGCACATTCAGTTGCCTGGAAACATCTCAAACGAGAGATTCGGCTGGGTTCCAAGTGAGCTCTCACAAAATCAAATTTGGTTACAAATGAGTGTATTTCGCACCAGGCCGCCTCATGTTTCAGTCGCTAGGATATTCGAAATATCACAATATATGTATATTTGCAACGCACTACTCATAAGGTTGTTGAAACTCGGGAGTGCGTCTACCTGATGAGCCCCAAGAATGGCGAAACCAGTCGTCATCACTGTCAGCAACACCAGTGTTGAGACAGCAATATTTCACTTGCGTACAACCACACCAAATAATGTGAACAAAACCTCCTGATTAAAGATGAAAATGTGGGAGAGAGAAGAACTAGTGTCAGTCTGGCACTAGCGTGCGAGTTACCTACCCTTCCAGCACTCAGTCAGACAATCCAGGTAGGAACTGGTGACATGAATCGGTTCGCTCTCATATCCGGTGTAAATCGGAAAGGACCTAACGCGGGGACTAACCGAATTGTTGTTTCATCCTAAGTTCATTCCCTTGTAAAGTCACACAGGTTTTTCCGACAAACCGTAATAATGCTATGAATAGTGTTATGATTGTCTCTGGTGACGGTATGTCCTAGTCCGTGCGGAGGGTGTGCACCAATTGAGGGAAAACATTATTTCGCAGATTGCAAAAATCCATTTTTATTTTCTTCCGTATCACAACGCTTGCATAACAAATCTCCACAGGTCAGTAAGCGGCCTATTTACTGGAGCTATTCGTAAAGTCGTGACGTTGTCTGCATATTGTGTCACGTGATGCAAAGCCTTCCTACATTGTGCGGTTGCTCTTTGACCCGCTAAGCCCAAGGAGCTAGGGCTTGATATCAGACCAATTGATGGACGAAACATGCATGACTCACCGCTCATTCATGTCTATGGTGTGGCTATGACCCTATCCATTTCTGTCTGTGTTCTCTCTTTTTCTTCTACCGTTGGCTGACCTGAGTCACATGGCATGATGCGATGACCTTTCCGTTGCGTGACATGCAGAGGTCACGCCGGCTCTACCGCCGCCACACACGCACACTGAAGGGTTTCACTCATCGTGTTAATGACTGAGAGCATGGGTTGTATAGGGCCTGATAACGGGTTGCTCTCACTAACTGACACATTCGCCACGAGATAAGCAACGTCACTCTGCTTGTCCTTAATGCTACTACCGTCTGCGTCTCGGCTGTCGAGTTCGTGAAGCAGTTTGTCACTGTAACCTTTACAAAGTCACGTCTGATACGTCAAACATTGTATTCCGGAGCGCACCATTACGTTTAGATGCATACACTGTTGCGTATGAAAATAACACTCGTAAACGAGACAGAAAGATAATGTGGCAAATTTCCTTAGTGGTTGCTGATACATTTTGCACAGCACCAAAAAACAACGAGAGATACATATTTTCTTCATTTTAAGCTTGAAAGTCATATACGCACGCGCACATCAACCACGTATGTACTAGCGCCATTTGATCGATCATTACGTTTTATCGATCGTTTCATTCAGATTAGGCTGAGTGATGTTTGCTCAACAATGGCGGTGCCTTGGTGTTGTTAACTGGCACAGGATAAAAGACATTCTCCCTTTCGGTAAATGTCGGTTAAGACAAACTACGCCAGCGGAGCATCCGCGTTGAACACCGATGTTATGCAGTTGTTGTTGTTGATGATGATGATGATGATGACGACGACGATGATGATGATGGTGATGATGATGATG
>NW_008751688.1:425535-430260 GCF_000715545.1 Opisthorchis viverrini | reverse complement strand
TGATGATGATGATGATGATGATGATGATGATGATGATGATGATGATGATGATGATGATGATGATGATGATGATGATGATGATGAACAATCTGATACCAGGGTTTCCAGCTTATGAATGTTGATCTCGGCATGGAGTGCTGATGTGCGTAATCCTTAAAATTAACGATGTTGAGAGGCAACCAATGTGCTCAAAATCGTCCAAGATGAAATATCGGTTGTTTGTTCTACGGCTATGGGGTATGTGGATGTTCCGAAATCATTAAATTTTGGTCTGTGTTTGTGTTCAGCTTATTTAACAAGTTCGCCATTCGCAAAATTTCATCGTGGTATAGCTGAACTAAACAGAATTTTACCTGCTTGTGAGCAGGCCACTGAAATTGTATATAGCTCGCCTAGTGTTCCTGTTTTATCTTATGTTTCAGGTCTGAATTAGCTCAATCGTCTTTTGGAAGAATACCCGATCAAATCCATCAACTGAATTGACTGTTTCCACATCATGTTGTCTGATCTTTGTACCCTGTGCATTCATTACCTTCCAACGTACTACGTCGACTTACCCATGCATCAGCACCATACAAAGTGAAGTTGGGAACCTACAGAGACTTGTCTTGAAAAATATGAAGTGAGACCAGAAAAACATGGAAACAGCGTGACGAAAGCATGGGTTCGCAAGGTTCACAATGGCAAATCAGGGAGTCTTTCGCCTAAAATCGATCCGCATTGTTTTTAGACGCCCTTAGTTTGTGCTTGAATGACATTCGTATCGAGGATTCACCATTCACCTGTTACGGTAATTACTAATTTAGTCTACAAGCCATAAGCTTTCCTACTGAAGGTTGCCTAGTATGGCTCACAGATGATCTGTCGGGTTGAGATTAGGAGAACAAGTCAGCCAATTGATTGGATTTACTGTGAGGCACAAAATCCAGCTCTTGATGAGATGACTAATGTGGACCACTGTTGTTTAAACGAAAGGTTTCCATTCCTACCACTTATCCGTGGCAGTTAGCTGCAATGTGAACCATTCCAGTATCCAAATATTTAGATCACATTCTTGGACGCCAGGCAATATGTTGATCAATCTCTATTGTAAGCTGAGCTGACACAAACTTCAATCGAATGCCTACAACAGCAGTGGACAATATCAGTGTGGCCAGCAGATTCCTTCAGAAGGCTAGCAAAGTGAAAAGAAATGTAAATTACGAGAAAATGCAGGAACTTTGTAGATTTATGTGGTCTCAGTTTTTCTGCTTCTATCTAACCGAATTATTTGTCGTATAGGAGTTGTGTCACTACTGACGATGAAATAGAAACCGTTGTAGATGAGCCAACGGTACGCAAATGTACCAGATAGTACCTGATATCAGACGAGAGATTCTCATTGTACATGCTTTCTCAGTCAGAAGAATGAGTAATTCAAAAACGGTCGCTTAAACGCTTCTAACGCAAACGTTCGGACATGGGAATGGTTAGCATTCCACTATCCGCTAGGAGTAGATGACAGAACGTAGTGTTCCCACATAAAAATCAACAGTTTATTTTATTCCTAACCGCCCAGAAGCAGTCCAATTTTCGGACGCATTTGATACACGAACTTCAGAACAGTGTCCTTTTAAAAAGTTCAACTAAGTGAGACCGCTTGAGCTTACTAATGTAGGTATGAATGGATTATCCACATTGGTACTATTATCCCGAATACCGTGTCTTCAATGTCAGGATCTGAGAGGCTAGTGAAATTGGCGTTTACAATTTAGCAGGAGTTTTTCAAACGCCCTGTCGAATTGTCAGATCCCCTGGAGGACAGCCAACTGGCGAAGATTAACTATCTGAAAAATGACGAGTATTGTGCCAGTGATAAGAACGTTCTAATCAGAATTTTGAATTGCACTTGTTTTGAAGAACGAGAATCACTAGGGCTGCATTTCCCTTGTTCGGAATAATCCTAAAGTCATTCTGAATCAGCCTCATTTCGAATAATGCTGGCATTCAAAGACGGGTGACTGATCATTGTGGTGATTAATTTGAATGTGAAAGTCCAGACAACTCAAGCATTTATTGATCAGCCGCTATATGTTGCACGAGAAGGTTCAAAACCGAAAGTTTCATGGAGCTACTGATTGAAGTGAAGCTAGGTGGGACAAGTTTCAGGGTTTTGCAAAACCGGTGCTTTGTTAAGTTATAAATTTATCACGATCTTGATCATCAATCCACAGCAATTTTCTTATTGTTGTATTAGAAAAACCCTGGATGATGGTGTTCATTCACCACTAAAACACGATTCAGGTCGTTGACCTGTCGTTCACTGAAACCCTTAGGAAGAAGCTCAGCTAATATGGAGGCGTCTACATTCTGGGCAAGATAGAAGTCTGAAAATGTGGCCAGATGGTTGACGCGATTACTAGCTCTAGAGTTGGGTTCTTCACCTTCGAATTACCAGGATCCTTTTCCAAAATGTGATGAAAGCTTCTCCATTATTCAGTAAACAATGAGCGTGGGCATTCATGCCTTTTATAATAAAGCAAGGCTTCCCTCTAAATGAAAGTTTGCGCTTGGCTATCCTGGACACCCTCACGGCGCTCAATCGTGGTCCACCCGACTGATCAGTGGCCTCAGATTGAGGGAGGTGATTACGAATAGCGAATATACACTCATTTGGAAACTAAGTTGGTTTTTTTCGAGAGGACATTATAAAAGAGAGATTCAGCTGGGTTCCAGGTGAGTCTCTCGAAAAAAAAACAAATTAGTTTGCAAATGAGTGTATATTCGCTAATTTCGTGCAATTTGGTTTCAAGTAGAACATAAGGTTGACGGAAACCCGGGGACTGCGCCTACCTGATGAGCCCCAAAAAGGGCGAAACCGGTCGTGGGCTTCCGACGGATTTTCAGCAACCTTATGAGTAGTACATTACAAAGTGATAACGAATGGTTATCTTTAGATGGCTATTTTATCGTCACATTACTTAGTAAAAACTACAACAATGATCACACTGCCTGCAATCGGTCGGTTTCGGGAGAATTGTCCCATATAGATATCCCTTCCAAACATCAAACGTTGTCTTTGTAGATGACCCGCCTTTTGGAGACCAGAGTCAAACAAAACAGTGTTTTCTGTGATGATTCAAGATCTTCTGATGTTCCCCTGTCCTTCGTTTAACCACGGTTTGGATATTGTTTTACTGCACTGGCCATTATGCCCCTGTCAGTTGGCAGCATTGAAAAAATGTTCATATTGCTTTCGCAGCAGCAGTCTCATTCTCAGCGACATTTAGCAATCTTATTCCAAAAACGTCACATTTCTTTTAAATGTATTCATTAGCATCCATGTAAGTGGATGAGTGGGGGGCTGTAGTGACCTGACTCTTCCAGTGGCGACCGACTCATTGAAGAAGTCGAATTTCGTGTTCATGTACGACTTATTCTCCCACTTACAATTTCTGAAACGAGCTACCAGTCCATGTAGTGTCATTCACCAGCTGGACAAGCAAGCACCTGTTAACTCACTTCACGAAATCGCGATCAGCATTTTGCGCTGTCCGGCAAAAGGTGCGCGCAACTAGGAAAACAATTAACAGGAGTCGAACTATTGGCGTCAGCAGTTGCCCAAAACAACACGTGAATGAAAACTAGGTTACACCTGTATGTGAGTGCAGTGAAGTGAACACGGAGAAATGCAACTCGTGTGAGACAACAGCCAGTGATTGAAGTAGAAAGCATTTCGATAGGCATTCATTGTTGTATACATCAACAGCTCAATGCGAGGAAAAGTAAGCTCGCTCCTGACCCAGCACTAGGACCTTTTACTCATCAATTTGCTGACAGATTTTCGTACACCCAAATGAAAGTTGCATTGTAGAGCAGTCATTTAGTTCAACTTGTGTTAAATTTTTATCCTGTAGCAAAGCAACAACTTTCATTGAGTTCATTCGTCTTCTTTGAACCAAAGGCAATCCATGCACAGCCTAGGAGTGAGGCAATCAGATCGATGGATCGATAACCGCTGGTTCTATTTCGAATTCGCTACCCAGGATGAAAATATAGACCAAAAAGTAGTTATCTTGCCCCAGTGACATAGGAACGTCCGGAAACTTTACTGGGATATGTCAGAAAATGAGAATTTCTGAATTTTTGGTTTCATCCTTTCTTTATTTTGTGGCATCAGGGCCAGTTGAGGTACATTTTAATTCAGTGGAGTTGCCGGATGCTACTTTTCGTTCTTTTGAAACAACCTGGCTGAGCGCGTACTTTGTTAAAAAAATACCATGGAACGTCTCATTACCAGACATTTTGTCCGACACTGTTAGGCTTCGGGAAGGACGTGAGCCTCCGCATCACATGTTGTCGCATGTACGTACCCTTTTGCACTATATAATCGTTTGAAAGGTAGATGTGACTTGCAGGCGCGTAGGCAGTTGACGTAGGACGGTTTAACTGGCGATTATCTGGTAAGATGAATTAGATCATGTGGAAGGGTGGGGATAAACTTTACAGGTGTGGGAGCACTGCTAGCTGTGATGTGTGCAGGGAATCGAATGATAGCTACGAAACCCAGTTTGAAGGGATGGGATAGTACAAAAAGTTCAGCAGGCGTCCCGATATGAGAGGAAATTGCTTGGGAAGATCAGCCCAAACTGGATTTGTGGTAGTTGTTTTGAGACAACGACATATTTATTGTTCGAATTCAAGTTAGTTAAAAAAGTGGACATGTACAAAAAACATGGACTTTCT
>NW_008751688.1:396934-422484 GCF_000715545.1 Opisthorchis viverrini | reverse complement strand
GGGGGAATATACATCTAACGGATGCAGCGAAAATCATGAACTCGCGCCGTAGCTTTAATGGGTCATTCTGGGGAGCATATTACATCTGCACACAGACTATCTTGTTGGTTACAGTAGGTGACAGGTCTCCGTGGTTTGAGTATCGTGCCCTACTAAATGGATGTGTATGTACATTCACTGTCGCTGAGTGCACTTAGTCTGAAAGAATAACCAAGGGCTAAACAAACACAACAACAACCGATTGCTTTCCGTACCCCGTTCCACTAGGCGGGGGACCGCTCATTCTAGGTCACATTTAGGTGCAGTCAAAATAACCAGCAAATGATACCAAAAAAATTCAACCAAATAAGTAAGAGACAAGAACCGTTGGAACTAGTCGTTGTAGCTGAAGGCAATATGATCTGCTTGGCTGTCCTGTTGTCTCACTCAGGTTTTTGGAGCTGCAACGCTGATGATATTCACAATGCGCATAAGTGAATATCATGAACCAACTTGGATGTGCATCTGGGCTGGTGCATTTTACACTGTTTCTGGACCTGAAACAATCATGAGGCCTGCTAAGTTGGGGCTAGCATGCGTCTTAATCTCAGTTTCATGATGGTAGCATACTAGAGACTGATCGGCAGCCAACGGTCCATC
Source organism: Opisthorchis viverrini (assembly GCF_000715545.1). Lineage (NCBI taxonomy): Eukaryota > Metazoa > Platyhelminthes > Trematoda > Opisthorchiida > Opisthorchiidae > Opisthorchis > Opisthorchis viverrini. The sequence continues at coordinate 421,845 of NW_008751688.1, read as the reverse complement.
AACTTATTGGGTGTGTTCACTTGCGTACCGTGGACTCAGGCCGAATGACCGAGACCCTTTTTAAATGATGCCAAATCGTCTCCTACTTTGTCTCCACTCTAAACCTTACGTGGAATAAGTGGACAACAGCCTTGCCACACCCACGTTTCAGCATACTTGGAACGTTGTGCTCAGATTTTGGATCACTAGATACCCTTCGCCGTCTTTCGACGTGGACGTAGCTGACAGACAGAAACAACCCTATTCAGCTATTCAAGTATATCGCGATCCGCCTATCCGTTTCGGAATTAATTAATTCCTTGTCATCTCTATACGTCGGCGCAGTCTCTCATCGTCTCTGTAGAACCAGGTCATCCGCAGTCGAGTGTACCCTACATGACTTCGTGCCCAGACAGCCAAATTACCTGTAGAAAATAACTAACGGATCTGGTCATCCACACATGAGACAGTGAATTCCAATTTCTCCAGATAATTTGTAAGGAATATCTCCTCAAAAGAGAAAGGCATTGTTGTAATGGTGAACGTCGCTCACACTCCTATGCGAAATCTGAAGATCAGTCACTCTGTGAATATAGACCACTCATTTTGCTCGTGAAATCACTGATCCACCTCCTGTATTCGTTATCTTATTTCACAGTTTCTTTGTCAATATTCATTCATTAGTCCCACTTTGCGTTTGCCACTTTGAAGCAGAAAGCAAAATCATTTTCCTCGACGTTCTGACCACCAGGAATACCAAAGCTTATGTGTCCCACTTCGTCTACCAAAAGTTTACTTTGATTGGACAGTACTTCAGCTTTACAGGGTCCCTTCCCGAACAGCCCAATCGCTCTTTGGTTCAGACGCTACCACGTACAGCAAGGCGGGTGTGCACTGCAAATAGGCTTACTGGGGAGGGGGGAGACAACATTGTACGACATGGATTTATGCGGCGAAACTGTTCTTCTCACTTCCCTGTTCAAACTAACCCAGGGATCACCGTGTTTCATGTTCACTGTGTCATCCCTCACTCTCGGTGCTGCTATTCTCCATACAAATCAGGTTGCGAGAAGTACTCAGCAGAGATGCCAACAGGTGCACCCCTCGGCCTGTAAACAGAATGGTGGAAGCTTCACTATCAATGGTTGTTTGGATTTTTCCGTTACTCATCTGCGAGGACACCGTGGTTAGCATTTGGCATAATGTACAACTGACCTCCTCCAGTCACTACTTGTCATCGCTTTATACAGTGGAGTCTCAGGCGGAAGACTACATCGGTGGCCAGTGTCTGATATATACAACCGTTTACGATGGCAGAATGAAACCGTGACCTGAGCTGCTCCTCTGACGCACATGGTCCTTCCGTTCCGTCTACACTCCAAGCCCTACGGTCATCTCAAGTTCAATAAAAGAGTGACCGAGATTTTCAGGTCAGCCTACCAAAAGACTGAATTGGTGGAGCTTGAGATATATTGTTGCTGAGGCGTGAGCACTCCAGTTGTTAGTGCAACTGGAAGCTGCTCGTAGTGCGGCACGTGATGTTTGTGTGAGTGTTGGTAAGGGGGACAATGTAACTCAAAGCAATGGGGTTTCAGGTACCTAGTGGTTGGTACTTACTAAAACAAGGTTTGCCGGATTGCGTGTACTTAACAGACAAGACAAGTTGAGCGTCGGGTCTTGAATTTCAGGATAAACATTCATTCGCACAAGTGATTGGAAGGGATGGTGTCAATGCAGTTGTTTTCATGGCCCATACCGACAGAAAGGTTGAACATTAGGATCCAAAATTGTTCACTCGTTTAATGAGTGCACTGTGTACAATACGACAATTTCTGCATCAACGTACATACCATAATCCCATTGTCTCCTTGTCTTCGAGTTTGCAACTTGGTTGAGTCCTTGTGGACGCCTCCTACGCCGCCTTCAAGACATTTTTGAAATGCAGTCTTTATGTCATCCGTTTCATGTTACATTAAGTGGCCACTTGTTCCGTCTGTGTCCCTTACTCTGTGACATGATCAGTGTCATCAACTTGGGATGCTAGCCCTGATGAAAGAGCATTTTACTGTCTCTCCGTAGTAACGATAAAGACGTTTGTCGGAAGTGGGCCATGATCATTCCATTAGTTTATCCGTACGGTGAAGTTAACGTCTTCACTGAACAGCAAAAGCAATCTAGAGTGGTGAGTGGAACGTTCTGTGAGGCACTACGGTCACACAGAAACCATACAGTTTTTTACACGAGAATGCGGTTTTCTGTCACGAGGCTTAAGGTTTCTAGACCGAAATCAGGTGGCCTTAACTGACTCCTCTTTTTATCCGGAATGAATTTATAAACGACACTTCAGAGACGCAGCAGAACTTTCAAAATGCTTTATTTGGGATTTACTTATGAAGTAACCAACCTGCAGTACAAGTGAAGGACCGAAGAACTCGGCTTCCTTATCACCATAGCTAGTGAATGACAGCCGATGGATAGTTTGTGTTGAATCTCTTACCAACTGATCATAGCATCCGGTTACCCTTGAGATCTACATGTGGCCTCGTGTCTATAACTGTTAAACGGGGCAGGGTGGGGGTGCCTTGCCACTAAATTACAACCGCTCCAACTATTTCTAAAAGTGGTACTTTACAAAGCACAGTTCACTATAGCACTTTTTCATTAACTAATATACGGCTCAGATAAAAAAAGCTGGAATACTTTCAACCTTGCTGCTACTCGCCCCTGTTATGTGTCCTTAATTTTATCACCACTCTATCATTTCTTGCCATGTATCGCTGAAATCCATGCCCCCCAAATCCGTTGCAGCTATGATTGCATGCTAGGAAATTTACGGCGACACCGTGCTAAGAAAACGCCTAGTACTGTTTGCGCATCTGGGAGTTTAACTGCTTGTATTCGCTGTGCGGCGAGAATAATAACTGCGCCATTGTCATGACCAGTTCCAACGTCTGAAGATAGGCTACGGTGCGTCAGGTGAATCGGCGTAAGCTGTTTTTTGACGACAAGGCACAGCAGAAGTTACCTCATCTGTACTCGTGGATTTCAAAATTATCTGACTGCCACTGTGAAACTACAGCCCCGTTAGACACACCACTAATGAGTATTCATGAGGAAAATTGTCCGTGAGCATGAAACGGTTACATGTAGGGTGACAGAGGGCTAATGAAATCCGTTGGAGACGATTTCCCTGTTCTGTTTTACTGGTCGGAAAGGGTTCCACAACACACTTGAGCGCTATTTCAGTAAAAATGGAAACTGAATGATTTAGAAGCTCTTTTTCGAAGGGGTGGTTTTTTGGCAGGGGAAAGTTCTTCATTCGGATGAAGCATAGGAGGTGGAGGCCTACCCTAATGAATAGCGATGCGGTTCAAAATGCTTACCAAGTGAACTGGAAACAAATATTGCCTAGCTCGGGGTCATATTCAAGTAATCTACCGGCCAACAAAACATAAAACTTACCTAGAGGAATGCGTCCAGCTCAACCAGAGGGAATTCAGGCAGTCCTAATTACACAGGGACGGTCGCAACCGTAAACTCACTGTGGAAATAATGCAGGTCGAATAGGTAGATGATGCAAAGGAGGAGTTGTAATGAACAGTTCGTGACCAAATTCCCTTAGTCGTTTTTGCTTCAAGTCGAGTCGAGTCTATTCGGGCATAGTTTCATTCACCCTTAGTGCTGAAGTAGGGATATATCATGTAAACTAAAAAAAACGCAGTCCAAAAAAGCTGATGGAAACTTGTTAGATGTAGGGCCATGTGGGGAATTGCACTTTGTGATAAGTAATGGTATTTGTAAGTAAACTTTTGTACCTGGATTTAACAGAGTGAGTTGATTTGGCCTCGGGGGGTCCAGACAATCCGACAGCGCTTTTCGGGATGGTTTATGATGCTCCGTTTCAACTGGATGTACTTCACCAGGTCAGTCAGCGCTCTCAGTCAGAGACCACAAAATCAAAGACGTCCAACTGTGGTGAACACAATTCACACTCATGGTTGATAGATATGGTTTTTGGTTTTGACATGAGGTAACTTGAAGCTAATTCACATAAGCCATGACCAGCTACCGTCATGGTCTTGATTGGGTTTACCTGAAGTGAGAGCTCGAATAATACCTTGATATTTTGAAACCCATTGGGAAAAAGAAAACGAACCGGAACCGCTAACCAAATCCATCCAGTCTATCAAGTAATTCCATCTTAGCTTCAAAACTGCGATATTCACAACCAGTCGTAATAGCATCAGAACAAGTACACCGATGGGATAGCTGAAAGAAGAATGGCAACTTGCGAAATGTGACGAAGAATTTGGGTTGCCCAGGCAGGTTTGTTGGCTTCATTTATTTAACAAATTTGGTCAGAATGATAAAGTTTTATCCACCGGTGAAAATTTTAGGAAGAGACCTTGGCTGATGCTATCACCAACATTCGTATAATTTAAGAATAGAAACTTTGCTAACTGTCTTGCTGTCGAGTGCTGAAAACACGGTAGCGAAGGATATGTGATAACGTTCAGTGTGAAGAAAGGTAGGTTTATGCACATGACAGTTTGCCGGTAATATCAAGGTGAACGAAGAAGAATGGTGGTGAATTTTTTCTCATGCATTTGTGAAAACTTTACTTTTTGCAAGCAACGAATACCGCACCGTACCTGTGTGTACTGATTGTGTTCGTTGCTTCGGATCCACACACATATTGTGACACCAAACTCATTGTTCCCGGACAATTCAACCCTAGTTAAGTCAACCCATAATCTACTCACAGATGAACTTTCTGGTCTCAGATGTGATCACTGCTCACCGGCTACTCGAGATAGGAACAACTTTCTATATTAGCCACTTTATGGAAGTAACATCAAAATCCGGCATTGTCCATATGCAAATGAGTAGTTTTCATGTGCGTTTTGGGTAGTCCATCACAGGAGTTGTATTTTCCGCAAGTAATTCAGGTCAACAAAGAACGAGGGCTTTCGGCATTAACTAATCTACTCCCTAATATCCTAAAATAGCTGTCAGGAATTTGGCCATTACCTACAAACTGTCAATCTAGAATGCTTGGTGTCAGTCAACGGTAAGGACTTAAATTAAAAACTGATCTGAAAGAACTACAGCACTTCTGTCCCTTAATCTAACACGCAGGATTAAGGGCGGACTGGATATAAAGAAGAGCGTTGGTGAAATGCACTCACCTGCAAACCCAAACTGGCATTTACGAGAGAATCAACTTAAGCTGATCTAAATTTCTCGTTTATGATATTCTTCAATTGGATGTGCTCCGCAAGGTCCGCCTCGCGTTTCAGTTAGTACGATATTCGAGATAATGCATTATATAGTCCTGAGGGAAACTATACACAGGTTTATTGAAAACTCTCTGACGAAGAATTTTGAGAAACTTTGTGAGTAGCTTCCTTTAGGAAAGGCGTTTTTCGGTTCCAAATTCATTACTGACTAGAACCGCTAAAATGTCCGATTTTCGAGGAACCGTTGCCAAAAAAATGTTGACTTGCTTCCACAATGATAGCTTCCGGAAACTGACTATGCACGGAGTGCAGGATGGATGCAAAGTTTTCCCGAAAACTGTAATTTGACTGTGATACAATGTCATGAAAACCCAGAAGTCAAGGAAGTGTGGATCGAAGTGCTTGCTTTCCGGTTCACACCGACAGGCGTTCAGCCAACCAAAGAACTGCGAATTATTCTTCAGGGGGAATATACATCTAACGGATGCAGCGAAAATCATGAACTCGCGCCGTAGCTTTAATGGGTCATTCTGGGGAGCATATTACATCTGCACACAGACTATCTTGTTGGTTACAGTAGGTGACAGGTCTCCGTGGTTTGAGTATCGTGCCCTACTAAATGGATGTGTATGTACATTCACTGTCGCTGAGTGCACTTAGTCTGAAAGAATAACCAAGGGCTAAACAAACACAACAACAACCGATTGCTTTCCGTACCCCGTTCCACTAGGCGGGGGACCGCTCATTCTAGGTCACATTTAGGTGCAGTCAAAATAACCAGCAAATGATACCAAAAAAATTCAACCAAATAAGTAAGAGACAAGAACCGTTGGAACTAGTCGTTGTAGCTGAAGGCAATATGATCTGCTTGGCTGTCGTGTTGTCTCACTCAGGATAAAATGACCCAAGAGGCTACAAGAGACATTGCACATTCTGATTATCATCATAATCAGCATTACCATTCTATCGATGTGTTGATATCACATAACAATAACACTTTAACCAGGTCAAACATAGCCAGTCCAAACTCTTCTCTATGCAGCTTGTGGTGAATTTTCAGCAATACTGGAGTGAATATGATCTATCAGTGAAGGGGCTGAAGAAGAGGTGAGGAGAACGGAACACGCTACGCATAAGGTTGCTGAAAACTCCGCGGTGACTGGTTTCACCCCTCTTCTCACTAGGTAGGCGTAGTCCCCAAGTTTCCGTCGTCTCATCTTGTACATGAATCCAGATTATATGCAGTCGGTGGAATACTGTTACTTGCAAACTAATTCGGTTCTAATGAAGGACCCAACTGTATCCCAGCTGAAACTTTTCTTGTGCTACTGTTCGGCTGAAAGTATTTCACATAGGCCACCTCATGCTTCGGGCGAAGAATATCATAAATGGGACATTTAACTTGGATTAAGTTGGGGCGGCAGATGAAAACAACGTAGTCTGTAAATGAACTCACTTCACAAAGCCCCTACTTTTTTCGAACACCCACAGTGGTATCGTGGCCAAAACTGCCCCAGTGCGGACCAGTGCTCTAGCTCGGTCTGCCGCCGAAACTTAGACTGCTTTGAACCGCCACACCTGGTTTGGTGGGTTAGCACATCATTACAAGGACTGTTAACACGTCTGGGCAGATTGGCGCTGGAACTAGTCGCTGTAGCTGAAGGCAATATGATCTGCTTGGCTGTCGTGTTGTCTCACTCAGGTTTATCGGAGCTGCAACGCTGACGACATTCACAATACGCATAAGTGAATATCATGAACCAACTTGGAAGTGCATCTGGGCTGGTGCATTTTACACTGATTCTAGCCGAGCAGAATTATCCCACTTTGAACCTGAAAGAATCATGAATCAGGATGTAATGACGTGCGGTTCAGATGGTGGGAAAGATCCGTCAGAACGATTATCAGGTTACTCTTTAGTGCATAATAGCATCAATTTATTCACGTGAAGTCGGAACTTGTAAGCCACCCGAAATAGCCTAATTTACCCTACAAGTGTCATATTTGGGAGTTCGTGCCACTCCTGCTTGGTATGACTCATCGACTGATACCCGCGCGTGACGCAAGAGAGCTGGTAAAGTTCGGTACCATGATTCGACCACACTGGGATCCATCTGTTTCAACAGTTTTATTAATAAAATGACACCACATGGGAGTTACCGATCCTTTTGAATGCCAAAGTCCGCAACACACCCAGCAAGTAGTATGACAAGATTTGCTGAATTTACTAACAACCCATTCCCGGGCTGACCATGCTTCGGGCCCCTCTTTTAGACGAGCTCTCCGGGGTTAAATCGATATTATGTCTTGTTGGGCGTCATTCTGCGCATGCATTAAATTCGTAACTAATTTCCGTACTCGCTGGGTCTGAACTGGAAACTCAGACGAGCTTCGAATGATTCTTGTTTATGGTAGTCGGTACCGTCCTGTTAGGAATGGAATGTACTCAGACATCTCATTTATCATCTGATAAACCCGGCCCTTATTCGTGGTGATAACTTGTCAGCATCACATGTGAACATACCACAGACGAATGTGGTCATCTGATACGCCTGTGTTTTGGCAGCAGATCAGACGGATCACGCGGCCCGAACTCAGTGCTATTTACCTGAAGTAAAATAATGATAAAAACTCGGTGATCACCCAAAAGTACTGGACTGCCAGCGAATTGTGACCGACTTCTTCGTCTTATTCATCGTGACTTATATAGTCAGGCCTAGGAAGACTGCTTCATTTGCTTAGGTCACTCCCTGGAAGCTCATTCGTGACCACTGGTTGTGTTCTGGATGTTCTCACTTATCTTAAAGGTGGGCATTACAGTCCCGTTGGCAATTATTTTTACAGTAATATAGAGGTTCTAATTGTGCCCATCGTACCAAGAACTAAGAAGTCCACAGGTATGATGCACAGTTAGAAAGCTGGTGCTACTTTCCGTTCCGGAGACTCTTCGTTAGTACGGGCGGTTTGTAAGTAGCACAGAAAATGTGATCAAATTCGAAGGATGGCTCCTATTCTATTGCAAATTTTTTGGACCGAGGACTTCTTTTAGCATCTCTATGTCATGACCAAATATATATTTGCAAAAGGGAATTAGAGTAACAACAATAGTGATAAGGGCAATCACAATAGTGAGAGTAATAAGGACAACAAGTAAAAACATGCTACAACAGGCTGCTTTTTATTATTCTTAGTCACACACTTAAAACAGTTAGGTCAGATACAATGCAGCATTAGAACACTGTGGAAAGTTTAGTTATCAGTATATTTCTGGTGTTCACCTGATCATTGTCCTGGCAACCATGTGGTACACCAACTCCAAGATTTTAAAGACCAGTGGAGCGGTGTCGGCCACTCACACCCAGCCCTTCTGTGCCCTCACAAACCCTTGAGGTGAGCCATATGTTTAACATCACTCCGATCAACTGGCCCCTAGATATCGACCGATCAACAATCTTCCAATTATTTATTATATTTAACCTAAACACTTAACATGTGTGACTGTGGATGGCTAAAGAAGTACTACCGCATCACAGCATACAACTAAGTATGGATGCGATTGCTCTCGCGATGATCGATTCAATAGGTTAGGCCAAGGCAGACGGCACGAGCGCCGGTCATACTAACCTGCAAGCTGGCCTACCAAAACAGCAAAAAGGCGGACTCGAAGTCAACAAGAACTCATGAAATCCAAATCGGATACACCGATCAGAGTCCTCGTATGATCAGATGATAACAGAGCCATGAAAACTCTCCATTGTTTTCGTCAATGGATTGCGCGAGTATATTGTGAATGAGTACGTGAAGACCGCTCATCCTGGGCGTTCAGATAATGGCTAGTGTTTCCCAGGTTGAAGTAAATCACATGTTAGTAGTCCCTGGTTGTTTCAACAAAAAAGCAATGATGATTAAATGAGATCTGATATTTTGGAAATAATTACTCCTCCAGAAGTCCGAATGTCACAAATACCTAACGATTACATATAAAAATAAGAGGTAGACAGGTGGGTTTTTGACCGGTTTTCGCTGAGATTGTGATATAAGATGGACAGTCGCCCTGTGCTGACAACTGCTAGGTTGAGGTATACCTCTTCGCTCCTAAAGCTAGTTTGCGCTAAGGGGCATCGAATTTGTGTCGACACATCCATGTTCAAATCTATGCTGCAAAAGCTGATATCCCCATTTTCGAAGAATCAGTCGGAGACCATCAAACGGATTAAATGGATAGGAAATAGCAGGCTACTGATACTGGGTCAAAAGACAATGTATTGCATTGACTTAGCTCCTCAAGCCATGTGAAACGTATCGTTGCATCACCTCCGAGCGCCTCACTGTAATGCGCATTGTGATAGATATACGGTGTGAACGGTTTCGAGAGGGAGCTAACTTAGCTGCAAACTGCAGCAGTTTATAAGTCCACTATTACTCGTGCGATCTGACTGCATGTGTGTGACGTCGGTCAACTGGCGCAAATCGGCCGTCAGCAGATGGCCATAGCCGACACATGGTACCGACTGTGTGTCGCTTTGCTGTCATACTTTGTCACCTGTCAGCTCACGTAGCCCCCGTTCGTTTGCTCCTGCCCGGTAGGTGGCAGTCTGGACATTCAAAATTACAGCAGCTGTCATAGAAAACCCCGTTCCACAGAGAAGAGCTACTGACTGGTTCTTGGGAGTGGTCTCTGTCAATGTGCCATTTTTTAAGCACATGTGACTTGCTGTTAAGGAACAAGTTAAATCATCGCACCCTGTGGCATTTGAAAGGTGTTTGAAACTGGTTTGCAACCAAACTGCTTGTGAGGTATCCAGATGTCACCTTGTCGGTAATTTACTAGAATCCAGTGTTCTAGCATAGCTGCTCGTAATAAGCGGCTAACCCTGTGGCATTTGAAAGATGTTTGAAACTGGTTTACAACCAAACCGCTTGTGAGGTATCCAGATGTCGGTAATTTACTAGAATCCGGTATTCTAGCATAGCTGCTCGTAATAAGCGGCTTCGTAGTTGTGGCTGAAAAACCATCTCTAATTTGTCGAACGTTCGTGAACAATCTTGGTAATGTGATTAAGACCTACCGAGCAGTAAGTTGACTGAACAAGTCTGTGTTACGGTTGTCACTTCATCAGGACTCAAAAGCGCGGCGAACACTGAGCAGTCCATTACCGGCTTCGCCATTCCTGGGGTTCATCAGGTAGGACTGGACCACGAACCTCCATGAGCTTCATTCTTCATTTGCGACACGTATTTTTTGCAAGTCAGTTTGCTATTGACGGGAGAATAAGCTGAAGTTCGCTTGCGTATTATAAACGGCACTAAAAAAGAGGACAGTAGCGCTCAAATCTTTACAACATTCTCTCTAACTGCCCTTGACAATATTACTCGAGGAAACAGCTTTCAGAGATATCGGAATTTCTTCTTGCAGTGGGTATGCGGAGGGATAGCTAAGAAGAAAAATATCGCAAGCTCAAGTCCACCGGGGTGATGAGATTTTAGTTATACCGTGACTTCGAACAGATTTTGTGCTTGCACCGTTGAATGTTCCACCGAATTCGGGGTGTATTTTCCGACCATCCGACACTTTTACGTGTCAGTCAAAGAAAAGTATTGGTAAGATTGGGTGAACCTTCAGAATGGTCATCCACACCGGTCATCTAGGTCATTATGAGTGAGCATTTTTATCTCGCACAGATTAAGTCGAATTAGGGTTCTGTTTCCAGATGTCGAGAGATGTGGGAACGCTGTTGTCTGGGAAGTGCAAAGTCGATCATAGAAAGTCACACTGAATCGACCGGATGAAAAGTTACAGGCGGTTTCTGTTACGGCCATCCATACAGACAAGGGACATCCATAAACCTGGAAACCGTAGTGGCGCCAGATTATATGCTCATCGTCTGGATAGAACGTACGCGCACTTGTGATAGGAGACCTCATTGTGGTATGTGTTGTCAACACGTAGCAATACGAGCCACATAGCTGTGAAACTTTACGTCATCAAGGTGGTTAGCTTCTTGAAAACAACCACTGGCATATAAACAGATGGGGGCGACTACGAAGTGTCGGTGACAGAGGCTTTCATATTAGGTCCACCCAGTCAACATAATTAGGGTGAGGGTAATGGCACACTGCGGTGGTATCAACCTTTGTACTTTCAAGCGTCCGACCTAGGACGTCATGACTGCTTAGGCGGAGTAGCTTAATTTCGCAGACAGTTTGAAAGCCTGACAATTCAAGGACTTGAACCCGGTGTGAAGAATGTCGGTAAATATTGTGTGTACTACTCGCAAGAAACGAACTGACTGTGTGCTGGTGTATGCTTCTTCGTTTCTTTTCTCTGTAGGAAAAATCTGATTCTTATCGTAATAAAGGCCCAACAAGGCAAGAAGGCCCAAGGCAAAGTCAATATTCTGCCTCACTTTATACAGCGTAGAATGTAAAGAAACCATGTTAAATCCTTACAATCGCTTGTATAAACCGTTTTACTTGCTATTTGCCACATATGCCGTTAAATATCGATAAGTAAGTAGGGATGAGTTGAACTTTCCAAACAGAGTTGAGATAATGGTTACCTTTATGCTTTACACGATCGCTCCATGCTTGGTCCCTTGCCTTCTTCTCATGCTTGACAATGTCTGTCTAAAAAACTACGATCCGTAGGGGGCATCAAAGCAAGACCAATCTACATTTGAATCGATCGTCTCTACCTAGGTTACTGTGCGTTTTCCCAACGTATGGCTAATTGCAAGCTAACAGAACAAGATAGTATAAAACAAAGCTGAGTTCTCAGGACTACGGATCATGACAGATGTACTCCTTCGCCCCCTTAGAAAATATGCGAAGTGAGCTATGGTATGTGGAATCCCTGACGAGCTCCATCACTGAACTGAAGAAATAGTTATTCCACTGGACTGCGCAGCGTAGCCAGAGGAGCATGCACACTGAGGAATCATCCGATAACGCAGATTGACCCTGACGAGCTCCATCACTGAACTGAAGCAATAGTTATTTCACTGGACTGCGCAGCGTAGCCAGAGGCGCATGCGCACTGAGGAATCATCCGATAACGCAGATTGATGTTGAGTAAACGATTTGCTAGGGACAACAAGGAGAAGTGATATAACTAACATGACGGTATTTTTGAACTGGAGAATGTTATATGTTTTAAAATATTAAATCGGCTGGTATCCGTTTTGCGAATATGTGCAAGAATGATGACCAACTTTGAAAATGGCAGGTAGCAACTAGGGCACTTGGGGTCCACTATTCCAGTTCAACAGTCTATTTGATACCTGTGTAACCGAGCTCAGTTTGTATAACGTTTGGTAGATTAGGAAGTGCGATGCTACTGCTGACATATAAGTGGCCGCATATCGCTTCACACCATATTCGTTTGGCTTGGTTCTGCGGTACCGTTACACGTCACGAGAACGCAAAGTGAACTGGATTTAGGTGACTAGTTGAGGCACGTGCGAGACCCGCATTTGTTTGTACAAAAAGCCGCAACTTAAAAGTATACGGTACTTCGACAGAAGCAGGCTGTGAAATAGAATGCTCAGGTAAACAGAGGCTCAAATCTCTACACAACTGGTCATCTTCCCTCTCTCTGATACGTGACTGATGACCTTTTCGGCCACTAGCCTGTGTTGGCGTATGCACTCGACCTAGATTCTAATCGTTTGGTGTGACATGGGGATACCTATCAATCACGAATAAAAAAGCACAAAATTATCTGGTTCTGGAGTTCTTTGGGTTTCCTGGAGCCGGGGCTGAGATGGTCAGCTGCCATAGTGGACTCGAAACGCGTAAGTTCCTGACAGGACCTCGCGCTAAAAATCAGTCAGTTGACAGTACAACGATAAAGAAAATCTACCTGATAGTATCTATCAACCAAACAAGCTGAAGTGAGTAACGGGGGTTGTACTTGGGACCCAGGTGATACCAAGGCAACTCGTACGGCACCACACGCGACCAGTGCTTGAGGTGTGTAAACAGATAAGACACATTTTGGATTAACTCAAAGGATCCTAATAAAATACTCTACTGAGTGTACCTTTAAAGACTACCGGTAAAATAACACTAAATCTCAAAATGATAAACAGTGAATTAAGGCCGCTGGACGATACATCAGAAAAGAGGGCGCTCGCATTTAGTTTACAAAGCTTGGTGGGTGAACCGGTTAAAAGCACATAAACTGTCACTTTCAACTTCGCGTGCCGCTCTTAACCTTGATTAGGGGTTGCTGTGTTCATCTCGATTTCCGTTATCAATGTCTTTCAGCAGTACTTCATTTTTACCTAAAAGGAACCAGGGTTCTTACGTGCCCTCACTGCAAACGGCCTTTTCTACATTTTGGGAGCCCTTGTTTTTACGGGAACGTAGCTCTCAGACAGTATGTGTGCCCTGTACCCTGATTAAATGTAGGAGCCATATCACAAATCAAATGACTATGGACAAACGACAGAATACTTTTCTCGCGTGTTTCTCAAACGAACGTGTAGCGTAAAAGCTGCCTCATCATCATCATCATCATCATCATCATCATCATCATCATCATCATCATCATCATCATCATCATCATCATCATCATCATCATCATCATCATCGTCATCATCATCATCATCGTCATCATCATCGTCATCATACTGACTGGCAGCTAATCTCGTGTAAAAAGTAGTGTTTTGCATTCCGTTATATCTGAATGCTGTCCCGCTCCAGTGCCTTAGTGCCGGAAAATGGCACGTCAACCAGGAACACAACAGCTTTATTGCAACAAGCGAGTGCGAAACTTACAACGGCCTCGCGCTATTTGAAGGATACTTTTTGACATTGATCCAGGCCGTGAACACCGATCAACATCGACTGTGGTTCTAGGAAATGCCTGTACACTTATCATAGTCGGTCGTACTTCAATGGCATGCCTGAACACTCATCGTCTTTTGCTGAATTGATTGAGCGATTGGGTGCTTGTGGGCTTCCTTGCTGAGATTTTGGAGTTTTAGGGTCTCAGTAGGTTCCGGACATCCTGGGGTAATTATCAGGAACCTAAACGTCCAGACACTTTCTTGCATCCGAGTCAGTTCATTTAAATAAAGCATGTAGGAAGGACCTAGTTGAGGACTACCACAAACGCCCGGGGTGCCCACATCCCCAGTGCTCAGTCAGAAAATCTAATTCTGAGCACAAACAAAATTCCCGCATATATGCACAGAAAACGTCCCATCCTGGAAAGCCTATCTTCATAAGGCTTATTGCATTGTTCTTCAGGAAGCCAATATTGTGCCAGTTTTAAGTCTTCTGCACTCCCACTGAGAAGCAGTAGGCGACAGCTCCACACGCACGGCGAATAGTCGATCCATCGTGGCTTACAGCATTACATGCATTCGCTAGATCCTATTAACCTGATCACCTTAACGCAACTTCGTTGATTCCAGTAGATTCCAGTTACTGTTCTGAGTCATAAGTTGTCGAAGACCTAAAGTTACCCAAGATCCTCCGCCAGAGGCAACCGCACAATTGTAAACACTCACATTCTGCGACCAGATAATGCCACAGTCTTCGCAAAATGACAAAAATGATCTGACCCCGCTATTTGTCAAACTAAAGTTTCATAGCTGATATTCATTGCATACAAGCGTTGTACTTCGTGAAATAGGAAAGCAAAGAAATATACAAAAATAATATACAAATGGCTGAAGGTCGCGGACTATGCTTAGTTGAGTGATCTCAGGCACGGCGACCCAGTAAGCGAAAAGCCAATTTATTTGAACCGATCCTATCACACTGGTTTTTATTTCATTCCCGGTCTCCCTAATCGGTGTGAACGAGAAGGAATGTATTTTGCAGAAATATCTGTGCAGAACTCGTATGATGCATCCAAATGGATGTATAACTCAAAGGCCGTCCCATGAGCATCGAGCGATACAAAACAAACAGTGGGTTTTCGGCCATTATTTGTCATTCCTAAACGTGGTACTGTTTAAAAGCTGGGAGTCAACTTCAGTTATGAATAAATACACCGGGAAAATTTGGCCACAGATCGAGTAGGATGACAAAGTAAATCCTTTTATCTGTTGACTCTGTTATCTTAGAAAGTAATCCTTAAAGGTTAGAATATTCATAGTTGCGTTGCTACTGATACGCTTCTGTGTACTGGATATAAGAGAAAATGGGTGCGTTCGGTGTCGTTGCGAGGAACGATCACCCGAGGAACCTAACGCCACAAGTAACATGGGTTGACTCACATGGTTTGCCTGCTGGAGGCTCATCTATTGCGTGCGTACATTTGTTCACAGTCTGGTGAACAAATGCTCGCAGCCAGTCATGAAATGAATTAACTGGACAGTAAGAACATTCGTGGGAAAAATTTTTTGCACAGGAGAATAATCTTCGCGAATCTGATTTAAATAAATTCAGGTTCAGCACATAGGCTCAAAAACCGGTCTGTTTCGCCAACACTAATTAGTAAGGTCACTCACTGAGGTTACTTACTACTTGCAAAGGTTAGTGAAAGCACTTCGACAACTGATCAACATCTTCGGGGTCGTCAGATAGGAGCAATCCGTTGGGTTTCCGTCAGCCTAACATTCTATTTTAACACCAAATCATGCGCAAACGTAGTATTTGTAAATAACAGGTGACTCAACAGGATCTCCAGTTTATAACTATCCGAAAGTGCCCACCCCGTACACAGTTAGCCTCGCGTTTCACTTGAAACTTGAGGCGACCTTTTTGCAGACCATTATAAGCGAAAGATTTAGCTGGTATTCGGCTCAGCCTCATCCAACCTTTGGTTGTTTACAAACGTGCAGGCATGTACCCAGATATCTCATGTTAACATATAATTTCTCACCTCTTCCGTCTCTAAAATTTTTCGAAGTGAGATACGCTTGAGTTAGTGGTAAGACATTGTAATGGGAGCCCAAGATATCCTATAGCAGTGTCAGGCCTCGCAATGACACGAACAATGCGCATGCTACCAGCAGGAAACCTCGAGATTCCCACTCGATCATTCACTAAATAACGATGATACGGAGTTATGTACAGAACGCGCAGACGGAAGCAGAGCTTATTGAGTCTACTTACCACCGTAGATGTGGTCTTTGAATCAACAGAACTATCCAGCCAACCAGGGTTGTAAGACGAAACGGTATGGCAAATGGAGACTGTTATCTTTGACCAGTCAATCGACTAACAAAAAGGCTATCTTCAAAGTTTTAAAATTGCCGCGAATGACGTACTCTAAGATGTCGTCCACAAACGTCGCTTAGTTCAACAAGCTGAAACTGTTTGGTCGTTTCGACAAACAGAGGGAGTCGAGGCCAACACTTTGATCAGGAAATGATCCTGACTATGCTACACTGGCTCGATGGTTCTAACTATCGCCAATGATCAGGATTGTGACCGAATGTCATGTACCTGATAAATAATGGACAAGGCTCAGCTGGTGTCTTTCAGTGGCTCGGGATAGGGTAAGTAAGGTATCCTGTACCTTAATGGGGATCCGATATTTCCCCGAGTAAGTGGATAGCGTTAACATACGTTTTGTAAACAACAGTCTCGTCGCGCGACAGAAATAGAATGGACCCAACGAATAGTCAAATGAGTATACACAAGAACTGGCAACGGTAGTTGATGCATTTTCTTCCAATTGCAACATCAAAAGCGAATAGAAATGTACCTCAACTAACGGGCTGGTTAACGTGGCCAGTTAGGCATCCAAATGCCGCTGGCCTTACTGTTTCTTCCTCAGAAGGCGTAGTTATTTAAGCCTACTAGTCTTTCAGATTTATATGCGTTAAGTCGCCGTCTGACAGTCAAACGAAGTTTGGTAAATCGTAATTAACATGGGGAAGGCTGATCTAAATTCTCATAACAATGCCGCTTGCAATAGACAGCTTCAGTAGCACGAATACCTTCACAACGGAAGTCCTAGTCAACCCTAATACCTGAAGTTCGGTATAAGTCTCTTAGTGAGAGACATCCACTTTGGTCTCGAGATGAAGTTGTCTCAGTCTGAGAGTCAGGGTTTTCATCAACATTGGTTGTCTACACCGGACAGCTAATGAAGTTAGGATAAGCAAGGCATAATAAAACAGCATCGGATTGTTTACTGTTAAGAGAAGCGCGAGAACCTATGTTAGAAAAAAGGCCTGGACAGTCGAGGTCCACTGCCAAATCACCGTCACAGATAAGCAAGACAGGTTAGTTGAATGGCTGTTAACAACCTTCAAGCAAGTCCCTACACTGGAGACCAGACCCTGGTTGCGAGTTGCCAGACTATCACACGATTGTCATGATGTCGTGGCCAAGCCACTCGGATTCAGACCTTGAACGAGCAGTCACGTGAATATGTAGTGCTGGCAATAACGAGCAACTTCACAGAGGTAGCTAACTTTTTTCTCCACATTTAATTGCGAAGTGTAACCAGGCAAAATATAGTGTCATTTTCGAATTTCTGCGAAATAATTATAATACCAGCGTATTTCTACGGTGTCTGCCCTGGTTAAAACCTGAAGGTACTCGCTTTCGAATTTTTTCTATCGTCTTAAAGGTGCTAAGGTAGAAAACAGTTGTAAATGGCGGTCATTCCCTCTGGAGAACCACCTTAACAGCAACCTTTTTGGGTTGATCCGTTGGACAGACGAGCTCCGAGCTCGAATCGCTTATCGTCATTTTCCTAGGCTTATTTCAGACAATCTGTATCAAGGGAAATAGACCACTTTCTCGGTGTTTCCGTATGTCAGAGGAGGATGTTCTCAGTGGGTTCAAAGGACACTGTTCGACCAACACAGATGATATATTTTTTCGCCCGTTCTTCCTTGTCTCACTCATATTTGTCAGGCAGCAGGTGTTCCTCGCCGATGGGTACATGTGCTTTCAGGAGACTGTTCCTATAGTGTGCCCCCGTCCAACGTAGAACATTTAGATTTTGAACCCGTAGATTTCGATGAAGTCAGTCCTTCAAAATGATCACTTTCCATTGACAAGTTGGAGCATGAGAAACACTATTAAGGCTACTTAATCAATCTAATCGATGTGTTCCTGAGCTGGGATTGACTTACCCAATGGCTTCGGAGTCAACTCACGATATTCCAATTTCGCGACCACATTTATCTCGATTATGATTAGTACTACCCGATGGATAATTTTTCTCCACATGTGTCTTTTGGTGGCGCACGGGAATAACACGTCATCCGCGTTCTCTGTGTTGGATGAAAACACCATATATGTCTTCGGGGAGACTTAAATGAGTGACAAAGGCACCGCCCCACTGGAAAGATTTCTGAACACTTCCTCGGTCACACTGTCTGTACAAAGTATCAAGAAAACTAGGGACCTACGTCAAAATCTGTGGGACAGTACAAAACCGATTTTACCTGTGGGCGTAGTATAAAGTCTTAAAAGGTATCTCGAAGAAAAAAAGCAGTCAGGCTCTTAGGTTCTATGAGTTTGAAACACACGAAACTTGTAAAGTCTGGCTGACGATCATGCACATGAATTGGAGTTGTCAGTGGAGGTTAACGTCTTTAGGAATCACCAGCGGAAGAATATGATATTTAGTAATAATAAAAAAACATGAACTGGACGTTACAAACGATATGCCAAGGAATGGATCACAGCTGCTGGAGTCAGTTTGGAAGATCTACTATTTGGGATCTGTTTTGTGTTACAGATAAACAATACGGCCGATTTATAAGCTAGGATAAATGATGATTACTTTCCACTTAAGTGAAAAGCAAGCAGTGAAAATTTGAGGTTTCAAAATGAAAGTATTCCACCCCATGCTGTCCAATTAGTACGTTCACTGTCCTCTTCCAAATGTTTGATCTGCAGGCTGTCTTGCGCATATATGAGGATGTAAGCCCATTCGAAAACCTATGGAGCCTAATGATAGGCACAGGATCTTCGATACAGTGTGTGGACAAAAGACAGGAGACGTGGATGTAAGGACGAGCTTAACGACAACCTTTCTTCAAAACTCTACTGAGAGCACCCTGAAGCAAGTGGGCTACTACGTTGGGCTGTGACTAAGCTTTGTAACATTCCACCATACATCAGTATGTTTTAAGAATTTCATTAGTACAAGACTGAAACTGGCAAATCCAGTGGATGACTGGTGGGAATGGTTGCTTAAGAAGTTGAAATGGGGCGAGTAGAATCATGGAAAACGGATGGTTCCACCATACATCATTATGTTTTAAGAATTTCATTGGTACAAGACTGAAACTGACAAATCCAGTGGATGACTGGTAGGAATGGTTGTTTAAGAGGTTGAACAGGGGCGAGTAGAATCATGGAAAACGGATGGTTTTAATAGTGCTTCGTACAACATATATGGAAGTAGACAATCCTAATTTGTATATTCTTCAGTTTTCAACTGCCATACTGCAAAAACCTTATCTTCACCTTAATGAGTTGGAAAGCAGTGGTTTGTTTCGCCCACTCATGTGCAAAATAGCTTGGTAAATAGCTTGGTATTAATGAGACAGTGAGCTAAACATCAAATGGATGTTCCGTGTATGATAATCTCCACCTGAATGCATAAAGACTGTATCTTGTGTAAGTCATAACGACATTTATCGAAGTGTTTTTTGGCCCACTACCCATACAAGATCGTAGAACTGTTTTCAGTAACCTAATGTGAGTAGTATTGGATGCAAACGTTTGTTTTGATTGAATTCATCTTGGCGGCAGACTGTGATGCTCTTTATCGTTGAAGCATTCGAAATTGTAGGTCTTACTCTTCAGAAGTGGGGACATCAGAATTTACTTCTTGATAGAGGTAAACCAAGGTGGGCAAAAAGGTAAGGAACAGCACGATGTTGAAGCATAATTGTAGGTCTTACTCTTCAGAAGTGGGGACATCAGAATTTACTTCTTGATAGAGGTAAACCAAGGTGGGCAAAAAGGTAAGGAACAGCACGATCCACGATGTTGTATTGTTCTATCATGATTCAACCACACTATTTAGATTTTACCAGCGCAACGTAACTTATTGGCTTCCAATTGGAGATAATTTGAAAGACCTTGCGCCCATAGACAATTTCACCTGAGGCAATCACAGGATAGTATTAATATAGCTGCAGACAGAAGTTGGTTGAGAAACAATTTGAGCACAAAGAAATTGGTGGGGCTGGCGACAATACAGAACGATCAAAAGCTAGAACAGGTAAGTGACCGTCTTAATTCCAACAGACCGGCCTGAGAAAGCAGTCAAATAGGTGTCTGTCGCCGGGTGACAGCTGTTGAAAGGATTTTCTGGAAAACTACCCTTATTTGCTAAACAATGGATATTTTCACTTATTCTGTCTGTCGTATGTATAAAAACACCCCTCTACCAAATATTGTGATTTTTCGTGACTAAATCAAGTTTCGTCTCCTCCGCAAACAATCATAGACCCAAAGCGTGCTCAAATCACTGCTTCATAGACCGATGTATGGAAGAGTGCAGTGGGCAAGAAAACGGAATTTACGCAACAGAATCAAGGAACATACCCGGCTTTGTTTGGAAAGTGGATCGAGGGTTCATTACAAGCACAGTGACCGCTCATCTGATTAGTTATGACACCGCTTCCGAAATATACCACCAATCAAACAGTCGATCAGTCAGTCAAACAATCAATCAGTCAGTATATATATATATATATATATATCAGAAGGGGGGAAGTTGTGGACGAATCTTTTATGTGATATTACGCGGTCATGACGTGATGGGCTAGTGAAAAAGGTTCACACGGCAGAAAGTTCCGAAGAAGTCACGAAATTGGACGAGTAAGAATTCATAGACAAAAAGGGTAGCGAGGCACCACCAGTGCTCATTTCTGTCCGACTACCCGATAGCGTGCCGATAATGTCACATCATTATCAGAATTCTCAGAAGCAAATTTTACGACTAATAATCCAAAACTCAAAAATGGTTTCTAATAAATTATTCCACAAATCACCAGTTGATTCTACCCATCCAGACAGTAGTCCCTTTCTATTCTGACTGCGAAGAGGATCAAAGATCGGTTGATTCTCGCAAGGAAGAACGCCACAATGGTGGTATTAAGAAGGGATTTGTCTTAATTGTCGCTTGAATAAGAAAATATCTAATGTATTCAAACTGGCGCTAAGTACGCTCTGATAAGTCAGTTCTGGTGTTGAACTTTTGGTCAGCAATTTGATCGAATATGTGTGATCGCTTGAGGCTTTGCACTGATAGACATTAGAATAAATTATCTGTCACGAACGCAAGGTTTCTAATAAATCAGATGTCAGGTCATTCATCTGGAAAAAACGCTTGCCAGGTGAACAGGAATATGGGGGTCATAGAACAGCGGTTCGAATATGGGCCCCCGAGGACAACCAACTACTGGGGCCGTTAGGCGAACCGGAATTGAGGCAACTAGTTGGCGCCGGTGGACACTCTCTAACGTTCGACCGACTACCAGGTCCCCTAATGACCTAAAATGAAATTTCCGGTTTCCCAAGCTCACCTGAAAGCTGTTCCAGGATTTCCAAATCCGCTCATCGACTGGCCCCGAGACAACTCATTTTGAGATGTGTGCTTCGCTCATTCGTTTCAGGTAGCACAACCCGCCTAAACGAATAGGCGGTATTGGAACACTTAGAACATACACTTGTAATTAGGACATAGGGAGACTTTTCCTCGATTTGTCGATCAGAGCTAAGCGACCAACATAGAGCGAGAACGTCGGTGTGCCACAAGTTTTATACTGACCATGTGGGCACGTCCACAGGTTGTTCATCGGGAGCCCTTTGCATTTCGATGCGGTGACAACCTGAGTCTTGAACTGCACCATGCCTATATCTGTGTATTTAGCCGGGTTCCGGAGCCCAGGATGAGGTTTTTCTGTGACAAGAAATGGAGGCTATTTTTTCCCGAACTTTAGTTTTGCCCACCCTCATTTTCAAACACTATTCTTCAAGTGCGTGTATAACGATGCTTGAAGATGCTATCCCAAGTCATCCGTTTTACGCAACCCTAGTGGCTCAGATGCCTGTGGATCAAGATGGTTTGGATTCAGTTAAAAATAATCTCCCATTTCTCCTCAAGAGGGACCACTCAGTCTTTTTAGACCAATTCACTTCGGGTTCGCAAGTGGCAACCTTAGACAGACCCCTCAAATCCATAAAACCTCTCCGAGTACCTCTGAAGGGAAACTACTCCTTCCAACGAAAACCAGGATGTAAGATCCGTGTTTTGTGTTTGTCTACATCAGCGCTCCAATTAGACGCACGACTGTCCGCAGCAAACAACCTTGTCTCCAATGTGAGTGAGATTTCCCAATACAGTTTTTAGCTACTCGAACCCTAAAAACCGCAACGAACACTCAAAAAGTGACCCTATTAAGGCAGTTTGCTGCCCTGAAGGACACAGCAGAATTATCACTCATCTACTACTGAGTAGATACTGGGACTTTCACTTTTCTGTACATCCCAACTCCTCATTTTATATATACTACATGAAAATAGATCTAGGGTTGTTACAAAAATGTCTTGAAATACGTACTGGTATCAACAATTACAAATCAACACCCCCCTCCCCCCTCCGAGAGAATAGAATATAAGCCACTTCGATCGCTCTCTGAAAGGCAAAACAGAGACCCCGATCCCTCAGAAGAAAGATCTCTGCCCCAACAATTTCATAATTCACTCTAAAACTGCATCATGCCCATCTCTTGCAGTGGTTAGTCAGAAAGGGAATAAATCCATAGTTTGAATATTTCTCACGGTAGCGAGGACGTACTTCCAATTTGCGGGGATTCTGATATCCACTTTAACGATCCCGAAATAAGGACTTTGGAATAAAACCTCAGACAAAATCTAAGGGACTGGTAAAAAGGATATACGCAAGTAGACTCTTCTTTACCATACATGGCATTTGGGCGAATATTTACCAGCCACATGCCCTGGAAGTGTTCGGTAATTCGGAAGGTTCCTATGAACGAACCTTCCCTAATACACAGTCCACTACTGTACCCCTAATAGGAACGATAAGTTGTTTCTTTGTTTTGTTTACTAGAAGGATATAAATGCCAGGTCGTCTCGACGATGGCCATTATTCGTTGTCTCCCTAATTTGGTCACCAGGGCGTGGTTTTCACACGAAGCTAGAGAAGGCGTATGATTTTGGCACCGTTTAGCCATGTAAACCTGTCTCGGTCCAGTCTGCCACAGAGAGTATTGGCAGACAACAACTGTGCTGACCGATTTCATCAGTGGAATCTGGCTAATATGTGTTTAGATCTCGCACTGGTATTACAGCCAGCCATTGCTATTGTTGTTCTTGAGACTGCAAAACAGGAACACGTGTCCTCCAGAGCAAAATAACCATAGAGCGGAGCGGTGTGTCAACCGGAAGTGTGTGACGGTGTGTCATATCCAGCTTGCACCGTCAGACCTATCTTCAGTGAGGAATGCGAATTAATTTTAACAATACGCTGACGTAAACACAGTCTGTCATGGTGCTTGTCATTTCGGCAACGATGAGGTAATATGGTTCAGTACTACCTCTTTATACTAAACACCATTCGGGAGCATTCTAACTCTAACTTTGAGGTACTGTTTAGTTACGGTTTTTGACTAAAACAAAGCAAGAATTTAAATCGGACATAAGAACTGCTTCTAGCCGCTATCCTGTTATTTCACAAAGGGACAAGATTGGTAAACATGTCCAATTCTAGCAAGCAGAACAGCCTCTGTTCTGTCTCTTAATAGAGCACTGGTCACAAATTTGCTGAAAATATTTCGAGAACTCGCCAACGGTTTAGCCTTTCTTGGGGCTCTTCAGGTAAGCACAATCCCCGAGTCCCCGATCCAGCGCAGACTTAGGGCTACCATTGTGCAGCAAATTCAGTTAAAGAATGGTAAAGTTGAAGAATTTGGTTGGGATTCAGCTTGGTCCCCCATTAAGCCCAAATTGATGTGCAAATTTCGAGAGCTCGGGAGTTGTTTTTCTTATATGAACCATAGTTCTCTACGCAAGATTCCTAACTGAATGAGATCTCTTTCGAACTCTGCTCCATACCTGACAATCGCCAACAACGTATAAATTTGCAGTCGTTTTCACTTCTCTGTCCAGGTGTGATAGGATGTCGCCGAGCAAATAGTATGGCGGAGAAGGCCTCAGTAAACACACCCTATTGTCATTTCGCAAAAGGACAAGCAGAGATGTGTTCAACCACAAACCGATCGCCACACATCATGTCACAACTTCTTTTGGACAAGTGGAACAATGCTCTTCCAGCAACCTAAACGAGGTCAGGCTCATAGGTGAACATTCCGAACGCTTATTCTGTGATTCTTCTAAGCGCGCCTCAAAGTTATGTGGATCTAAAGGTCTTTCCGTTCGACTACCGCAGGAGAGATTCGTAGCTCGTTGAAGGTTGAATCGTCTAAGCTATTCCCATAGTCAATTAAGAACAAGCCTTCTGGGCGAATGCAAGCTTCTCTATTTATCTTGGTCTGACTCAAAAGTGTGAATAGAAATAGCGAAACCAGTTGAAATACCAAGTGGTTATCACGCTGCACATCTCGTTTGTGTTTGCACGCCTATCTGAAGGCCTCTCTATTAGTACAACCATTGTTGAGAGGAAAACCCGATTCGAAGCACAACGATCGAAACAGAAAAGTTCCACCCCTCAGAAGAGCTCGCTGAGTTTCTAACTGACTCGATGATAATGCTCACCGGGTGCTT
>NW_008751688.1:381706-396798 GCF_000715545.1 Opisthorchis viverrini | reverse complement strand
GCCATACCGACTTATTTCTTTTTCCACATCACGTTGCTTATTGGTAATATTTCAATGCAGAGAAGTCTCTGGTTCAGGTTCGTGAAGTGAAGTGAAGTCCTTTAACGATGCCAAAGACACATAACTGATTTATCCATTACAATTCATTCAATCATTTTTGTGAGGTAATTCGCCGGTTTACTACGACGCTATCTAATGTATACATTTCCGTTTTGTTACTTAATGAAGCCACCCAAGTTGTTTGAACGAAGTGAATCCGATAGACGGGTGTGTTTCTAGTCTTTCTGACGTCAATTTTTTAATACTGAAAACCGCAAATCATAACCATCACACTCGTAGACACCAGTATGTACGTGTGAGTGGGCAGCCCACTTGTAGGCACCAGAATGTGAGGAACCCGCGTTCATTCAATTGGTATGTTAACAGTGGTCCTCACGTTAGGTGTGAGAATCATCACAGGTGAAGAAAGCGGCATTCATGGTTAGAAAATCATACCGGAGGACAAAACTACGCTTGCCGAATTGGGACCCAAATTCTGAGTACTGATTATGGAATGGCCTCGCATCAGTTAGTCCGGATTTGTTCACATTTCCGAAACTGTCGGGAACGGTGAGACAATAACATAGCATCAACAGACTTGTTTAACGCCAGTAAGGCTCGGTATGATTTCTGTCGATGTATTCCATTTGAATCCACATATAAACGCTGGACAATACGCGTAGAAACAGCGTAGAAACATTCCGGTTTACCGTCGAAATAATTCAGGCAAAATATCCATACGAGACATGAAAGTGTTTTTGCTGGATTGAGCAGTCAGAAAACGATGCCGGCTTTCCTGCGTTTTTTCATGAGATATCCTACCAATTTCCGTCGTTTTTTTTGGAATTCAGATGAATGAACAGACTTGAATTGATAGTTCATGTCCAGGTACGAATATTAGTATGAATAGTGCTAAATGTATGAGAGAAACCGATTTTTTCAATTGACTTGTATCCCAATTATCGCAAAATAAAGGTAAGTTGAGAAAAGATTACCAGAAACTATCAAGCTAGTGATTACGTTGTTTGAAGTGCCAATTGTGCTGTTATGTAATAGTTCCGAAAAATTAAGTTTTAGGTAAACGAACCGATTTGGTGCCAACAGGATGGCAAATCGCCCCGTGTCAAGGGCCGCGGTACTTGTGTTGAGAGTGGAAAACCAAATGGTACCTCGCTGACACATTTTGGAAGATTGCTCTGCCCTTCTCGACTAAGTTGAATAACCACACGATCTTGATTTGGATACGGGCACAGTTGAGAGGATGGCTTTCAGCTTGGAGGAGGGATCATAACTATGAACATTCAAAATTAATTTCGTATCGTGTATATCGCTGGGCATCATGTTGGTCTTTATTTACTTATCCAAAACGACCCTCTTTAGAGCGCCGATAAAACGAAGAAACCTGTAAGAACCTTTCATAGATTTCGCTTACTATAAATACTCGTCGGTATGACTTGCGGTGCAATGACAACAGCCGCTTTCACTTCTTTGCCGTGCCTGTCACCAAAAAGAACCGATGGTACCTCAAGGACGCACCTATAAAAACACAGCGTGTTTTGGACAATACACTCATTTCAGAAGTCCTGTTGACGCGGCCTATAAGTGGAAGGTGGTCAAAGAACAAGGTCGGAACGATCTGTTTATCTGACACAACTGAGGGCCGGATAAAACGTATCTCTGACTGTGTAGACGTAATACACTACTCACAAGGTTGCTGAAAACTCCAACAGCACACAACCGGTTTTGCTCTTCAATCAATTGGAAAATGTTTGGGACGAAGCTTTTGTGTCAAAAGCGAAACGTTGCCCAGTAATAAATCCGCCGATTGTTTACCAAACCCCTCTGAAACGGTTTTGCTCTTCTTGCGGTTCATCAGATGGGCGCAGCCTCCGAGTTTCCGTCAACCTTATGATTTAATTGAACCTAAATTAGACCTATTTCGACGAATACACTCATTTGCATATCAACTTGGTTTTGATGCCAATACCCTAATGTCATTATCTCAACACCTGTGGTTCTTCAGAGCAGATGGCAACTGTGTACCAGAAGAGTGTTACAATGAAAATTTATAATGGAAACTGGCATGATTCAGGGAGGTTCATAACAGACCGACCTTTAATCAGCGGGCAGGAAACTGATTCGTGTTCGATGCCACATTTTGTATCTCTCAGTGTGTTGTTCAGTTGTGTAGGATGGCGTGTAGCCTACATACAGTCTTCCCTACCAAGTGATTTTGCAGATACAGGACTATGGACCAGTCACTTGGTTCCTCAGACTGAGATTTGAACATGAGGTGACTGTTCCCTACTACCGCGGCAGTCTCTGAGTGTTACTGACTTACGTTTGAGTAGTCGAGCCTTACAATTTAGCTAAATACCTCAGCAGTACCTCAGTAATCGGTTACACATTTACGCCGACAAACTGATGTAATGATAAATCCAACATGTCACGACGACAGCCGTTACATGCAACAAGACGAACGAACGAAACCTTGCCGGAGAGCACGCCTCTAATTTTCGGAAACATCCTGCCTGTTGACCTCCCCTTGGCATGACAGATTGGCACTAACAGCAATAATCAGTACACTGCTCTGACATATTTCACGATTTTGTTAATCGATAAGTAAGTCGACAGCCTTCTCCACATTTTTGCTTTGCTGGTTACACCTGCTGAAGGTGGAACACAGTATTCGCTGCTTTTGTCGTTTCAACATACATGCGTGAGGCTTAGCAGGCACTTATTTGAATCTCCAATTTCCAAGCCAAATGGAATCGAGGGGAAACTGCATGGAAGTCCAGGTCAATCTCGCCAAAATGATCTACAATTTCTACGGTAAAGTTGTCCATTTTCTGTTCCACATTACTTTTAAATCATGTCACATGCACATGTTTCTGTTGTGCTTCACGGTTTCGTCACTCACGTGTATCACATACGTATCTTTCTTTTGGAGACAACCAGCTCAGTACTACGTAAAACAATGATGTTGTATTATCAAGATGATAATGATGTTGATGTCAATGATGACGGTGATGACGATGATGACAATGCTGATGTTGATAATGTCAATGATAATGGTGATGATGATGGTGTACACGATGACGATGATGACGATGATAACTACACTAACAAGTATCCTGACCCATTAAACTGCGAAATCCAGATTGCATTTATTCTACAAGTTCTATTGTAAACACAAATACCCTATACAGATGGGTTAGAATTGCGTACCTTTTCGTGAACAGGAAGTCTTTATTTTTTTAATCAAACTCCAGATATTCGTCCAAACTGGCAGTCGGAATATCTCTGCAAATCCTCTTCTGTGTTATGTTGATGGTTCTCACGCAAAAAATTAAAGTAAACAATTCAAAACGACCGCAAGAACTGTATGGTCATCCAATCCCAGAAAAAGGCTTTCTCATTATGCGCTTGTGAACCACTAAATTGTGGAACTTTGGCCACTCAGAGATCTCCTGTACATCCTGGAGAATTGATCATTCGCGTGAATCCCAAGCATGCCGAAACTCATGATAGTGAGGATTCCCTTGCGATTCTCTTCATCCTAAGCTCTTCTATTCAAGGGGAAATTTATTCAAGTTGGAATGGCTACAAGCTGAGACAGTTTTTGGTGGATACCAGTGTGCCAAACAGATTTTGAAGTCAAAAGCCAAAATAATACTTTGAGAAGCTCACATGAGCTACGTGCGGACAGTCCGTTGTACTAGTGAGAGAAATTAGTTTAGTCTAGTCTTTGGGTTTAGAACATCAATCGAGTTAAGCGTAAATTATCGAATACTGTGTTTATGTGGCTACTTGAAATGTCGACAAAATCTGCAGTTTTTTGTCCAGTGAAAGGCTCTGAGAGTCACATATCTGGTGTTTACCCTGGAACTTGAGCTTAGTGTCGCTGAATGACATCTGGCTTGTCCTCGTTTGGGTTCATCAACAGTCTGCGTATCCCAGTGTGTATTTCCCAGTGCGAATCAGTCGCCATGCCGGTTAACTATCTGCCGTCGAGTGACAAATTGCTATCTAAATATTTTCTGGTTCAAATCTGTCCTCCAGGATTAGCGCAGTGCGCACTAGTAAGTATTCCAAAAAAAGGCTCGAGATGAGATGAAACCAGCTGTTGGACAGGCAACCTCAATATATAGACAGTATATACGACATCTTCACTTCTCAATGAGCATTGGGTTCAGGAAAGTCAGTCGTAGCTGAATGTAGGATATGTGGGTTTCCTACGTGTCTTCCACTGTGCTGCAGCCTATCATTATGGTGACAGGAAAAAGGCTCTACAAAACTTCCATGTTCTATCTTTCATCACATCATAAACAGTCCCAAACCGATGAGACGCTACGCTTCTCATCCACCACAGAACTGCAAAATACCCGAACAAGGATTACCGTTTGTGAAAGCTCGGGGTGACTAGTGTTAGGGTAGTTCATAGTTGAAAGTACTTGGACGCTTGTTAGGTTGTAGTTCCCAGTATGGGGATGAACAACTGTGGACAAAAGAGTTTACAAGTGTGAGAACTGATGTGTCATCCTTGAGGATCGAAGACTTCGACTAACTGATGAAAACGAAGAAATACAAAACTCGCGACGAGCTGTCGAAGAGTTCCCATCCTCTTTGTGGCGAAAATACTTCAATATGTTGGTTTTAGTTCCGTTTCTGGTAAGAGATACCCTATAAGCAGTTGAAGAATAACATAAACGAGAGGTTTAGCTGAACCCACCCAGACAAAACCACCTTAATTCCTCAACTAGCGTATAAATAAAGCTCCAAAGGTATCTAATTGTGTTGATCCCCGTGTGCCTGACAGGGTAGCCGTGGTATCACTTATCGTTGTTTTTGGCAACTTCTCCATTCATATCGAGCGCTTTCTAGATCGAGAAACTTGGAACAAGAAGGCGGTTTCGCTAAAATGACCAGAATTTTCACCCACGTTACTTATGTTTCGAAAGGTCTTCGTTCAGTATTAAACCACTCCTCAGGGCACTGTGTCACTGTATCACGCCCAACATTCGAACATTGATTGACTAACGACAATTGAGGATGTGATGTGACGTTGTGGTATGGGTTCACCTATTTCCGGCTTTATAGCGAAGACACATTTTTCGTGGAATTAGATGAGGCTCAGGAAATGGAATGCGTGTTTATTGACGATATGTACTATTTTTCTCCTTGTGTTGTGTTCTTATGTGCTCAAGCTTAATCTATAATCATCCAGCGGGAATTTGGATTTGGTCGCATCATTTCGTTTAGCAGTAAACCTATCTTTAATCAACCGAGTGAACAGCTTCCTGGTCAGTTCGTGGTAGTATCCTATTCTCACATTATTTCGAGCGCTTTATGGACTATCGACATCTTTCATATCAATTGTGCTGCCTGGTAGGCTGAAAGACAGGATGATTTACTGACTAACTTTAGTGTTACAAACTGGGATGAGTGGTTCACATCGCGAAACTCCGTTTCGATGACTCGGATTCGAATCCCGGTATGGGAGCCTTCAGATTATCTGCTGGTCCTCGTCTTGAACAGTGCGTTAATAGGTTACGTCATCAACGAAAGATGTAGAGGGGAAAAGTGAAGTCAACCTTAAATCGAAAAGTGATCTTAGACACATGACAGAAGGTTACCTGACCATTATAACAATCGATGACCCAATAATGATCCCATCCGTGAGTTCACAGGTTGACGTGCGCATTCCTGATATCTGTGCAGACGAGGTAGTTTCACTAAACTTATGTGCCCTGTCACTTCAACCTAGTCAGTTTAAAATAGTGATTCTGTTTTATTCATTTTCTCAAGGTAGGGGCGTGAAAGTAACTCATTCAAGACGAAAAACGAGACTTGTAAAATGGACACGCACTGGCCGTACACAGCAGGTCACATGATCACTGACATGGTAGCCACGATAACCAAATCAACAAGTTTCCGCACATGGTGCTGGTTGATTACCTTAATACGGCCCAGGAAACTGTCCATAACTTGAGCTCCAGCTTTCGCCACAAGACGCCGAAGCAACTGCGGGATGAATTGACCGGTTTGTGGCAAGGATATCTCTCGTAATCGATATCTGTGGGTTTCCGATTGACCTCTGACCCGTGTAGTTTAGTTGTGAAATTAACTGCATCGATCATTTCGGAATGTGTTCAGAGGTTTGAAAGGAAAGACATCGATCAGTCCTACTATAGTGTATGTCAATGAAGCTGCATGTGAACTGATAGACGACGTGCAAGGCAGAAAGGGTGAACTAACTACTTACTAGCTTGTGCGCGCTTGTGCCGTAACCTTGCAGTCAGCTAGACACAACTTGGAGCAGATGTCACTTTGTTCTTGAGGTCAGTGGCTAGATAGTCACTCATAAACTCTAGAACAGGTGTCCTCTTGCCTGCCTCTTGAAACGCATGATAGGCTTGTGAGTCGGTGGGTAGCCCTGGAAATTAATAGTCTGGTCCTTGAAAAATATCGTCCTGACTATGTAAAACAGCATCTTCATCAGGCCGTATATATGTACGCAAAGCTCCATGTGATGTCGCCGTAAACTGAAGGCTGGAGGCCTCCGTTCGCAAGCCTACGACAGGTACATGTAAAGAATCATTAACTGTACTTTGGCTCACATTTAAAGGTGATAAGACGGTTAAGGTAACGGGAACTGAGGACATTAAGAAAGGTTTTGAAATATTCATTGTTGATGACAGTAGAAATATCGTCAACACTATAGCCGTACAATCGAGCTCGGAACAAATTATCAGGCTCTTGCCTTTCAAGTATCCCCAGAGAAGTATACGTCAGTTGTGGTCCGATAGGGTTTACATCCATCTTCAGGAAACTAGAATTCAGCTGAAGAATAAAAAAATTAGCAAAAAAAGGTCGGCAGCAAGCTGCATGCGGAGAAGTCCATACTACCGGTTGGAAACGGCACAGCTGCGAGAACCGATGTTTGGTTCACTTGCCTTCTGTTTTTCAGCTCACAAACATTGCATCCAGATGTTATGGCTTTGTTCAGTGAGAACATCGCTGGAGGCGATGCTCTAATCCTTGCTCAGACGTCCAATGGTTCTGTTTGTCTGGTGTGGCAGGAAGTGAGAGTTATGCAGTGGAAGCGATACCTTTGATGCAAAACCGTGACAGAGCCATATCTGTCAGGGTCACTAATCATCGATTCATCCTGTCCTGCGACCTCCATTCGGAAAGACGGTAACCGCTAAAGCGACTACGGTATGGGCGTCCATGCTTAGGTGCTAAGTCATGGACTTATTAGCCCTGGGTGGTCTCTATCCGATACAAGGCTGGGCGATATTGGTTCTACGAGACAAAGGGTACTCCGGAATAAGAAGTACGTCGATTACCCAGTGTAACTTGTGGAGTATAACCAGTTGGTCTATCGAGATAGGGTGAACTTTCCCCAAAGCATCCAATATATTACAGTATTACTGATCTGATGTTCCCACCAGATCCACGCAAGTGCAAGGAGTCTCCAAAGATCTTCCACAACCGGCGACCACGTCTCTGATCCACGGATTAGGACGGATCGAACAGCAGCATTGACACTTTAGCCTTGCCAACTAAAATGACGGTCGCGTCGGCTTCCCGAACGCAAGGGCTTAGCACACGCCGCCCCGGCCTTCCAATTTGGGGAGTGATTTCCCCTTTCGCCAGTCCACCGGGACTTATGGAGTTGCCAAGATAGGCGAACTTATCCATCTCATCCATTACTTCACCTGCGGTTTGAGTTAGATCCCATCCAATCTTGCAGCAGCTTACAGGTACACAGCGCATACCAAACTGTGCATCAGAATTACTTACATTATTTAGAACAGTTTGCATTTCCAAAGGGTCCGGTCCAGACAGAGCAATATAATCGATCGGTTCACTGTCCGTGACCAAATGTCCCGGGAATATTTCGATCTCCAATGATTTATTGTTCTTGAAGGTGTGCGAAAGAACTTGGCAGACAGTGACGTGGCTTCTTTTCTATTTCTTCAAACGACATCCAAATCGTCGAGCTCTGGGAACTTCTCAGTCTTCTCAACTCGATGGTGTTGAGCAACAAACACACGTTGAAGGTGTTGAGCTGAATGCCTCTGTGTCAGCTGACGTGTTCCTGAGGCAAAGCGAATAGATAGTTGTGCCCGCACAATACCGTGATAGTAATCCATAGTTGTATTTCAAAATCATCAGCTATCTTGTATCAAAGCTCTCCACTGGCAACTGATCGTTACACAACCCAAATGAGTCCGCAGCTGGATCACATTTAGTAACCTCCAAATCACAGAGCGTAAAAGCTTGTGCTGAAGGTTTGTGCTGGCTAGAAATAAGTAGATAAGTCGCTCCACATTATCAGTGCGATGGGCACCAACTCAGAATCGAATGTCGAGATGGGCTCCCTCCGGACTTAGCTGACCGACTTGGACACCCATATCCACTACCAGAATCACGAAATCTCTACTTCTTACCGGTTGATAGAAGCTCTTTTACAAACTCAGCACTACCATCTGTCGGAGCCTAGGCTGACACAACAAAAAAACACCGCTTGCCAAGTCCAGATGCATTGATATTGAGTGAACCAGTCAAACTAAGCGCAGTCCACTAAAGTGCACCCAGCCTTGGGGCCAAGCACAATTCGCACATTCTGGATACCACAAGCCGTTCCATTAGGGTCACAGGACACACGAAGAGTGAAGTGTCTTAAGCAGGTTGAGGTGTATGGCCAGACTGGGGCTTTGTATGCATGTTTCTGAGACGGTACATATATCAATTGAAGGAGGGTACAGTATCTGACCCACAAGGCAGTGGAAGTTGGGAAATTTATATGCGGGGATCCCTGGCCTAGCCTCTGACTCAGAATTCTGAGCCGTAAGAAATGGTTGTTAGGGTTTACAGGAGGAACCCTTGCCTGCAGAAGCTGGCCTGGCTCAAGGATGGTGGGAACAAGGTATAACTGTGACTCCAAATGCACTTGCGAACAGCAGGTGCCTTTCGAGCAGCCCCATTATCTTTGGTTTCAAAAGTATTTAGATTGTATTGAACAATGCGTGGATGGTCACGGTTAACCGTTGAGGCAATTAGAGTGTGCAACTTCTCGGACCAACCTTTTCTAATTCGTTTTTCCTCAGGGGAAAGCTGCATTGCTTCTTCTATAAATAGAGAGATGCTTGTCTTCTGAAGCAAACGTCTTACAGCCTTCACACCCCCATCGCAGATAAGTGTGATACTATTTCGTGCAGCACGGGGATTCGCTGTCCTTTGTCGGGCTGCTCCCTGTTGATCTTTTCGGCATGGTTGAATCTTAATGGTCTGAGTTGGAGGCAGTATAGTCCGCAGGATCATTGGAGCACAGAAGCCCGACCACCAGGACAAGGTAGAAGCTTTAGGTGGGGGAGCAATACAATAGCCCTCATTATACTTCCATCGTCAGCTACTTTTCGAATATGGCCAAAGCTTAACATGTCTTCAGCCTTTGGGAGTGTCACAACCAGTGTGAGGTTCCATTCGTCGACCCATCTTGAGGCTTAGTTGACTACACAAGAAGACCTTAGCAAATATGCCGTCCACTTTTGTCCATATGATTCATTTCCGCATTGTTTATGGCCAATTGAAATGAATATTTTGAATTTCTGATATTTATTCTTAACTTTGTGACAAGGACTACAGTTGAAGAGCTATCGAAATGGTACTCTCCCGGACAAGGTCATATTTTCTGTAAATTTCTTCTGCTTTGTACTTCCAATCTTAACACTAGGCGGACAGAAGCAATTATACGGCGATCCTATTGTCCAGACCGCCACTCCGGATACTGCTGTGGTCACACAGTTCTTTCGCATTCCACTGAAGGTTAGCAGGATGCCTCAATGATGTCAAAACATTGTGTAGATGTAAACAGCAGCATCGTCACCAAACACAGCAGTCATACCATGCCAGGCATTCGACTACGGTTAGGCATGCAGGCTCAGTGGCTCCACCTGATTCCAGCACGACTTACACTTTCCACCGATATAGACATATGCGCTGTTGTTCCGAGCACAGTTCAGCGAGATATCACTCCAAAAGTTGGATTTGCTTTTGGCTTCACATTGTACTTACCATCGGCTGACTTAGGGAGCGCGTGCTTTCTCGTTTTCTTCTGCCCAAGATGGCCGCCTGATAAACATTCCCAACTTAAAGCCGACGCTAGAATATTTTTAACAGTTTGAACTAATGTGCAAACTACCTGGTCTGATTTTGCAGTCATGTGTTTGTTTTTGCTTCCACTGGCTTTCCTATTTCAAGCGAGTGCCCTTTGTGTGCTTCGTCGAAAGGAAAGCATCTGAACTTCAACCCAGTGGTCTGTTTTACATCATGTGATCCAATCACTGAGCCATGCGTAACAAAAGTTAACTCGGTTTTCCTGCTGTCGAAGTGATTAGTCCTGTTCTGAAAGTGATTACGCCCGTTGCTAGGATTATAATTCCCAGAAATTTTGTAGAGTTGATCACGGTTTAGTTTGCCCTTACTGAGAAAGAATGTTTTTTGTCAAAGCGTACTGCATGGTCATAGATAAGAACAACCGTCAAAGATCAGAACAGTGAAGAAGGCAAGATCGCTCAAGGTTGTCTATTCACAAACATTTTGAATGTGAGGATTGTTCACTCGGGCTAGAATCCTACCCAGACCTTCGTCTTTTCATTCGCATCATGCGTGCTTTGGCCTATATTCGAAAATCCCCCCACTTAGTCACAATGTGACAGATTAGAGACCTAAAGTTCTTTCAAAAAACGGCGTAATTTCAGAACTGTGTGTAGTTTGTGTTCTCCTTTGTAAAAAATATATTATCGTCAAATCTTTGCACTAGAGTAAAATTTACTCTAATTAGAACGTATCACCGTCAGATCCGCGCTTTGATTTAATTAATCGCTACGAGAATTCGGCCCAACTGTGCCGTCATTTTAGCACCATCCGTCCATTTAATCGCCTAAATATAAATAGCATGCCCATGTTCGAATACCATACGCCCACTTTCTGAACCTGAGGGGTAAACGCTGTGCAATTACGATATGAAATCCACGGTAATTGTTTTTGACCTCATTAGGCTAGGGTGAGTATTTGCAAGAAATGTGTTATCGTCACTCGACTTTCTGTCCGTCAGCCTGCCCGTTCTTGTAATTAGCTACGTCTTGGACGCAAGAAATTCGTGAATGGATCACACGGTCATACTCATTAGGGTCTAAACTGAACTCACTCAACTTGTTCCTTGTCTTCACTTAGATGTCCAACTACCACAAGATAACTGTAATTAAAAGCTGTAATCTTAAGATGGCTGTCATTTCCTCAGAGCTGGAATAAACCTATTCATAGCAAATGCACCTTCGAGGTAGATTTTACGTGCATGACTCGGTTGGAAAACAAAACTGAAACTGGACGCGCAGACCTTGAACACACAGTAGTCGTGTGACCACGTGTGGTACACCAGCCATTCAAGAGCAACCTACCAGAATTAGGAAACTACAACATTCAAGTAAGACGAATGTGTTGTACACTCGTTAGAACAGTTCAGGAGCATTGGAAAATGGTGTTTGCAGCTGGGTTGTGAATGCGTTATCCCCGTTTCACTATGCTCCCGTTAAAGCTGAGCGAATTCGGTCGCACAAGAAAAGCAGTTGCAATAAGGTGAAACGTGATCCCCGCACCCATATGTTATTCGCATAATCTTCTCGTGATACTAAATTCCACAAGTTTCTATTTGTACTTATACGTGCAGTTTACAGGTATAGGTTAAACAAAGTTAATTATCTCGTATTATCGTACCATAGCTGAGCTCCGATTACGATGAGGCTACGAGTTTTCGTTTATTTTTAAAAGTGTAAACCTCCGATGGGTTTGTGTTGTTGATCTGACTAGTGTTCGGTTGTTTTGGCAAACGTTCCGATCCATTCACGTAGACCTATTTACCAAATACTTTTTGTGACTAGATAACTGGGAGCAACAAAGCACTGACGAAAAATACACACAATCGCATATTATGGGGCGTGGGGGTTCGAGTTGAGCAAGGGCACATTTTGTTTGAGTGGGCCGATTGTCTGTGAAATTTTTAAGGTAGGTGCTTGGTGTACTTTAGTGTCAAGTTGAGGTCCGTTGAAATGGCATTTATGCCAACCAACAAAAGCCGGGTGGACGAAACCAGCTGGAACAGTCTATACCTAAATCCTCGCAACCACTCCCTCAGAATCAAGCCGGTGACCTTCAATTCGTCGAGTATTAAAAAATAGAGCTTCGGTAAGTCGAACCTTCAAATAATCGATCGTCAGTTCATGGACATCCAGTCCGCCCAACCTCTAGTTAGTCAATGTCCAAACAAATGGCACACGTTCGCTTATAAACAACTGATCCGAAGCTAGAAAGAAATTGATGAATGACTGATGCTAATGACGAAACGTTGATGTTTAACGAGTTAGGTTCCTGAACTGACCAACACGATGGCACACAGTCTGAATAGTGAACAGGATATCTATTGATATTCTTGACAAACTGGTTGTGTTTTGAAGACTGCACTTGAAATCGGATGAATATGGCGGAGCATGGCGTGCACGTAAACTGTTCGTATAGAGATCACACTTGCAAAGCCACAAATCAGGAAGAGGAATTAGATCGTCGCTTCACACAGCAAGTTCGAATTCTTTCAAACGGTGGTCTGTGGAAAGGCCTGATCCCAGCTGAGCACTGACAACTCTGGTGGGCTTGTCAGTTGTTTTCCCTGTTAGATGAACAGGACTGAAACCGAAGTATTTCTAACTTGATGGCTGTTCTGTTCAATGAGCTGGGCAATTTGTTTGCAAACGCTTTAACACACCGACGAACGGCCAACTCAATACGCACTGATTGGCGATGAAATATTTGTACCAAAGTGCCCAGCAAAGCGAACAGAATAACGACCATCCATACAAACTAGGCTACCAATATTCTCCTCCTATGTTCAGTTTGTAACTCCGTAGGAGATATGAATAGAAAATTCTATGTTTTGAGCTGCCTTTCAACAATGTTTCCTTAAGCTGATCGCCGCTGCTAATCGAAACCTCTTTATTGTACGAATAGACTGCAATCTTTTGATATCACTCAACCATTTATTGACAAAGAGTGAAATGATCGGGGGACGAAATCATGTGGGCGCTTTCGCAGTATTCACATAATATGCACTCCAAGGGTCCAAGCAGTAATAATCCATAAAAGCTTAAGTGTATCTTTATGGACTATGAACATGGTTGTTTACCGCACATGTGTCAGTATAGGACATTGGAAGTAATAATAATAATAATAATAATAATAATAATAATAATAATAATTTAAATTTAATCAGTTACTGTATATGGTGCTAAAGTGGCAAGGGCCCTGTAAATACACAATGAGTACGGGGTAAGGCATACTGCTGCAAACGTACGTTGGCCGTGGTTCACAAGGCTAGTCATCGGTCACTTGTTATCAATGGGAAGAGAACAAACTCAGCAAGGAAGCACGAAGTTTGGTTGGACAGAGAAGTTGGCGTACCGCAACTATGTGCAATCAGATGAAAGCCGTGAGAGCAGCATTCTGAAATGTGAAGACCTCTTAGAGACGCATAAAATCCATAATTTGCGAAAAATCTGGGGCATCATTTCGGCACTTTGGAATGCAACATCTGACAGTTCAACGGATGTGCATCGGAATAATTTGAAGAGACCGTGCATGACACGAGTGTTTTCAGTATCACCATCGAGCGGCCCGTCTGGAACTTCAGCGTCTGTTTATAACCAGGACCCCGACGACATTCATCCGGCGATAATCCGTCCGTCGACGGATGTTCCTTCGGCAGATAT
This sequence comes from Opisthorchis viverrini, assembly GCF_000715545.1. Lineage (NCBI taxonomy): Eukaryota > Metazoa > Platyhelminthes > Trematoda > Opisthorchiida > Opisthorchiidae > Opisthorchis > Opisthorchis viverrini. The sequence continues at coordinate 382,930 of NW_008751688.1, read as the reverse complement.
AGCTTTGGTAGTAAATATCTAAAGAAATGGAAACTACCAAAAGACCGACGAATCGCAGTTGTGACGTCGATACAGAGAAGTGGGACCGGAAAATTTCTTCAGAAATCAACATTAGTGACTCTGAAAATACTTGACCATTCGCAGCGCAGTCACGGACAAAGCATGGATTCGCGCCTAAAAGCTCATGTCTCCTGAATCCGTGACTGCACAGAGGAGAATGGGTTTAAGTATTATATGTGGATTTCCGGAAGGCTTTGAAACAGTTGACCAACGTAGAGGCTTTGATGCCCTCAATTCGGTTTCAGATGTTGGAAGTTGAAAGCTGATATTTCGCACAGTCGAGGGTTTCAGATCCAGGGCGGGGGTGGAAGTTAGCAGAGTATCACTATTTTTACTCTGGGTAGCCAACCTGATGGAGGATCTCGAACATTCTTGGTATGTTTGCGGATGGTAGGATACCAAAACAGCAATATCTAGCTAGACCTTGATAAACTACATACCTGGATTGTTGCTTAGAAGCTCCCAGTGAATATGTTCAAGTATCAGTATTCTAATAAGACTGCTGCCTAAGCCTCTCAGGCGAGACAAACAACCATATACCGAACCGATTGGTTTCCGATATCACACGCCTAAAAACCCAATTCACAGATGACTTTAGTTCCCTCATTCCCTCTCAGTTGGCGTCTAGCAAGTCCAACCGTGCACCGCACCAGCTGAGACATGTATTAACCTTCTTACTGTCTTAGATGCTTGCTCCCCTTCACCAGACTTGTATTATCCCCATTTTAATTATTACACATAAACATAACATGAGAATAGAAACAAAATTCCGGGAAAGAGGTTGTTACACAAAAGCTCATTGGGTGGGTGATTTCTGTCAGCCGTAAAAGAAATGCAGCAGTGGCCGGCAGTTAACGGTATGGGGGTTGAGCGTCAGTCATCATCATCATCACTGTCAGCTCATCATCATACTGTCAGCTGTAATAACCGCGTACTCGTCGTACAGTGGTTGCACCTGCCGCAGTTTCGTTCACCAATGATTTGGGGGAGGGAGGGGGGGTAGGTAGCTGCGCATTGCAGGCGGGAGCTGATAAATTTGTTGGGCTGTCAAGTAGGGGGGGTGGAAAAGGAGCTATGCGTTGAAGGCAATAGCTTGGATACATGGGGGCCATTGAGGGTGCTACTGGGCCATGTCTGACAATGTCTCTAACCACTGATATGGTC
>NW_008751688.1:368309-378712 GCF_000715545.1 Opisthorchis viverrini | reverse complement strand
ACAGTACGACTTTACCCCCAGACCGCCTCGTAGCACGACTACTCGTAGTACGGGGCCTCACTGCTCTTGGTCTGGCTGCTCCCCTTTGACCTTCCTGGCATGGTTGCACCTTGTGGAACGAAGTTCCAGTCAGTGTAGCCCGCGGGGTCGCTGCAGCACTCAAGCCCGACCACCACGTCAAGGTGGCAGCTTTAGGTCGGGTTGAGCGTCAGTACTCACTACTGGTTTGTCGTTGTAGGTGATGATGATGAAAATGATAGTGAGCGGGATGAAGAGGATGAGAAGCTGGCAGCGCACTGCAAATTAACAACATACAACTTAGCGAATTACACTCACTTGCACACCAAGCTGGCTTTCACGGGAGACCCAACCGAATCTCTCGGTTATGATGTTCTTCTTCAACTAAATACATTGTAACAGACCGCCTCATGTTTCAGTTGCCACGATACGCCAGTGTCGTAACACAGTGTGTTATATACAGACTGGGTTGCGTCATTTTCGTTGTAGTGTGTGACTTGTCAGCCATAAATTTACGGTGATTAATTTGTGGGTTGAACACATTACTTCTAATGTTGCTGAAAACTCTTCATAAGACCATGACCGGCTCAACAAATCATTATTTCGTGCGATTTCAGTTCACCGGCCTGCAACTTTTTGATGGCCCTAGCTCATTGCACGGAGGCGACCTGGCTACCTCTAGTGGGCATAGTAGGATTTTCTACTTGGGTGAAATTTTTTCTCTTAGAAACGACAAGCTTTATCCGGTGGCCAACTGCGCCACGCATATGGGTATAGGTTCGTCAGTGTTAGCGGTAGTTTTCGTGTCGTTTATAGTAGACGGAATGTGGTTGAATCTGTCATGCTCTTTTTTAGTTTTTCACTGTAGAGTTACCAAATGTGAGTATGACTGCTCTTTTCCATACACAAAACCAGTATGTGGCATACAGCAACCGCTAGCCAATATAGTGGATATCTTGTGGCTCGAACTCCAAACCAACGGCAGACTGGTCTTAGGAGCGCCAGCGGTGAATCGAATGGGCATCAACTACACAACCTGCCTGAGCAGATATTGATACGCTGATGACAAAGTGTGGAACTTCTGAGAGCAGTCTTAGCACGCACGGCGCCCATGTAAATTCTTTTAGCTCGAAATATGTGGTGGAGCATCTCAACACTTGGGAATCGTCCTTCATGTACCCACTTTATGGTGGATAAGGTAGAGGAAATCACTCACTTTGGTTTTTAAAGGACAGGTATATGCCTCCGGAAGGAACTCGGGGTGCCACCCGAAAATTGCTGACAAACCGAAGCAGTTCGACCGAAAATAACAACAAAACATATGTATGTTTGCGAGTAAGCTGGTAGCATGAGGCAACTCACCGAGGACCGAGAACAAACAGACTGAAGACAATTTCGGCAACGTGATGTGAGTTGGAATGCGGCCCGGAATAACAGGCAAGTAATAAGTTATCACAGTTCCTAGCTATTGCAGTAAGGCGATACTATTCGATTTCAAATTCGGCAGTCAATATTCAGGTGATGATAGGTATGCGGCGATGCAAACGAAAGGCACGTTTGTCAGTCCCACAAAGTTTCCTCTTGAAGATTGCTGAAAACTCTTCGACAGTCCATGACCGGTTTCGCCCTTCTTAGGGCCATCAGATAGGCGCAGTCCCCGAGTTTCCTTCAACCTTACGTTCTACTTGAACTCTACATAAATAACCAATTACAGGGCGTTTTGCTGTTCTGAACAGCCACCCTATGGTCATACACAGTTTGTGATTCCGTCACAAACACGCACATCAGCTAACGTCATTGTCAGCACATCAGGAAGAGCAGCACAACTTTTGTTGCAGCATATCCTGGACACGTAACGTCACGCCTAGGTATCGGCTGACCAGAGAAAGCTTTCTGACCTCTGATGAAGGTCACATGTGAGTTGTGTAACTGTGGCCAAATGCAGAGCTCTCCAATGTTATCTACCCGCAGCATGGAATTCGGTGACCATGACAACGGTTCAGGTGGTGTGGTGATCAATTCACTGAATGTCGCAACAGTGAGTGGATAACACATGGTATCAAATAGTTTTGAATGTTATCAAGTGGTGGGTTGCGGGCCACAGATGGACTAAAAACGAACAATATAGTTGGGTAAGTTGACTGCTAGCTGTCCAAAAGCCTATGTATTCTCTCCAAACAGTCACAGGGAAGTTCCAAAAATTTTCCACCAATCCTTGGTTCAGGAACAATAGAGGAGGAATGGTAGGGAAACACCATTTTATTAATAGGCCAGAAACTTTGTAGAGAAAACTACTCACAAGGTTCGACAGATCACGACCGGTTTCATCCTTCTTGAGGCTCATCAAGTAGGCCCAGTCCCCTATATTCCGTCAACCTTATGTTCTTGCCCCTGTAGAAACCAGTACTTTTGATAACTTTCTTCCCTCATACTGGGAAACACCAAATCATCTAAGCAGGTCAAAAGTCCTTTAACCCAAACTGCAGAACAGAAATTACAGTGTGCCAGAGACTAATGTGACCTGACTTTACAATGCATCACCGGACTAGAGTGAATTATTATTATTATTGCACCTAAAAGGGAGAATCATCGCCATGGCATTGTGTGCACCAGGATTTTGATCTTAACACCCTCTTTTCTTCCACACCAAAAGAGAAGCTCAAGCGAAGACGCCATCGACAGACATATTGAAATCGACACAGTTTATTAACTGAGGACGATAGGACTCGAAGATTTCAAAGTCGAAAACTGAAAGGTAACCCGGATACTGATGTCCCCCAACTGAATGTGCTGCACACAGGCCGCCTCATGACTTAGTTGGCACGATATTCGAGATATCGCAGTATATTTTTATAAAGGAAACTACTCGCAAGGTTGCTGAAAACTCTTCGACAGCCCACGACCGGTTTCACCCTTCTTGGGGCTCATCAGGTAGGTGCAGTCCCCGAGTTTCCGTCAACTTTATCATCTACTTGAAGCCTAATTGCACTGTTTTCGACCTGCTTGGATGACTTGGTGTTTCCCAGTATGAGGGAAGAAAGTTATCAAAAGTACTGGTTTCTATAGGGGCAAGAACATAAGGTTGATGTAATATAGGGGACTGGGCCTACTTGATGGGCCGCAAGAAGGGTTTTCAGCAACCTTGTGAGTAGTTTCCTTCATGTAAAGGAACTCAGATAAGCTCAGAAAGAGACTAGATGCCCGTATCTAACGGACAAATCGATTTCAACGGAATATGCACCCAAGCACGAAAACAAAAGACGAAACAGAAGGGTGATTAACCTGGAAAACCTAGGGATACCGATCAAGATCAAGGGGAGAACAGAAGGACCTAAGTGCGAGACCAATTGCATGTAAAGAAGACCAAAAAGCAATGCAAATTGAGAGCGGGCTAATCAAATTAAGGGGAAAGTGCCGCTAAAAACAGAAGGAATTGGGATACCCAATCAAAACAAAACAGTAAAGGCCACAACACAACACAAATAATGAACGAACCGAGCAAAGAGCAATGAAATTCTCCGAAAAACAGGTATCCAATAATCGAGTCGAGTTACAAATTATGCGAATCGAAACGAATGACAGATCACGAATGGATCAATCACTCTAGAAGAAAGCTGTGCTCCAATTAGTCAGTGATCTTAAGGGCTAACAGACAATCTTTAGAAGCTCTACTGATGTACGAATTAGGGAAGATTGATTTCCTCCCTTTTGGCGACGTAGAGTTCTCAAGCTAACTGGTAGACTATGCAAACGCATCAACAGCCACTTGATCAAGACCGACAAGGGCACATGAACTAACAACAGTTCGACATACTACCAACGTGATACTGTGCTGCCGGCCTGAAGGCTTCACCGAATTCATATGTGATGAATTTAATCATGACAGAAACTAGATATCGATGTTGTGGATGCAGCGCTTCCTGGGGTGAAAGGTCCCTCAGGTTCTTCTACTGGAAGACGCTGATTCCACGAACGCCTTCGTAAGCTGACACCATGTATGTTAACGGATCAACTTGAGCGACTCTTTAAAGCAAAAAAAAACGCCTGTAGTATCACGACATATCGTTGACTGACTTGTCAGAGTAGCTCAACTATGACCAGTTCTCAGGCACATTTATGGTATCATACCATATCGCTGGTCACCCCGGTGGTAACATATTTATTGGACCAAGAGAGACTAGATCGGCTGCGCGTTTGTGCGTGTCTGAAGTAACAGAGCAAAAGAGACGGTTATCTATGACGTCACTACACACCAGATGTTACTTTACCACTCTTCCTGATGGTAGGATTAATGACCGTAGATAACGCCGGATCATGTCAAGCAGCAGAGTGAGTTGTAAGGATGAAAAAATGATGGCTGTCACACGAGGGCAACCCGCATGCAAGAATAGGATATGTACGCCTGTTAGTTTAGCAAAATAAAACCAATGTGTCATGGAAATGGCATAGCATGTGAAAAACTTGTCATTCAACGGGGCGATGGAATTTTAGTTTGTACTGTAACACTAGTCGCAATGTACTAAGTATGTGGAGAAGAGTGACCCAGACTAATGGTCTTTCACGCATGGATTCTAAATAACTTTCAAGAAGAACATAAGGCTGACGGAAACTCGGGGACTGCGCCTGCCTGATTAGCCCCAAGAAGAGCGAAACAGGTCGGGGGCTGTCGAAGAGTTTTCAGCAACCTTGTGAGTAGTTTCCTTTACGAAAACTTTCGTCCAGATTATCCATCTGTGGAATGAAAATCTCGGTTAACTTTCCTCCTATTCTTTGAACGAGAGCCTCTCAGAAAGATTTTTCCTATATGGGACACTCTACTCATAAGGTCACCGGAAAGTGGTCGACACCCCACCACCAGTTTCATTCTTCTTGGGACTCACAGGGTTGGCGTGGTCCCCGAATTTCTGTAAGACTCATTTTCCCGTTAAAACAAAATAGTATGCGCTCCTTAAGGGGACTACCTTAATTTCATTTATCTCTTAAACGAAGCCCGTGGCAGTGCAGCTGTAGTTGTCCATGCGTTAGAACATGCGTTGGAACAAAATGTTGATGTCCCACTTGCTTCCAGATGGATTATACTCATAATCAACAAGACTGTTTATCTTATCGAAAGGCAGCCGAGCAGTAATCGTTGAGGCCTGAACTGCGATTGTCATCCTGACTGACTTCTTTGAAGGACCGTCCAACCGCTGATGGAATTTCCTTTTTTTCATTCTTCACGGAACCTTAGGGCACCACAATTAATGCCTATGAACATACAGAGACCTGATTGGTTGATCCATCCTTATGCTTTGGGCAAGTCACCAAACAGTAATTGCTGTATTGCGTGGAAAAGTGAAGAAATGATAGCTGGCCTGTGAAGTCAGGGGAACAAGTCACCGGAGCCAAAAATTATACTACGGATCACGTTCAGTGCATAACGACAGTTACCAATGTGTATTTTTTCTCACTGAATCGAGTAAACACCGTGCTGACGATTGTGCGTTGATATAAACCGCATCGGATACTTAGAGATCTACTTAACGGGAAGAGCCAGCACAATAACGAAAACCTAGTGATCAGATTAAATGTCACTTCTGAAATTACCACCAAAATGGGTCAAGCCCCATTTGGGCTTGATAGGCTGTCTAGAATCACGGTTTTCCTTCGTATTCCCGTGGTTGACCTCCAGTGGGGATGGCGAGCACCTGTTAGATCTGCAGACACCCAAAATGATAATCATCTGAACCATCTGACCACGTCTGCCGTGATAAACGTTTTTTTGTGTTTTTTTCTTGCTCTAAGTACACTCTACATTTAACCATGGTCACCTGATTACACAAAGTAGGGACTATTAAATTCCACCATCAGGTTGCAAGGACCTATAGCTCTGCAATAGCTCACTTTCAAGTGCTCACTAGCCAACACCTAACATCTGTCAGAAGTTGTCCCATTACATACAGCACGCGTAACCTACTTTCTACTCACACTGCTTCATCCTACCAAAAAATCTCAAGAAGAAGGCTAGAGTAAGGGCATGAGTTTATTATTCTACAACTATTCATACGATATCTGTAAACTCCGTCATTATATCGGCGTACAGGAAAGTTATTCTAAGTAACGGAACGACATTATACAACATTTAAATACCACCAAAAATTGAGCGTGATACTCAAATGAACAGTTTCCCAGTGGATCAGATTCATATAACTAACATGATAGTCAATTAAGAAGCAATACAGTTTGGACATGATTCAGTTTTTGGTATTTTTTTACTGCCCATTCGGCGCAAGCTATTTTGAACTCCAAGGCCTGTTGTGACAGTTTCCAAAACTTGTCTGCTTTTAGATGCGCACATGACCATCGATTAATCTGGTCTGTTCATCGGAATATTGATCTACTTGCCACCACGATTATCCGATTTTGGTTTCTAGTTCAGCGATAATCACCATTCAACTCAATTCTTGTACTCAGCTGTCACTCACATGCAGTGGGGATCAGACGCACACTGGTGGCTCTCTCCTGCTGAGCTACAACAATTGCCCAGGTACGGATGAAGGCCATGTGCTTTGAATTCGGTATCAGAATATGTAAATGTGCAGGGCCCAAACGGACTAATTCATTCCACTCATCGAACGATGGCAACTGTAACGAACGCACAAAACCCCACCATGTGTCGTTTGTCCCACGGGTACGCTGTATAGTTAAACCCAGCCCCGCGGCAGACTGTCCTACACCCCTCCAGACCACCAATTGCACTTTTGATTTCGTCCAGGCAAATTCGTTTCAACACGTTTTGACCTTGAAATGCCCGGCCGAACAAAAGCAACCTTGGCGTGCAAACAAGGCGCGCGTCTTGGGCTACACATGTTGACTCAGCATGACCTTAAAAGCTCAGCAGAGGACATTTGCCCAGACCCAGATGGACGCTGTCGCATACGTGGTTGGTTGTACACTAAAACTGAATAAATCGGTATGAAAAGTGCATTGTGCCATATGGCCGTTTGGTGAGACATGTCGGGCAAGCTGCTTGTTTAGGAGACCTACATCGAATTACGCGTAAAAATCTCAAGACAAAATTCACCTGAAACAAAAGGTTCAGTCAATGATGGGTGTAACAAACTTAAAAAAAATTAGAGATAATTTTTTGTCCAATTGTAACCTTTGGCCAGTGGTCGCAGTTGTCTCATGTGCTCAGAAAGACAGCGCCTCTTAACGTCTCCTATTACGTTGTGCACATGGTCGACACAAGCTCGGGAACTTCACCTACCTTAAAGCCCCAGGAAGGACGAAACCGATGGTAGGCTGTCGAAGAAGTTAGAACAAATTCATGGGTAATGTGCCCTGTGAAGTCAACACGCACTTTTGAACCGCGGACCTTGGTGTGTGTAACGTATGCTTCAACCGACCATTCCAGACCAAGTTACCCTATGCTTCTAGGCTCGTGCTATCCTTCTGCATTTTTTCGCAAGGACCAAAATCAATAAACTGTTTATAGCAAAATGTATCCACCAAGATTACCCAGTATGATGGCTGTATTCCTTGGCCATCCGAAAGGTAACACGAAAGGATTTCGGTATACAGAGTCAACGGCTTGCAATAGTTTCGAATCGCATTGACAGATTTTGAATAATCCGGTTCAGTAGCTTCATCTAAAGCTTGGCCCTTTCTGATTATCCAGCTTTCCATTTGTCGCGTATGATCACTCGCTTGTTGGAACCTGCGTAATCAGTGGCCTGCAGTCCAAGTTGATATTTTTAGGTATGTGACAACTTCCTAAAGCGGTTTCTTTGGTGCCCACATGCCGAAAGTTTGCCGCAACTCGTCTTCCTTACAAGTATCATAAACAGGAGATTTAGCTGGGTTCCAGGTGGGTCTCCCGCAAAACCAACTTGATTTGCAAATGAGTGTATTTCCCTAACTTCTCTCTTTTCATCTTCGCCATGCCAGTTTGTGCGTCAAAGTGAAAACTAATCACTGAGGCTGCGTACATTACCGTCGTATAAATGTGCTGGAAAGGAGTTATACCAGGCTTATCGGTTCGGTTCGGATACTCTGCACATCTGTGGTCGATCCGCCCCGTGAATCTGAGAGGCAGGCAGTACGACAGCACACAAGACAACAGCACATTTAGCTAATTTTTGTTCCACAACGGGTTGGTTTTGCAATACAAACGACCCCAGGCTGAAGACGTGACACAATAAACAAACGCAGTGACCCGATTTGTGGAGGTCTATATCCCTCCACTTGTTAGACGGAAAAGATCATAACTGAAAAACACGCTTTATGGCATGGTAAGATAACAACATACCTTTAATGAAGTGATCATGTAAGATGCGTAGTGGCTCAAATCCCCACAGAGGCCTGAAAGCGGTTGAAGATTTATTCGAACTGTTGGCGAACAGTGTGAGTGACAGCAGCACTTTGCTACAAACAGTAATGTCCGACAGAAAAGTGTGCCCGCCAACTTCTTGTCCGATTCTTCAGTGAAGAGGTAATGTACTGGATGCTGGAGCACTTCCGAAGTCCCGGTTCATTAATAATGATAATATTATGTTATGATATGATGCAGTCGATAATAATGCCCTTATTTTAGTAACGAATAGGTGGCGGAAGCGCCAGAAAACTACAAACGGTTATTTCGTCAATTGACGTGGGCTTAACACACAAAACTAAGTTGTTTTGCTTCACGATATGAACTGTCTACTTGAAGAAAGACACTGGCGCTTGTGCGCAGCCCCTCATCAGTGCCCGAAATTCTCCAGATGATAAGTGGCAGCAATGTTTTCAGAAAAGGTGTGGCATGCCGGACTACACTATGGGCTACGTTTTATGTCGTTGTTAGACAAGGGCTGCTAATCTGATGCTTATTCGAGTTCCGGTCACGGATATCTTGGATGGTTCACAACCCTCGCTTATCAAATGGGTGTTTGAACATCTAACTGATAGGCCCGTTGTGGAAAACGATTAAACCGTCAGTTTTGCAGACAAGTTCATAAGTTTCACTGGCGAGACAAACGTTACTCCTAATCTAGCAAGAAAACACTTGAACTTTTAAGGTCGGCGATCATAAACGGAAACTCGCAGTTGTGCTGACTCAAAAGTGAACTTTGTATTTTATCGGGAACCGAGCATACAACGGTTACCAAATAACTCGGCAACTACTTCAGCCACGTCTCCTCCACCGCACCACCCTTGGCTCACATCAGGTGTGAGCAAGGATGTACGCTAATTCAATACTTAACAGTTCTATACGTTCAGCGGCATAAGTTCCTTGGGGCAACAAGTACGGATAATGAACCGTGCTATCGTTCAGCAGCTCCTGTAGCAAGTAATCATAAAGCCGCAAAACCCCGACGGGATACGATCTGAAACAGTTCGACAATTCCCAAACATCTCTGCTGTGCAAAAAATGCTCAAGTGCACTAAGAGCACTGAGCTTCATTATGGAATGCTTCATAAGAGTCCTCAGATCCGTTTTCAACTTGTTAGTGTAGTACTGGCAGAAAGTGAGATACCATATAGAACTGTCTCATCATGACCGATGAAAACAGTGTCAGTACTCATCCTCTATAATACACCCTTCTTTTGTGAAGAAAGCCACAGAAAATGCAGAAATCACTAAAGGCGTTTTATGACGAAGGAACTGTTTAGAAGCTACAGCCTGGCACTGTACAAGTATTTGTTTCCGTCTTCAAGGATCGGTTAGAAAATCTCCGACTTGCGAAAACTGAAGGACAGATAGGAGATTTTACAAAAGCAAGGGGTAAATTCAGGCTTTCACAAGCACATTGCCAGCGCTTATCACGATGTCAATCGCCTCAACCGAGACCATTCCAAGGAGACTCTGTTACTCTTGAAAGTCCACAGTGGCGCTCTCCGTCAGCCGTCTTCTGACGTGAAGTCCCAACCCCGGAATAGACCAAAATCCCCTTTTCCTCCATGAAATTATTTAAAATAGATGTAGGTTAGGTTAGTCGGCGAGCTGAACCACCTCCTCGCAGGGCCAACACCCCGTTTGGTTTCAATATGCTGGTTACTTTCGACAATGTATACTACGAATCATCTGGCGCCTCCGCGCCAGTTCCAACCAGGTCACAGGAGAGACTCGTTGGGTTCACGTGTGAGGAATGTGGCAAGTGCTGCAAATCGAAAGCTGGCTTGGTAGCCCATCATCGAGTTCACGACAATGAAAGTGTTGGTATGAACACGGTTGCCCAATTGGCCTGCGCTGATTGTTCCCGCCTTTTTCCGACGAAGATTGGCCTGAGTCAACACCGCCGGCACGCACACCCCACCCAGTATAATGCAGATAAGCTTGGCCGAGTGGAGTATTCCGGTACCCGCTGGTCCCAGCAAGAGTCACAATCGCTCTTACGCCTGGCTAACAATTTATATCCATCTTG